>NC_044305.1:98426880-98750808 GCF_007474595.2 Lynx canadensis | reverse complement strand
TTTGTTTATTCATTTTGGGAGAGACAGAGAGTGTGAGCAGGGGAGGGGCAGAGAGAGAGGGACAGAGAAAATCCCAAGCAGGCTCTGCACAGCCAGCGCAGAGCCTGACGCAGGCCTCGAAATCATGAAACGTGATATCATGACCTGAGCCGAAGCCAAGAGTTGGACATTTGGTCAACTAAGCCACCTAGGTGCCCCTACCCTGTACCCTTCCCCACCTGCTTATCCCTCCAGAAACTCACATATATAGCCCGGTGTTAGTGGGTTTGCTTGCTCTTTCATTTCTGGTGTGACCAGTGGAAGGTGTTGGGTGGAGTTCTGGGGCGAGGAGCTAGTGGTCATTGCATTTATTCCCCCTGGTTCCCTCCGTGCCATGGCATGGCACAGGTTGGCAGTGGCCAGGTTCTTCCAGCTATAGGACTCATTGGGTTCTGGTAACTACCTCCCATCCCCCCTGCCCATCTTTCCCTTCAGTTCTAGCGTCACAGCATTGTGGGGATTTGCTTCCTTTGTCGGTTCCCTTACTTCTTTAGATTTTCCGTGGTCACCCATTCAGAGTGTGCCACGAGTTTCCCCTGAGGCTACCTTTAACTGTTTGAGTGTATTTTGGTTTTAATAGTAACCAAGCTGGGGCAGTTTTCCAGCCTTCCTCAAAATGAGAATCCAAAATTATACACAGGACCTCAGCAGTGGTCTAACTGATGCAGCAGAGTGTGGGGCCTCACTCCCATTAGCCTTTAAGCCAGGTTTCTATTAATGCGCAATTAATTTTCCTTTGAGAGGAATTGTTTGCAGCTAAATTATCAAAGTTATGTGTCTACACACTGACCTGTGAAAATAGCTCTGGCGGCAAAAATTTCCTTTGTAAAAAGTTTGTTATAATCAGTTTTCTCTGACTTACCACAAAGCCAAGTCTGTCCTAGAAAACTCAAGCTGGACTTGGAGATTGGTGACACATTTGTAATGCAAGGTCAGCTCCACTGGGAAACTCACCTCATCTGTCAGGACAACCAGGGCCCCTCAGGATATGTTTGTGGGGATTTATAGAAGAGTTTGTCTTCATTGTTACCTCTGAATTTTCAAAAGTTTCAAAAGAAGCTTTTTTCTTTTCTTTTTTATTTAACTTACATCATATCTCCATTAGGCACAGTAGAATATTGCCACTTGAGGTGTAAATTTTGCCTTTCCTGACCTCCTTTCCCCCTCGTTTTGTTCTTGATGCTCCAACCAAAATCTCCTTTCCCACGGAGCTGAGATTTCACCACTTCTAAAAAGTTTTCCTTCTGAGGAACATGTCCTACAGTCTTTTGATGTCCCCCATCCCTTGGAATGGAATAGGCCCTCAGTTATTACTTCTAGGCTGGTGGCAGGATATCAAAGTGGTTTGTTTCTTGGATAAAAGTAATTTGAAGATGGGAACTCACATATGACTTACTTATTTGAAGAATTGCAGATAAAGTCTTTCAATTTAAGAACAGGAAATATTTCTATTTATATTTCTGTGTGAAATTTCTTTTTTTAAAGTTTATTTATTTATTTTGAGAGAGATAGAGAGAGAAAGAGAGATCGTGAGCAACTGAAAGGCCAGGAGAGAGGGGAAGAGAGAGAGAATCCCAAGCAGGCTCTGTGCTGTCAGTGTGTAGCCCGATGTGGAACTCAAACTCACGAACCATGAGATCATGACCTAAGCCGAAACCAAGAGCTGGATGCTTAACTGACTGAGCCACCTAGGCACCCCTCTGTGTGGCATTTCTTAGTTGACTCTTATTCAGAGCTCGTCTCCAGAGTATGCCTGGCCTTCGTGGATATCTTGTGTCCTCACCCCACGTGAGCCAGGATTGAATGTCATTCCTCAGCATATTTAGACCATTTTGGTCATAAGATCAAATGTGCTGGTCTTGAGTTGAGTGCTGAGTTGACCTCAATTAGCTCCTGTTTTTTTCCCCTTTAAATTATAAACATCTTGAGGGAATGTACCATCTCTTTTTAATCTTGTATACTTGATGCTAAACACAGAGCCTGGCACATGATAGGCATATAACAAGAGCTAATTGAAAGCAGGAATTATGGGCTCTCTAGGATCTGAGTTTCAGTGTACACAAGAATAGCTGGGAAAGCTTGCAAAAACAAAACAAACAAACAAAAAATGGAAGAGCATACTCTTGTATTCTTCTGTGTCCCTTCTCCTCAGGAGATTTTGATTCATCAAGACTGAGGTAAAGCTCCAGAATGTAAATGTTTGAAAATACACACTAGTGGTTATGACAGAGGCAAAAGATAAGAATCATTGATCTGATTTCTCCTAGGAGAAGGAGGGATGCTGGCGAAGCTTGCCTCTGGAATCACGGAAAACTGCAGGAAGCTTCTAGCTTCAGAGGCTATTTTGTTATGAGTCGGTCTTTGGGAATCAAAAGAAAACTTAATTTTTCCCTTAATTTTTCCCAGTTTGAAATCAATCCTTTTGTGAGGACTTGATGAATTGGTCAGATGGCCTAGTATTACAAACACATTGAAAGAAGAAACTATGATAAGAATTAAATAGTTTTTTGGTGAAAATTTAAAATTCTTAAGAGGAACCCAGGAACCTTAAAAGGTTCAAGTTAAGATTTTCCATTTTTCTGGGAAAAGTGAAAATTCCCCCCTTAACTGTTGCTTTTAGTGAATTCTTGCCTTCATGAAGAATTTGCTTGTTCAAGTACCTGCTCCCTCTACATTACTAATTTTCTCATTTTCTGATGGATCTTTCCCAACAAGAAAGATGTTAAAGTATCTTACATCTCTTTTTCAAAAGTTATAGTCTCCACTTTACCCTCAGTTAATATTCTATTTTTCTGCTTTCATTTATAGCCAAACTCTATGATAGAAATTTGAAGAACAGTATCTCTGGACTGAAGGGATTTAGCACTGGAGTCATAAACAAAAGAAGTGGGTTTTGGAAAGGGCTCAAAGAAGGGATATGAGTATTGTTTATGTAGGATAGCAGAGCAGCAGTCTAAAAATACTTATTGGACACACTCAGGGCCTATAAGTGAGACTGGCAGACAGATCTAGCCATCAGTTGAAGAGAAGAGAGTAAAGAGAGGCAAGGAAGAGAGACAGTATGTCTGTGCTTTTTTCTAACAGCTTGCTTGTGAAGAGAAGGGAAGATAAAGAGACATGCTCAGGGTAACCAGCAGATCAATTTGCAAATTAAAGGGCATTCTCTAGCCTGGGTGAGGACTGGGCCATTGAACTATTTGGAACAAAATGATGTGGTTACTTAATTAAACTGGCTGCATTTGATTGTGTGAACTGCATTCCTATCTTAGTCTCATCGGTTGATTTTCCAATTTTTCTGTTTAGGAGTTGGAAGAGGGATCGTGTGTATCTCAGAGAGATTCTCTTATGTTAACAGAATAACATACAGCAACACTAAGCACCTGACATTGCCAAGTTCAAATGGGCCACCATGTGAGGTACTGAGTTGTCATGGTTGATTAAGGGACAGTGAACATTGGTAACCCCTGAGGTCAATTCTGTCAAGTGCATTCTCCTTCCAATGGGACTATAATACAAGAAATCCCACCATTTGAGCCAATTCGAAGAATGTGGTGTTAGCATATAGAATTGTATTAGCTTATATTTGGAAGAGTTCCTTTAGTTAAGTTAAATCCGTGATCCAGTTTAGAAAACTATTTCACTATCACCGCAAAGCCTTAGTTTGAACTTGCCTATGGGATGCCTACTGATTTTCAATCTATCTTTCTTCATGAGAAGAACCAATTGCCATCTGAGTTAACCGGAGGAGCTTGATGTCACTTAACAAAGGGGAGGGCCCTCAGAAAATGGGGATCAGGCAGTAGGTATGGGAGCCTGGAAGGATTTCTAGAATGTTGTCCAGAGACAATCTACTTGAGTAAAGAATAAGAGTGAGGTGGGGGAGGGGACATTAGCTTTAGTGGTTGGAGAATCATTGAAAGAACACAAAACACACATGTATTTCTTTCATCACTTTGCCCACTTTTTGCTGTGAGTGACAGAGTGCCATGGCTGTGCATGGCGAAGTGCCTGGCACAAAGTAGATAATAAATATTTGATGATTAAGAAACATCTGTTCACAGCACGCCAGCTATTTAAGAATATGTTCCTTAGCATAAAAAAGTCGCAGATTCGATTGCTAGTTTCCTCTCAAGCTCATTTTCCTGTTATCTCTCCAGCTCTCAGGTACTTTTCTGTGAAATGGATATACTGATCACATGTCATTGCGCATATGTAAATATATACACACCCATATGCATACACTCACTGGTATCTCTTTCTCTGTCCACCTTCTCTCTCTCTCTAATGAGTGATAAAATCATACTTGAGGTGTACTTCTATGAGACACTATTCTAAATATTTCCCATAAACTAACTTCTTTAATCTTCACAACAAGCTGTGTGTGAAGTAACTTCACATGTGAAGAAACAGCACAGAGAGGTTAAGTAACTTGCTCAGCTAGTAAGGAGAAAGCTGGGATTTGAAGTCAGGCAAAGTAACTCTTGAGTCTATACTCAACCACCCTTCTGCTTTTCTGAGTTAATGCATGTAAAATTGTGTAACATTGGGCCTGGCATGATTTCCCCTTTGCACTAATATTACTATCATTTTAGTCTGAGGTTAAACTCTTGTTAAGATCCCCGAAGCTGAAAGGCTGAGAGAGGATGATTCCTACCACCGAGGACACAGACAGCATGTTTTGGAAATAACCTCTGTCTGCTTCTCCAGCATTTGTTTGAGTTTTATTAAACATGTTTATATGACACACCCCCTAGGGAGAAACTCATTTCCTGGGGTTCTCAGTACAGCATCTAGCATAGTACACGCACTTGACAGTTTACTTCAAAGTGATTATCACACTTGTGTTAATCTATCAGCAAGCAAATGACCCCCAAAGATTCACGGAGACTGAACAATGCAGTGTTAGATCAATATCATATTTCACTTTGTCGGCAATGGATGTCTGGGATAGCTGGGTAGGATGAGAGTTAAATGAGCTATCGGATTATTGAGCGGGTTCCCCCTGGAGTCATCCTGGGATTCATCAGATATTAACTAGAAGCCGAATTTTTGTTGACCATAGACCCAGAAGGAGATAAAAAGTCTTTTATTTGATAGCTGATAAAGTACAACTTAGGTGCATGTTGTAATTAATGAGAAGTCTTCTGGTGATAAAAAAAAAGAGTCCTTCTATATCATGGCAGTAATTGCTAATATGTTTATAACTCCCTCTAACTCTCTAAGCTTTTTGCATGCATTATAGTTCCATAAATCTTCCCTTCCACCTTGTATATTCACACTTGTTATTCTTCCCAGTATTTTTGGAGGAAAAATTAGTTTTCCTGGATAACTCCTCTCTCCTTCTTGCTTTTGGCATCAGATTAGGAAGGTCAGTTATTTAACAAATATTTACATATTCTTTTCTCTGGGTTCCACAGCAGATAGAGTCGAATGAGATACATTACCTATTATCACAGAGCTTGTAGTCAAACAGGGAGAGAGAAACACAAGAAAAGAAATAACTAAATATCTGGGAGCCAGATCTACTTTGTAAAATGACTGATGCTTCAAAAAGAGGAGAAGGGAATGTGAGGTGAAATGATTCACATTTAAATCATGAGGGGAATGTACGGAGGAGGCACTGGTTGGCAAAGAACCAGAGCATGTGTATGTGTATGCTATGTGTGTGTGTGTGTTGTGTGTGTGTGTGTGTGTGTGTGTGTGCCTTGTGTGTCCATCTGCTATGTGTGCCCTATGCTGTGTGTGTGTGTGTGTGTGTGTGTGTGTGTATGGATCTTAGGGGTTCTATTCAATTAAAATGCCTAAGAACTGACTCATGGGCAGAGGGCTATTAGGATAGGACACACCTGCAGTGACAGCTCCCAAAGCTTCATTTTTATTACACCAAGTGACTTTTCTTGCTCACACTATTTGTCCCCTCAGGTCTATTGTGGCTTCCACTGCAACATTTCCTTACTTTTGGACCCATATTTACAGAGTAGCCACCATCTTGAATGCTGTGAGTTGTTATATGAGAGGGAAAAGAGAGTGAGATTCTTGAACTGGACATTAGATGCTCAGTTGACCAGGAACAGTCATACTTCCCTGAAAAACCAGAAATTGGCTGGAAGTATAATATCACCATGTGCCCCTGAGGGTAGGGAGCTGGAAATATTTGGTTAACAGCGGAAGTAGCAAACTCAAAACTACCACAGAACCTGGAACAGAAAAGTCAGCTGCTAGTGACAGACATTTCAGGCTCTTTTCCCAGCACCAGAGAACAGCACTGAGCAGTAGTGAAATGGACAGAGGAATAAGAAGCAGGACAACTGGATTCTAACCCCAAACCAGCAGCCTGACCAAGAACATGTCTCTAGGTCAGCTGCCTTATCAAAACCAGTTTTATAGGTTTATAGAATTACAGGATACTGATATTTTGTGGGTAATAAGGGTGAGGAAATGTGTGAGCAGACTTTAGGGTTTTCCTGTTTTCCTCTTCCCTGCTATCGTGAGTGTCTCTTGCCCTACCCATTCAGTTGTGGTTGTGTTTTCTCCACAGTAAATGAATGAAAAGAGTTTGGGTATTTGTCTCAGGAAGTGGGCAGGCTTGAGTCTTGAGGGACAAGAAAGTATGAGGCTGAGTGAGAGGCCAGTTGGCAGTGGCTTTCATCCCAGGTGCCTTCTCTCCCCTGCCAGATGTGTTTGAACACGTGAGTGGGACATTTCAGATGTTCACAGTGACCGGGTGCACCGGTGGCATCTGGCAAGTGTTTAGTGGGGATGCTAATTGTCCTGCAATGCCCAGGACAATCCTGAACAGTAAAGGATGGTGCCATTCCAAATACCAATAGTTGAGAAACCCCAGTAGGAAAGAAGCAGCTGTCAGCACTGAGTACAGAAGTTCTGTGATTTGCGATAGCTGTCAGCTCCAGAGAGGCTTGCGGTCAGGTGGCCAGATTCTTGAGAACAGGTTTTAGACTTCTGTTTCTACTAGGTAGCGATGCACACAGTGATTGCTCAATTAAATATGTGGTGAGCAAATGCCCCAATTACTGTGTTCCTGGCTCTTGTCTAGCTTTTGCATGACAGTGTTCCTTAAGATAGCTAGAGACTTAAAAGGAAGGTTTAGGCAAATTCACAGATGGTATTCTAACACCTTAAAAAGGACAGATAGGGACAGCTGGGGCATGTCCCTAAACTTTTCAAGTCAGCTCAGGGCAGCTCATGATGCCTCTTGTTTGTGTGTTCCTTGATGCCTGACCCCTACCAGAGACAAGACTCTTCCAGAGGTACAGAGCCTGGTCCTAAGTTTGGGTTACTTTCTGGCTCATATTCTTTGGCTCTTTGCTTGTCTACTATTATCCATCTTCCCAAATCTACTCTTCTTCAATGTCAGGCTCAATTATATTTCAGCAGGGGAACATTGACAGGGCCCTAAATAAACCACAATCTCCTTTAAAATCCCACCTCATTTATCACTGGAAACATTTCTCTAGACTGCCTGTTTTCTTTCTTTTTTTTCCTGAAGAGATCCTAAACAAAAGATGAGATTTGTGTTTAGGATAATTTATTCTGCAAGTGGAACGGAAGGTGATGAGAGATAAAAACCTAAAAATGTTAGATACAGTCAGTTGTGCTATCACACTTGCTTTGAAAACACAAATTTGTTCCAACACGCTTGAAGTATTAGAGAATGGTTTGAGAACAGTGTAAACTTAGTGTTTGCTTATGCACAGTTCCGTCCACAGCAAACACTAGGTAAATACGGAAACTGCTGGTCTGAGCCCTGGAGGAATACACAGGATAGACACAAGCACACCACCTGGCTCCTACGTTCACTACCCGTGTTACAAACCACATCTGTCCACACCTGGCCTTTCAATGCTTGGTGTGATTTTTTTTCTTTTTTGAGAGAGAGAGAAGGTGCAAGTGAGCCAGAGGCAGAGAGAGGGAGAGAGGAAGAGAGGGAGAGAGGGAGAGAGAGAGAGAGAGAGAGGGAGAAAGGGAGAGGGAGAGGGAAAGAGAGAGAGAGAGAGATTGAGAATTCAATGAAGGGCAGAGAGAGGGAGAGAGATAGAGAAGAGGGACTCACGTGGGGGTCGTGTTTTACCCAAAGCAGGGCTTGAGCTCATGAACCATGAGATCATGACCTGAGCTAAAGTCAGATGCTTAACGACTGAGCCACCCAGGTGTCCTCAATTCTTTTTCTCATTTCTGATAGCCTCCTTCTACCACTGCACAAGGACTCACAGTTACAACCCTCCCAACACCTGCATACACAGGCAAACTTCAGGGCTTTCTTAACCATTTAAGATATGTACAACTGTGTTGCCATTTTTGTTCCCTAGCTTCTGTTTATGTGTCACTGACAATGTTTTGGATTGTGGTGCCTCCAACCCCAATTTCTCCACAAGCCCTACAATTTTTATTGCACAATATTGCATAGCATGGTGAATTTTAGGAATGCACATGTATATTACAGCAGAACTGACTGTACTTTTGCAATCTGAATTTTGGGATTCTTGGTCAAGGTTGCTTGCAAGGAGAAGGTGGGGCACAACTTTTACTTGATTTGTCATTCCAGGAACCCACATGGCACAATAACAAATAAAGACTGTTATTAACAGAGAACAATAAAGGGAAGGTTTGAGGGAGAAAACCTATGCATCTGCACATGAAATAACTATGAAATTACTCTGTGTAACAGGTCCTCTCTTTATGGAACTTTTCCCTTCATTCCACATGGTGGGGAAAAGAGAGATGACCTTTTTTCTACTTCTACAGGCCTTTCACAAATTTCTCCGTGGAACATTCCCATGGTGAGTTCTTGGTTACTTGTTTTATTTGTCTTCAAGATATAATTGGAGTTATAGGAAACAACAGATGTTGGCAAGGATGTGGAGAAAGAGGAACACTTTTGCACTGCTGGTGGGAATACAAACTGGTGCAGCCACTCTGGAGAACAGTACGGAGGTTCCTCAAAAAATTAAAATAGAACTATCCTACAACCCAGCAATTGCACTAGTAGGTATTTATCCAAGGGATACAGGAATGCTGATTCTAAGGGGCACATGCACCCCAATGTTTATAGCAGCACTGTCAATGATAGCAAAGTATGGAAAGAGCCCAAATGTCCATTGACTGATGAATGGGTAAAGAAGATGTATATACATACAATGGAATATTACTTGATGATGAAAGAGAATGAAATCTTGCCATTTGCAACAAAGTGGATGGAACTAGAGGGTATTATGCTAAGCGAAATAAGTTAGTCAGAGAAAGAAAATATATGATTTTACTCATATGTGGAATTTGAGAAACACAAAGATGAACATAGGGGAAAGAAGGAAAAATAAGATAAAAACAGATACGGAGGCAAACCATAAAAGAGTAAACTGAGGGTTGCTGTAGGGGAGGTGAGAGAGGGGATGAGTTAGATAGTGATGGGCATTAAGGAGGGCACTTTTTGGGATGAGCGCTGGGTGTTATATGTAAGTGATGAATCATTGGGTTCTACTTCTGAAGCTAAGACTACACTGTATATTAACTAGAATTTAAATTAAAAGAAAGATATAGTTGGAGTTTCTTTACATATATTTCATGTATAACAAAATTCTAGAATAATAAGTGATGTTACAAATCGACTTTAACAACATTAAGACAATAAATAATAAACACCCTTCTTAGTGTTGGAATAACACCCCAAACTCATATTTTCCTTAAATAATAAAAAAATGAAAGTTTTGGAATAAGCTTTGTTTTATAAATCAAATGAAATTGGGTCCCTTTAGAGAAAAATAGAAAAGTCTGAGAGCTAGAGGAGAGGACAGGGTTTATTTAGGGGTAAGGGATTCTTTCTTCCAGTTCTCTCTTTCTGCTACTCTTGGCTTCTCCTTCTTCCATCTTGAGGGCTATCATTTATTTGGGCAGGCTGGGCCTTGTCTTCACAGACTGATAAAAAACTCTGTGATTAAAACAGAAATGGCATCAATCTTCCTAGGGAATTTATAATTTATAGATGATATTTAAAAACTAAAGAGCCTTCAAAATTCGAAGGATTGAATTTCTAATGGTAGAATTCCAGACATTGTAACAGGTGTTTCTGAGTCTTGTCTAAGGGTTGAGGGTTTACTAAAATTATAGTTGTTATTAGAGAATGATTCATGTCTTTGAGCAATCTGAAACATGTACAAAATTGGTCAATGGTATTCACTAGGTTAAAGAGGGCAAGTGGGGGGTCATCAAGTCCAAGCTTTTTGAACTCTGGGGATTTCCTTGGTGGGGTTGGATGTAGAGGAGTAGAAGGCAAATAACCAGGTTTCAACTTAGATTCGTGTGGATTTTACATAACATTTCTTTTGAGATAGTTAAGCTGCTTAAAAATATTTGCAAACCAGAGGCTTAGCCTCACTTTGGTTGGGCTCCTGGCTCAGTGCTTTCTCCATTAGTTGTCTTTTGGGCAATAAATTCTTTTTAAATAAGAGGACTCAACTACTTAGCATCTAGGTGACTAAGAGAAAGGTTTAGTCCTCAAGAGAAGGAGAAGGAGCTAAGGAACTAATGTTTATTGATTGCTCAGGATAGGCAACTCACTGGGCTGGGAATACTCTCCATTTCATTGTTTCAGTAACATGAGAAAGCAGATGTTGTCGTCCCCATTTTGTAGTTGAGTTAAACTGAGGCTCAGAGGTGAAGTTCTATGCTCCAGGTTTCAGGATTTGGGTTTGGCAGTTACAAAGCTTTCCTGGAGTCCTGGCCTTTTGTCTGAAAACAACAACATTTCTTTTATCCCTCACACTATGTTGAGTTGGGAGAAGTTTTGTAGAAGAGAGACAAGGTGTTACTTTGCTGCAAGCTGGCATGAGGCAGAGGCTAAGGCCCACTCAATATTCATGTTTATTCAGGGAGAGGGTCACTGTTTGAAAGTTCCCTTAGCTCTACCAGGCTCACGGGTGGTGTATCCCACTGCAGTATTACTGCCTCTGGTTTTCATCCCCATCTCTACATGCCATCAGTATTCACGCTGTCATTTTTCTCCCTGTGCAGTACAGACTCACATCTTAACTGTGAGTCAGGCTTGGCTCACTCATTTCCCACCTGAGTGCTTGAGGCTTTCCTGGCTTCTCCATTCCTAGAGAACAAGTCCCAGCATGACAGAGGAAGCAGGTATCAAGCCTCAAGAAGAGGAACTGGCCCCCACCTCTTGGTTTTGGCAGTTATCACCATTTTGTTTCCCTTTCTCCTGTTTTCTCTACCTTTCTTGCTGCTCCTACAGCATCAGATTGGGGTCTGTATCACTAAAGCTTCAACTTTAAGGGCATAAACAAGATCCCTTTTCATCTACAGATAGAAGAAAACGGACGCATGACTGAAATTTACAATGGCATGTTTGTGTAGAGATAGCTCATCTTAGAGAGTGGCTCTCCAAACCCACCTGTGGAGGGAAGGTGGTGCTATCACATGAGTACTGCCCCCATTTCATTGTTCATCTTGGACTAGGAACACTCCTATGAGTTGTTTGTGGAAGCTTGGGGCTTCCAATGGGTTTTTTTGGGGGGGATGTGAGATGTTTGAAGTGGAGACAGATGAGGTTTGAAGTGAAGACAGAGTTAAAGAGGAAATTACTAGGATCCACTACTAGGCTAGTAGGATTATTTTCCTATTCCCACCATAGCACCAAGATTCCTTCTGTCACAGAGCCCTGCATCCTGGCCAGAGAGCAGAGAAAACTTTTTTGTACAAGATTTTTCATGGACTAGAGTTTCTGGTAATGAGGTTCATAAAAGCTGGGGACAGTCACTTCCCTTTTATCTTACCACATTTTACAGCTTCATTTGTGTTAGTTGTTTAGAGATGGTATCCTTCATTTCCCCCATTTGGTAAGGAAATTGTTTTCCTGTGGTTTATTTAAACTGGATGTGAAGATACCAGGCTACAGAGAGTACATAGATAGATGTAAGTGATACATTAGATGTCAAGATGTTGAGGGTGACAGAGTATGTCTAGGGACTTTAAACAGTGCTCTCTGGCAAGTGCTATTTATTGAAAACTGCTAAGAATCTGTAAGATGCAAATGGAGTCTCCCAAAAAATAAACCTCAAAAGCTCCCTCCTTTTGCCTCTTTAAATTTTTCTAAAAATATTTATTTTTGACAGAGAGAGACAGAGAGACAGAGAGAGCACAAGAGGGCAAGGGGCACAGAGATAGAGATATAGAATCCAAAGCAGGCTCCAGGCTCTGAGCTGTCAGCACAGAGCAGGACACAGTGCTTGAACTCACGAGCTGTGAGAGCATGACCTGAGCCAAGTGGGATGCTTAACTGACTGAGCCATCCAGGCACCCCTCCCCTTTTGCCCCTTTTAATAAAGGTGCTAACAGTTTCTTCTGGACCATGAGTTGTACTATTTACAATAGATACTCCCTGAGCTTTTGTTTGCAAAGAGAGAGTGAAGACACGGCTGACCCTCAGCTTTTGCTGGTCCTTTTGGGTCTCTCTACCACCTTCTCCAAGAGGATAAATGGCTCTCCCCTTGTTGACTAGCCCAGCTTCCTGTCCTTGATCCTCTCTACCCACAACTTTATCCCTAAGCTCACTATTTGTTTGATATGTAGGGAGTAGCTTTGGGAATTTGGAAAACAATTTGCTCTCTTGACACAGCTAGGATTTTAAGATTATTGTTTTACCCTTGATTCAAAACACCCAATTTGAAGCTCAGCACTGAGCAATGACCCCTTTATTTTAGGTTGAGTCCTCCCTCCACTGGTTTGGTGTGGTGAGGAATGCTGGGCAATGACATTCACAGGGAATGGAGGACATTTCAGTTTAATATCTCAGTACAGTATTACTGAAACAGACTTTATGAGATAACCACATGCTAATTAGTTACCTCTCAGCTTTCTGAGAGAATCTATAGGCTTCTCTGAATCCTGAGGCGTCTTGCCCTCCAAAAAGGGCTGAATGCAGTGTTTCTGAAGCTGGAGTAATGTGTGACATGTTTCTGTTAGAGTGTTACTTAAACAGGTAAGGGCAAACTTCATGTGTTTATAGCTCTTGATACTAAAAGAACTAGGAAATGGAAAGAATGTATCAATGTCATACAAGTGATTCACTTGATATTCTAATAACATTCTAAAGAATACTACTAATTTAATATGGCTGATAATATTTTCCTGAAACTAATTCACTTATTTGGTGAATATGGCACTGATGGCTGTAGTTTGGGTTGTTTGATATTTTGCATTTGGGGAGACTTTTCTACTGTGAGATGTGAAGATTTAATTCTCCCATTTATCTGTGTTTGAGCTACCAGTTTATAGAATCCATTGGGCCTCCACTTGGACCCAGTGCCTCCTTTTCACATCAAAACTGTTCTGTTCATTTTTTGTTAGCCTGAAACATCACAGGAACCTAAGTCACATTTGTCAAAAATAATAAATAATAATTAAAGGAGATACTAGAAACAAAATACTTTTAACAACATATTTGGTAGAGGATCTGAAAAGCAAAATTAACAATTGTGTAAGAATAAACAGTATTTCCAAAAGCAAAATGCCAACTTAGACTAACATAGGGTAGAAATTGTGTGAGATTTGTAAGGGAGGATTGGAAGTATCCAGATTTTAGGAGAAGAGGAATCTTAGCCTGGTAACTCTGTACCGTGGTTTGCCTGGTATATAGATAGCAGTTATATACTTTGGTATATGACAGTTTAACTGAGATAATCACTTACAGTGTCCTCTTTCACTCTTAAAATGGCCTGGTTTCAATGGTAAATTTTAATGTCTCTCCTCTTAGCAAATGTCTTAGAACTATCATGAAGCCTTTAGGGGACTAATTGCAAATGAGTATCAAAATCCTCACTCCCTAGAACAGCACTATTCAATACAAATACAAGTCATGTAAATAATTTTAAATTTTCTAGAAGTCTTATTAAGAAAAAGAAATAGATAATGTTAATTTAATTTAATTTTTTAATGTTTATTTTTGAGAGAGAGAGACAGAGAGAGAGAGAGAGAGACAAAGTGTGAGCAGGAGAGGGGTGGAGAGAGAGAGAGAGAGACACAGAATCTGAAGCAGGCTCCAGGCTCAGAGCTGTCAGCTCAGAGAGTAACGTGGGGTTCAAACTCATGAACTGTGAGTTCATTACCTGAGCAGAAGTTGGACACTCAACTGACTGAACCACCCAGGTGTCCTGATGTTAACTTTAATAATACTATATTTAACGCAAGATATCAAAAACATTATCTTTTCAACATGTAGTCAACATAAAATTATTAAGACATTTTACATTCATTTTTTACACACTAAGATTTTGAAATTCAGTGTCCATTTTTACTTGCAGTGCATCTCAATTTACCAGGCATATTTTAAGTGCGCAGTGGGTGCCTTTGGCTAATAATTACTGTGTTAGCATAGCTATGGAATCTACAGTTTGTTGAACATAATTGTATTAACTGCGTAGTGAACTATCTGTAGCTTCTATTCTATAGTGTGGTTCAGTCATTCTTGAGTCATCTGTTGTTATTATAAAACCAGGTTAAAGAATCCCTCAGCATTAGGACTATTTCTTCATCTTTGGCTCTGCTTTACTTTAATTTAACTTTCAATCAGGCTCTTCTTTCCTAAAGGCAATATGGCTACTAGGAGTTCTAGACTTATTCTCTAGCAGAGTGAGAGTGGTTTCCTCTTTCTCAATAGTTCCAGCAGGTCTCTAAGCACTGAGTCTGATTTGGCCAACCTGCATCACATGCCCATCCCTGATACAGTCACTGGCCCAGAGGATGGGAAATTCTGACTGGTCACATACCTGCCCCTGGAGCTCTAGGGGAGGGGTTAAGTTCCATCCAAACATGATGACTTGTGAATAGGGAAAGCCCTTCCCAGTAGAACCCAGGTGCTATTACCAGAAAGGAAATGAATGCTGAGATGGCAAAACATGGCTATTTTGAGACCTCAAAAGGAACAGGTATAGCCTAGATGATCCAGGGGCATAGCCAGCTTTGGGTAGTTTTATAAGAGCAATCCCCTTCCCTCAACCACAAGAAGTTTGTTAGAGGCCGCCAATGAAACCCCTTCTCTATATTTCTCTAGCAATGGACTTTGGTTACTCATACAGATCATGACATGTGACTAAAATATCCAATGTCAAGCTCCAGTGGGAAGATTGTGATGAATACATTGATTTTGCCACCAAACCAAGGATTCGGAATCTCTGAGGCTGGAAGGGAAGACATCCACTATATCCAGGTTTCTTTGGGATCTCTCTCATATTTAATATAAACACTAATGTTCTGGAAGGACCAGGACATGTGACTATGGATGTTCAACAGTCCACACCTTAAGGAATGGAAACTAGAAGCATCCCTAGAGTCTAAAGGGCAATGGACCCCAGACCAGCCATAAGAATCTGATGGACTTTGGAGTGTGACATGTAGACTGTGACCACAGCTGGGGGTGCCGAAGGAGCTATCCAGAGGAGGAGGGGAATTCCCGAGCATCGTGTATTCCAGGGGTTGGTTAGAACCATAACAGGATAGGATGAGCCTGGGCTAAGAAAGGAGTCTTCAGAGGGTCCCTATATGCTCTGTCTAACAAAGCTCTGGGATCCCCATTGTTTTGGTGCTACTTGAGGCCTCAGAGAGGAAGCCCAGCTTTGTGAGTGGCAATCCTGAAGAGGTAGGTACCCACAGGCCAGCAGGAAATCATTATGTCATCTGTTGGTATCGAGGACTTGACAAAACTATACCATTCATGGAGGTCAGCAGAGTTCAGTGCTTTGCATGCATCCTTCTAGAGAATGCCCCACTATTCTAGAGAATAGTCACTGAAGAAGTTTTGTGCCATGTATACTCTTTTTTTTTTTTTCAACGTTTATTTATTTTTGGGACAGAGAGAGACAGAGCATGAACAGGGGAGGGGCAGAGAGAGAGGGAGACACAGAATCGGAAACAGGCTCCAGGCTCTGAGCCATCAGCCCAGAGCCCGACGCGGGGCTCGAACTCACGGAGCGCGAGATCGTGACCTGGCTGAAGTCGGACGCTTAACCGACTGCGCCACCCAGGCGCCCCATATGCCATGTATACTCTTAATCATCACTGCCGTGCAAAACTCCCTCAATAGTGAGTATAGCAGAAAGAACATGGGGCTGAAAAGCAGAGAGCCTGGGAAGGAATCCTGGCCCTGCCTCCTATTAGCTGTGTGATTCTGAGCAGGCCCTTGAAATGTCCTGCATCTCAGTTGTCTCGTCTGAGAAATGGACACAGTGATAATGCTGGTCTGACTTTACTATTCTTGTATCAGTTCATCTATTCATTCATACACTATTTATAGTATCTGCTATGTGTGTGGCACCGACTTAGGCACTGTGTATAAGACAAAAGCAGCTCCTGACCCAAGAGAGAGGATCAAATAAGATATTAGAGAACAACTATCCCATAAACTTTAAAATTTAATAAACATGTAAAGGGTAATCATGATGATCACATTATATTAATAATTCAACTTCTTATTTTCTCGGTTAGCTGTTTATCTCCCAACCTCTCCCCATAAGCATGTTGAATATCCAACATCAGCAGTTTTCCTCCTTTGTAGCAGACATTTCATTTTCTCTGTCAGTGTAGGCAAGCGCTGCAGTGTTTGTATTTATAATTGCCCCCACAGGCTCCCAGGGCCCCGGGGGGCCAAGCTTGTCAAGGTCGTTAAGCAGCAGCCTCTCTGGCCCTTGTCACTGCACAATCATCAGCCCCCAGAAGCCACACAGGCAAATGTGTCATTGATGTGTAATTAATGAAGAGGGAGTCCAGCCCTACATTAACACAAACAAATAAAGGCCTTGTCAGCCATGGGGGTGTCAATGAGACTTTTGTTCTTGTAGCAATATTTATTGTTACAAAATGCTGCACAGTCGAGCGGGAAGGGAGTGCTTTTGTGGCACTGGTGATGTGGCTATTTGCAGCGAGCCACAGGGACAGGCATCAGCTGGATCCTTTGATTAATTCAAGGTTCCATGGGCTGAAGTGGAAGAGGGAGCTAGAGGGAACATTCTTCTATTTAAAATGTGTGTGCAGAGTTCCTGATTGTGAGTTGCCCTTGCTTTCTGGAAGCTTAGGGGCTTTTAAGAACTTTTGTTCATTCCAATGATAGGAATTTACTGAGCATTCCCTGTGTATAGGTGATAGAACAGGACGTGGACTGCAAGTTCAGGTACTTTACATGTAGTCGATGGGGACTGGAGTTCCCTGCGGCTCAGGCAATCAAAGATGGAAGGAATCCTAGAGCTCCTGTTGTCCAACACTCTGGGCAGGAATCCCTTCCATGTGATGACTTCTGAATGTTTACTCATATTTTTCCTGCCTATTGTTAGACCAACAGAGCAATGAGTCACAGCATCTAATCCAAATTCCTCACTTTTGGAAAGAAGATAGAGAGGGGAGGGCAAAGAAAAGTGAAAGTGGAAAACTGACATCCTTGCTCCTCTCTGAAGGCTCAAAGAGAGCTAAAAGCATGAACACAACTGGCAAATCCAAAGTAGTCTTACACTGTATCTATAAACCAAGATCAACTTTAATTCATGGTCATCAGATCACACAGGGTGCGTTGTTTAGTTCTGGGGCATCTTTAGCACTGATCCATATCAAAAATTATATGCACAACTTAACCTGTCTCTGAACAAAAGTTCCTGTGTCTCCAGCCTTCCTTTCTGGAAGTCTCTGCTTCCTTTCTCTCATCACACATATTTTTCTACCTTACCTCTGTTCCCTCCTCCATCCCTCCAGTCATAGTTTTTCTGTCTTTCCTGGACTATGGTGTATTGCTTCAGTCACTGCCTTGCCATGAATGTGCCCAATTATCTCACTCCATGGGCCTTTTGCTGCAAATTCTCCATACATTTCCCACTTTTGATCAATTTGACCATCTGCTTCTCTGCTCCAGTTCCCAGATGGCTGGATGCTGTAGATAAGGGTACAGGTGTGGTTTTCAACTTTAGCTAGATTCTCAGTGCTGCTCTCTGATCTTCCTACAAGGTCCCAGTTGGTATCCTCATCTGTTCATCACAGCAGCTCTTATACAACTCCATTTACCCCTCAAATTTATTCTGTGAAAGTGGGCTTGCTTTCTCTTACCATGGAGGAAGTTAAGGCCATTAGGCATGAACTCTTCCATCCCCCTCCTCTTACTGTTACAGATTTATTCATCTGACTCATGTCACAAAGGTGTCTCTGGGTCCTCTCCAAATCAATGATTCTAGTGGGTGCAGTTTATCTGGGAGATGATCCCAGGAAACATCAGTAGGAGAGTGTGGAGTGGACAGAAAAGGAAGGCAACCAATAAAAGTTGTGTTATCAAGCAAGTTTCCTCTGTAAGTTACTGAAGTTCAGTCCTCCTGGGAATTCTGGGAGTCAGAATAGAACATGTGCTTTGAGTTATCCCATTGAGGAATGAAGGATATTTACACAATCATGTCCCATCATTTTTGACAAAAGCCTGCTCCAGGGATCATTAATTTTTCAGAACTCCTAGCCTGATGCAGTTACATTCTCTTGGAAGGGTAAGCCCTTGTACCAACTGGTAAAACTTTGGAAACTTTGGGTGATCTACTTAGGTCTTACATATTCTGTTTTCTCTTCTCAATGTATTATTTAGCCAGAAATATTAGACCTTTTCCATGAGGTAATGGTTATTTAGTCCTTAAGAATTTTAGAATAATAAAAATGTCATCCTCAATCAAGCACCTGGCTCCTGCATTTGAAAGCACAGCTTTTGAGAGACTTGTGTGTGTGTGTGTGTGTGTGTGTATGTGTGTGCACACAAATTTGCACATGCTATACATTTACAAAAGACTACCTATGGCTTGATCTTGTTACGTTATATCTTCTTTGAGGTAATTAGCCACATTCTTTTTTTATTTTTAAAAATATTTTCATTTATTTTTGAGACAGAGACAGAGCATAAGCAGGGAAGGGGCAGAGAGAGAGGGAGACACAGAATCTGAAGGAGGCTCCAGGCTGAGCTGCCAGCACAGAGCCCAATGCAGGGCTCAAACTCATGGAGTGTGAGATCATAACCTGAGCTGAAGTCGGACGCTCAACCAACTGAGCCACCCAGGCGCCCCAAATATTCTTTTGCTCTATATCTAATATTGGGGGAAGGCAAATTATGATGATGATAAAATATCCCTGAGAAATAAAAAATAAATTGGAAATATTTTAAAATATTATCTCCCCACATCTTCTCTGTCAGTGTGCCCCCTAGTTGGCTGCCCATATTACAGACCATACTTCTGATGGCTGACGTCCACCAGCGTCCCAACTGATGTCCAGAACTGAAATCACTCATGTCTGGCTAAGTCCTTTCTGATGAACCTGTTAGCACTGAAGCCACTCCATTTCTGAGTTCTCCATATCTCTCAGGACTTTAGTATAACCACACTTTGCTTTTGTTTCTACCCTATATTTCCAGATTTTTGCCCTAAGAATTAGTCATGAACTCTTGTAGCTTACACTTACCCCTAAGCCTCTGGTTTCTTTAATGTCTCTAAAGTGTATCTTGTCATCCCCACATCCACTGGGGTAGAGTCCCATCATCTCCTGCCTGGCCCCAAACGGGGACATAAATAGTGAGGCTCATCATACAAAACACTTTGCCCAGCCCTGGTGCATAGTATATGTTTACCGAGTGCTGCCCACTAAACTGAAGCTCATAATCAGTCTTCCTTCCATTCTCCACCCTGTTCTAAAGACTGCTTGAGAATAATCTTTCCAAAAGGCTAAATAAATCACATAAAAATTTTCCATGCACCCCACTTCTTATATATAGTATAAAGGCCCAACTCCTAAGCACATGCCCGAGGCCTCCCGTGAATTGGTTTTTGCCTTTGTCTCCAGCCTCATCTCCTGCAACCTCCTTTTTGCCTATTGTCTGAACACATGGACTCACTGAGGCATCTGGGCACACGCATGCACTGTGACTTCACTGTACTCCCTTCCCTTTGCTCCTTCTGCTCTGTATGCTCTTTCCTCTGCTGTATGCCCAGTGACTCCAAATTGCATTAGAAGCGTGGCTCAGTCACTTCTTCCCTGGAGCTCCTGTGCTCTTCCAGTAGAGGAGATCACTATGCCTTTTTCAGGCCCTCACATGTAAAAGGTGGATGAGGAGAGTATCAACCACATAGGTGGCTGTAGGGGATTAATGATAGAAAGTGATATAAAACATGTAACTCTTCCTGATGCCTAATCAATACTTGATGCATGTTAACTTTTTAAATTAGTGCTTTAGAAATCTCTACCATGAAGATCGTAGCCTTTGGTTGTCATGAATGTGCACAGTCCCAAGTGCCTACCAGATATGAACTGTGTTTTACTCATCTTTGTGTCTCCAGTACTTAGTATTATGTTAAATAAGCGAATGAAGGAAACCTATCACTGCTATAAGCTAACACTTACCTACAGATGTGTAGGTCAAAAAAAAATACCCCTTAATTATTTCACTTAATCCTTAAATCCTTGAATTAGGGCAGTGAAACTATTCTGTATGATATTATAATGGGGGATACATGATATTAGACATTTGTCAAAACTCAGACTACAACACCAAAGTGAACCCAAATGTAAACTATGGACATTAGTTAATAATAATGTGTCAATATTGATTCATTCATTGTAACAAATGTACTACAGGAATGCAAGATGTTATTCACAGGTGAAACAGGGTGGAGGAAAGCAGGGGTATTGGGAACTCTACTTGTGGTTCTGTTTTTCTCTAAACCAACATTGTTCTGAAAAATAAACTCAACTAATTAAAAAAATAGCTTCATGAAGAGTGAGGTCTAGTGGATGGCATTACCCAAAGATCAGAGAAAGTGGTGCGAATGGCCCAAAGTCATGGAATGAAATCAGAGATGGGATTGAGATTTTCTTATGCTGGTTTTCTTATGAGGTTTTCACCTTCCATAGTTAGTACAGGATGAATTTTAATCTCCATTCAACTTTGTGTGTGTGTGTGTGTGTGTGAGAGAGAGAGAGAGAGAGAGAGAGGGATCAAGCAACTTCACCATTGATATTCTCCTTTCGGCACTTTTAGAAAGTAAGTCTTAGGTGGAGTGGAGTTTATTAGGGACTGTATGAGAATACCCTTCACAAGACTAATTTAGAGTCTTTATGACTCAGTAGAGGCTGTCAATCCTAAGTTATTTGACGTTTAATTCCTGCTGATGTAAATTTTATATGACAAATAGTTTCATTTAATTGTGTCACCTCTGGCTTATATACACCATAAAAGGTTTCAGTTTTAACAGCCAGCAACAAAAGAGCCCTGGATGAGAGAAATAGTGTTGAGAAAACTTGCAAGGGCACGGCTGGCTGGAGAAGGTGGGTGGCTCTCTGGCTGGGGAGATCTCGGGAGGGAGGCTGGACTTGGGGCAGAGGTATACCTGTACCTGTGTGTGTGCTGAGCACCCGGACTGGTAAGGGTGCTACTTCCTCTTGAGATTTTGACTGAATACACTTTTCTTCCAGCAGTTAGTCCACACACCTGTCCCTCCTCTGGCTCATCCTTTCCACTGATGGATTTTACACAAAGGGTATTTGCTTTGTAAAAACTATGGCATGCATTAATAATAATTTCGTAATGATTTCATGAAAATTCCCTAACTTTGCATCTTTGTTTCTCTATATAAAATCATTGTACTTAGGGATGAAGGCATGACTGAATCCCATTAAATATTAAGAAGCGCTGGCTTGCATCTATGTATCAACAAACTACTTATTGAACATCTACTGTATGCCAGGCTCTGTAGTAGATCCTGTGGGAAATGAGTGGTCTCTGTCCTGAAGGCATTTTCAGTTTATTGGGAAAATCTGATATACCTATATAATGAGATAATAGTAAAAAGCATATATGGGTGCAGGACTTTATGGTTTATTAAGGACTTTCATGTGTCCTTTGCAACAATACTCTCTAGGGGAGTAGAGAATATATCTTTCCCCTATTATTGGTGGTGACTGAGGCCCGTGGTGTGACAGCTGGACTTTCACTTTCCAGAACTGGTGCTCTGTTCTCATCACACTTTGTGCACATGCTTCTATACACACTCTACAGTCTCCCAATAAAATATGAGTTCTTCCAAGATGTTAATGACACAGAATATTACTCATACTCCTGTGTATGCCATTTTTGACAATGCCTTGGTCCTGATGGTGGGCATTTGTAAATTTCTAATTATAAGGAAATCAAAGTAGAGACTGGCTAATATAGGTTCATTTTACACAATAAAATACTTGTTAACATCCCTCTAACCAGACATGTATTTTATTAGGGTACCCTATATGTTAGATGTTTCTCCTTTTGCATGTAATATTCCTTCACAGTACCAACTTTCGCTTATTTAAAAATTCTATCCTCTATGTGAAAGAGGTGATTCCTGGAAAATCTTTGAGAATGACTGTCACTACTTATGCCAGATACCTCCCATGTACTCCACCTCATCCATTCTTCACACTCTTCTGTACTTTTTAACTCTGCCCTCTGCCTGGAGAGGCTGACCTGCATGAACTCTATCATTGGACATTCAGTGCCCTCAGGAGGAAGTGTCCTGTTGGATTTGGCCAAGGGGGATCTGGGTGGGAAATCAGAGGGAGGGAAGGGGGGTGGAGCACAGGTTCCAACTCTGTGAGATCATCTTGACCTGGCTCCACTGCTCCTCTGTAGGGTGGCCATCTCTCCTTCCTGAATCTTCTTATTCTCCTTGTCCCATTAAAACTAGGGGAAGAAACAACTATTTACACAGAAGACACTCCTATAGACAAAGGAAACACCTTATTTATAAACAGTCCCTTTACTCAACCCTTCTTAAATTATCCTAATCTAAGTGTGCCTTTTGTTTCCAATTGGGGCACTCTTTTCTATGGGGATCCTTAAAGAGTCTGAGCACCTTGAAAAGTCTGTGCTCCATACACCTGCGTCTCTCTGGCTTATCCTTTCTAATAATAGATGTTTGTTAAAGTAAAACCAAGCACAATGAACTTAGAAAGAAAACCCAGGCCACATAGAAAAAGCGTATGTGACATGAATGATAGGGTGGGAGTGGAGGTGGGCAGAGCTGAAGATGAAAGAAAGGGCATCCTTCCAGTGAGAAGTCTCTGTTTCCTGTCTTTGAGTGGCTTACAGTGTCCTTGTGGGTGTTTTGAGATACACAGAAAAAAAATTTTCCTTGTGAAGGTATATTGCTAAAATGCACGTTATATGTATATTGGGGAAATAGAATAGAGTGTAGTGGGAAGAGACCAGGAATAAATTTGTGATTCACTACTTACTAGATTCAATATCCGTTAACTTCTCTGGAGTTTTGTAGACTTATATGTTCATGACAAACAGGCCTCTCACACTGCTGCGGCTTCAGACAAAGTATAGAATAATCTGGAACACAGCAGAAGCTATAACTCTGGGCTAAAACTTGTCAGGAAATGTTCACTTGTTTTCATCAGCCACACCAAGAAAAAAAAATGGTCACAGACTAAACAGACAAACAAGAATGATAAACTAAGGAACCAATGGGTACTAAAGACAGAGGCTATTTTGGCAAAGCTCATAAGCTCACCTTATGGAGCGAAGCCCATCAAAACAGATGACACCCATATAAACTCCCACATAAAAGAGCAGAAAACCAAGATTAAGCCAAGACTGTGATGGGCACTTAGGGACTCCTGGGTTTTGTGAAAGGCAGAAGTTAGGCTATACCCCCAGCTGCCTACCAGAAAGAGTCATGTTTGGGCTGAGTTCAAAAAGTCAGCCCAAAGATTTGGGAGATTTAGGAGGTCCATTCTTCCAGTAATCCCTGGGGCATTCTACAATTTTTTTTTTTTAAAGGGATTAGAGACCAGTCTTATATATCCTTCATGAAAACACCAGCCTTCAGCCTGCTCCTCAGCAACATCCCTCTCATCCTTATGTAACACATCACAACTGCCCTTCCCACCAACAACATATGATAATAGCAACCAGAAAAAAAGTACCACCTCCTGTCATGACCATACAACCTTGCCACCAACAACAGTGGCTAACACTTATGAGCACTATGTTCCAGCCTCCATTCTGTTCTTGTTAAATGTAGCATCTCATTTAAACTCAGCAGCAGTCCTATTTTGCAGATTCAGTGCCTATTTTTGAGGTAATCAAGGCAGAGAAAGGTGAAGTGCTTTGCCCAAAATCCAATGACTAATAAATGGAGAAGTCAGCCCTACTTTTAGCCAATGAGCTCTACTGGCTTCTGATACCCTACACAAGCTGATCTCAGCACTAATCCCTCCTCGTAGCCTCTTTCTCTATCCCATATGTCCTCTCCCTATATTCCCCTTTCCTCCAATGTTTTCCTTTTCCCCCAATATTTTTCAGAGATAACACACTATGCTAATGCTGTTATGGTGAAATAGTACCTTCACATTTTACTCGTTTGGGTGACAAAAATATTGTACAATCTTCTGCCTGATGTATGTAAATCAAGTCCTAATAAAATTAAGACTATGCAAGTTTGTGTCTGTAAGTCAGTTCCTATTAAAATTCATACCACTTTACTTGGTGATTTGATTTTAATAAATCTATACTAAGCAAATAATTAGTCCCCTAAGTATTGTCCCCACCCCTCTAAATCTATTGAAATCTATACATCTATCAAGGCCCAGAACAATTTCCTCCATTTTTATGAAACTTTTAAGGTCACAAAGAGCTGTCTATCCTTTGAATTTCCCTCTCATGACTGGCATTGCTAGTTAGCAACGTGTTCAAATTAAGTGAGCCTTTATGATATCCACAATGGACCTGGATCAATGTTAGCTGGGGAGACAAAGGCTAAGAAGACATGAACTATGATCTTGCTATGTCACCTATTATCCTTTCTCCCTGACTGGGCTGAGGTCTCTTTGAATGCAAGGACCATTACCGATTTATTTATTTATTTATTTATTTATATAATAATAATTACTATTATTTTTATTTTTATTTAAATTCAGGTTAGTTAACCTATAGTGTAGTATTGGTTTCAGGAGTAGAATTCAGTGGTTCATCACTTATACATAATATATAGTTTTTTCTTCTTGGTGTGGCCTGATGAAAATATGTGAACGTTTCCTGACAAGTTTTAGCCCAGAGTTGTAGCTTCTGCTATGTTTCAGATTATTCTATACTTTGTCTGAAGCTGCCTGTTTGTCATGATGATCCAGGCACTGGCCGAAAGGCTTCTAACCTTTGTGTGCCCAGAGACAGAAGTACCCAGAGAACCTATGTCTAGACTCAAGGTACACATGTCCATTGCAGAATGGGAAACGAGCTTCTCAACTTTGAGTTTTGGATAAAAGAGCCTTCATCCTTAGATGACATTAAGTTGTAGAATACATCAAACCATTATTTGGCTATCATCACCTCAGTCACAAGTTAGTTTATAACATTTACTCCCTTGTAGGTGTTTTAGCAAGACAGGCCACTTCTGACAAAGTGGCAGGAGCCAGGAAAAGTCCTGGACCTGCCTACATGGGGAGAGTAAACTATACCACCACAGCTGGGGGCTCTGGAAAACTAAACAAAGTACCTCAACACTCCCTGTTTTGTGGTTCTGTCTGTGGTGGTGGTGGTTGGAAAAAAGAAGCTTGTAAAGGGGAAAATCATTACAGATCTTTGTTGACAATCTTGATCTTACGGCGTTGGGTTATTTATCAATACCAGCAAATCAGTGCAAGAGACTATGGAAAGAAACCCAGTGTGGAAGGGGCAGAGCGGAGATTCCTCATGAATATTCCTTTCATTACCAGGCCATCTGAGGGAAGGGAGTTCAGTGCGCGCACGCGCGCGCGCACACACACACACACACACACACACACATAAGACATATTGGTTGATACCATGATTCTTCCTTTCACAGAACAAAAATGAGTCTCTCATATCTTTCCATTAGTTGGTGAGTTGCCTCAAGTGCTGGTTCACAATTGTTGTTTTGTGGGCTCAGAGGATCTAGGAGTAGGATAAAAATTTATCTTCAGGTGGTAGAGGTATAACCCCTTTGAATATCAACAGAAGAGAAAAAAAAGATTTATTTCCTTTTTAAATATCCATGCTAACTAGACTAACCCTCTCACAGGCTTGAGAGCACTCTTGAAACACCTCTGATTCCAAATTTCTTTTGCCAGTTTTCCTTTCCTGTCTAATCTCACAAACACAAACCCAGCTCACATTCTGCCTTCTCTATCTTTTCTTCTTCTAAGCATACAAATTGATGCTCCTTCAGCTCTATCTTTTTCTGAGTATGTTCCAGTTTGCTCATTTCCTTCTTGAAGTGTTGATGCTCAAACTTAACACAGTGCATCACATGTGGTCAAATCAATGTTAGCTAAAACTAAAACAATTATTTCCCAACTTTCAATATCATGTTTCTGTTGATGCCATTGAAGATGGCAGCCAAAATCCAGAATTGGTTCTTTATTTCCTAAAACTTCTGGGTCTTTCTTCTATAGCTGCTGCTGGGCCATATTCTTACCCAAGTCTGTTTGCGTAGTAGACTATTTAGAGTCAACTCTAGGAATTTACATTTATCTTTGTAAAAGTGACATCTTGTAAGATGCAGCTCATCACCCTAGCCTGTTAAGAGACATTTGGAACTGGATTACAAGAAACTAATTTTCTTTTCATCCTAATGTCATTCATGTAGTTGAAGGGCATGGCTGGAAACTCATAAAAATGTTGAAAAAAACATAACTGAAAACACACTCAAGTGCAGGATGGCTGTGCTGATTAGCAAGAGGCTCCTGTCCCAGGCCTAATTCAGGCCCACAGGAATACTAGCATCACTGGGCACAGGTCTGCTCCCGACATTAAGCTTCCAGCACCTCCTCTACTTGAGCCTCTACTACTGCTGTCCATCCCGACCCTCTTTTCTGTTCTTCTCTGACCCTTTGCTCCCGGAAAGGACTGGAATGTCCCCTTTCTAAGCTGTACTTTTCCTTGTGGATGTCCACATGACTCAAGTCCCCATTAATGTCTCCTATTCCTGGACCACTCTTTGGCCCTGAATTTATATTTCTCATTACTAAAATAATTATTACACTAGCAATAGTTAACATTGCTTGAGCCTTTTTTTTTTAATTTTTTTTTCAACGTTTATTTATTTTTGGGACAGAGAGAGACAGAGCATGAACGGGCAAGGGGCAGAGAGAGAGGGAGACACAGAATCGGAAACAGGCTCCAGGCTCTGAGCCATCAGCCCAGAGCCCGACGCGGGGCTCGAACCCACAGACCGCGAGATCGTGACCTGGCTGAAGTCGGACGCTTAACCGACTGCGCCACCCAGGCGCCCCTGCTTGAGCCTTTAATATATACCCTGTACTATGCTGAGTGTATTATATACATTATCTAATTTATCTTCACAGTACCTCTGTGCACTGTTATTATTGCCCCATTTTATAAATTTCAAATCTGAAGCTTAGAGAGTTTAAGTTACTTGTTCAAACTCACCTTGATGTGTTATGGCTTCAATATAGATTTCTCTGAGTCTTTAAAAAATTTTTTTTTTAACATTTATTTATTTTTGAGACAGAGAGAGAGAGAGCATGAACAGGGGAGAGTCAGAGAAAGAGGGAGACACAGAATCTGAAACAGGCTCCAGGCTCTGAGCTGTCAGCACAGAGCCCGACGCGGGGCTCGAACCCATGGACCACGAGATCATGACCTGAGCCGAAGTCGGATGCTTAACCGACTGAGCCACCCAGGCGCCCCTAGATCTCTTTGAGTCTTTACAGGTATCCCCTTTTGGATTCTAAAGTCTTTGAGGGTGGAGAGTAGTTGTAAATTTCTCTATTTTCCTATCCAACAGAGATTCCTTACAGAGTACGACAGTGAACATACACTGGGGCTTAATATGTATGTATTGAATTAAAGAGTAACTTAATGAATGAAACAGATGTTCTACAGTATTCTTTTTCTTCCTGGTAGTATGCAAACATCTGGAGACTGTTTTCAAGGTAAGAGAGATGACAATATATACTTGTCTCAAATACTGCCTGTATTAATTTGCTGGAGCTGCTGTAAAGTACCACAGACTTGGCGGCTTAAACAACAGAAGTTTATTTTCTCATGATTCTGGAGGCTAGAAGTCCAAGATAAAAGTGTCAGCAGGACTAGTTTCTTTTGAGGCCTCTTTTCTTGGCTTGTAGATGCCTGTCTTCTCCCTGTGTTTTCATATGGTCTTTCTTCTGTGTGTGTCTGTGTCCTAATGTCCTCTTCTTATAATGACACTGGTCACGTTGGATGAGCACCCAACCAATGACCTCATTTAACCCTTATTGCCCTTTAAAAACCCTATTTCCAAACATAGTGACATGATGAGGTTCTGGGGGTTAGAATTTCAACATATGAGTTTTGGGAGGACACAACTGAGCCCATAACACTGGCAAACAGAATTCAGTGAACATCATGAAGGTTCCAGGATATGTATTCTTCTTGGAATCTTTCACCAAGTTAGTGCTAATGGATTTGCTATAAGCTAGAGGAAAGATCAATCTTCCCTTTTGACATATTTTTCTCAGCACTTTGATCTTTTCTTTTTAATCAAGTCAAAAGTATTTTAGATATTTGGGGGTCTTTGTTCCTTTTCTAAAAGTAAAATCAATGAAGTTAATAGGGTGAAATAGGGTAAGTCTATTGAATGAGAAGAATCTAATTAAGAGGTGAATTTTTTCATGCATATTGTCTCCTTAATTTGGCTCTCTTTGCATATTTTACTTAAAAGCATTTAAAGTTAACATTTGACAAAGTTGACATGTAAGATGTTGAAAAGTGATTTTGGGATAGGCATGCCTGGATTTTTATTGTTACTCTATTATCAGCTGCCAGGTTGAACCTTATTTCTTCTTAATCTGTCATTTGCCTATGCCAGTCACATATTCAGGACCTGTCAATGTTTCCTGATCTCAAGGGTGCCTAGGGAACAATGGTGGCTACCCTACTCTGAAACTCTAACCTGTTAGCTTAAGTTTCATTCCAGTTAAAGCACAAATTTCTGGGGAGGGTTATACTGAGTTGTTTACATTCTAACCTGACTGAAATCTCTAATTAGGGGAAGGAAATAGAATAACATGAGAATCACCAAAAATAGGCATAGGGGGCCCAGAAATGGGAAACGTGGGGCACAAAAGACAAACTCAGCCACCCTACTATATTGACTAGGGTCAACTCTTCATTAGGTAAGGCCTGTAATATAAGAATTATCACACTCCTCTCTGATGGGGAACAGTAGCTCCTTGAATTAGTTTCCCATTGCTATGTAAGAAATTTACAAATTTAGGGGCTTAGAACAGCCACTTATTATTTCACAGCCTGTCAGTCAGAAATCCAGATTCTCTGGGGCGCCTGGGTGGCACAGTCGGTTAAGCGTCCGACTTCAGCCAGGTCACGATCTCGCGGTCCGTGAGTTCAAGCCCCGCGTCGGGCTCTGGGCTGATGGCTCAGAGCCTGGAGCCTGTTTCCGATTCTGTGTCTCCCTCTCTCTCTGCCCCTCGCCCGTTCATGCTCTGTCTCTCTCTGTCCCAAAAATAAATAAACGTTGAAAAAAAAAAAAAAAAGAAATCCAGATTCTCTGCTTATGGTCTCATGAAGTACTAAAGTCATGAGTTGGCTGGGTTGGGTTCTTTCTAGGAGGCTCTGGGAAGAATCCACTTCCAAGTTCTGTCGAACGTTGTGACTGTCAGTCTGAAGTTCTTGTCTTCTCGCTGGGTGTCAGCTGGGTTTTGTCTTCAGTTGTTGGAGGTTGTTCACCTTATGTGGCTCCATCTTCAAATCAGTAATGGTGCACTGAGTGCTCATGTTTGGAATCTGATTTCCCTCTGCCTTCCTTTTCTCTTGGCAACTGGAGAAAGCTCTGTGCTTTTAAAGGCTTATATGATCAGATTGGCTTTATCTGGAAAATTTCTATATTTTGAGGTCAGCTAACTCGGGACTTTAATTACAACTGCAGAAGTTTTTCACAGCAGTGCCTAGATAAATGTTTGAATAATTTGGGGACAGATATTTTGTTGGGGGGTGGGGTGGCCTTCCATACTCCTCTTAGTCGCACCTTGGCCTAGCAAATAGCATCCTAACCTCTACCTTATGCCTGCATTTACCAAGGAAAGAGAATTAATCTTAGGCTATTCATAGAGTTCTGCAATCTAGTCAGTTGTGCTTCTTGTGGTTTCTTCATGGCTAACATTGTGAACAGTTTGTAGTCACTTTATTTTCTCTTTTAAGACAACCACAGACTTATGGTTTATCACAGACTTTGATTTATCCTATGCCTTGGGACCATCCTGTTGACCAGGATGGGACTTGTGCATAGAAGGAGTTACTGTGTTTTGGAGGCTCCCCTGCATCTCTCCGATTTGTATCAGGCACTGCCCAACCCCTTCCCAGAGAAAATCTGAAAAATGGCAATTCAGACTCTTTTCCTGAGTTTCCAGCTTCCCACTACTCCATAAAGAAAGTCTTCCTACTTAGGTCAGATGCAGTCATTACAATATACTTAAATTGAGCCCAAAGATGTTTCCCGTTGGCCTCAGTTCTGGCACTATATAGAATAAACCATTCTAACAGCTTTTTTTTCTTATTCTATTTTCTGTTTTGCTGTTTTTCTTTTGCTGGGAAGCAGCATATGTCTCAGTCAGCTGAGATTCAGACCATGACCTCCCTTACAAACAAAAATAAATACTGCCTTTCTTAAACTTTTTCCTCCTTCACATCTGCCCTTGACATTCTTTTAATGTATATTTCAGATGGAGGACTGCACAGCCTGTGTGTTTGAGAAAGTGGCAGCTGATGCAGATCACAGACACCTGGAAACCTGCTCAGTGCACCAGGGAGAGTATGTTCTGCTGAGCTCAATGGATTTTCTGTTCACCTTTTGGAAATGGAGAATGCCATGGTTTGAGGGAGGCTATGAGGAATACACCTGGTGATATGTTCAGGATAGGCCTTGTGATTATCCAATATCTGCCTATAAAAAGGCATTGTTAATTAATGGCAGAAAACCAGAGATCTTCATCATGAAGAAGCACAAACTTCCATTTTTATGTAGAATGAGGTGAATGGGTTAACCGTGAACCAGAGGCAGAGGTGACCTGGGAAATTTCAGTGCTTACCTGCATCTCAAACAGGCCTTGGAAATCTATCTATCTCTATCTATCTCTATATTATCTATATATACATCTATCTATATCTAATTACTTTAAACTTATTGTAGTTAGAGTAAGTGGCATGCATTTCAGATATGTTCAGGACTGCAGGGGAGGACAAAGATGTCATTCAAGAATATCCCATGGCAAGCAGTTGTCAGCTGATGCCACCCTGAGCTTTGAGATGTGAGTGAAACTAACATCCCATTGAACATCCTGTAGGAAATGCAGAGCCCTCCCCAAGATTTCTGACAATTCCTGGGAGCTCCCTTGTCATGGACACTCCTGAATCAGAGCACCTGTCCCCCTGAGCCTCCACCTTCCTTTAGTCTCATTTATCTGCTCCATTCCTCCTGCTTTATGCTCATCCGGCTCTAGAGCTCAGCACTTTCCCCTTATTCCCCCCCAAACCATCCACACAAAGCATTTAGAAATGTCATAGATTATGGAAGCACTGCAGAGCAGAGAAGATAAATCATAGTAATATTAATAAATTTTAAATTTTTTTTTTCAACGTTTATTTATTTTTGGGACAGAGAGAGACAGAGCATGAACAGGGGAGGGGCAGAGAGAGAGGGAGACACAGAATCGGAAACAGACTCCAGGCTCCGAGCCATCAGCCCAGAGCCTGACGCGGGGCTCGAACTCACGGACCGCGAGATCGTGACCTGGCTGAAGTCGGATGCTTAACCGACTGCGCCACCCAGGCGCCCCAAATATTAATAAATTTAAGTGGGATATGAAATGTCCTTGTTGTTAAAGCTCCTCAGTTCCCCTGTCACTGAGAATTTCTGACTGGTCACTTCCCTGAGGAGTAAACCATCTGCCATATTTCTTTGTCTTTCTCTCTTCCTTTCTCATGTCTCCTGTCCTCCCCTCTACAAGTTCCCCTAATTCCTGTTCATTTCTCATATAAACCATCTAGCTATCATTTTGATCCACCATCATCTTCTAAACTATGGCCTCACCTACTATACCCAAAGGGGCTTTCCTACATAGTTCAGGCTGTCCATAGAATAAACCTAAACACAGGTAATTCCTTTATGGGAACTCTTTAAATCAAACTATCTTCATCCAGTAGACATTATTTATATCCTGAATGGTATTTATTGTAAAGTTGTGTGGCTTCTGGTGCTACAGTTATTGATATATTGGTCTCCCTCTAGACCAGGAGCTCTGTTAGGGTTGAGACCTACTGTGTCTTTGTGTGATTGTGCAGTCTCTCATGGGTCCCCAAGCAAAAGTGATGCTTCGGTACATTAAAACTGACTTGGGCATTATAGAATAGTTGAATCATTATATTGTACACCTGAAACTAATTTAATAATGTATATTAATTATACTTCAATTTAAAAAAGAAAAAAATAATCCTGACTTGGTCAATGTTCTCTTTCTGGATCTGCATGGTGGTTATGCATGTGTGTTCACTTTGTAATAATTACTTGGGCTGCACACTTACAAGTTGTTCATTCTTTTGTTTGTGTTACATTTCAATAAATATGCTTTTTGAGGAGAGGCTTGCACAAGATGTCCCAGGTGTTAAGGGACAGGCTTGAGTCTGTGGACTCCCCAGGAGGGACGTCCCCCTCAAACTGACTGGAGTGGATTGGCTGCCTTCCCTAAGGAGGTGGGGCTCTTGGTGAAAGAAACAAAGTCTGTGTTGTCTCCCTAGATCTCTCCTCTATGTGCACCCATGTGACCATGTGAACCTCCCCTTCTGAGCCCCAGAACCTGGCACATTCTTTACCAACAAGACTCTGTTCACATCCAATTCTCCTTCAGTGAGCAGCATTCATTTAATTTCTTCTCTCAATAACATTTTTTTTTTTGGTAGGAGTTTACTCTGCCCCCAGAACTATGGCAAGATAGGTTTAGAGTCTCTGGTTAGAGGTGCCAAGTATTGTGGACAGAATGCCATTTCCAGGGGTTACTATCTGTTCTGCCTCAAACAGGGCTTCTCAACCTTGGCTGCACTTAAATCATCCAGGAAGTTTTAGAAATTGCAGAGCTTTGAGCCTCCATTTCTCCATTCCCTGAGAGTTTCTATTGTAATTGTCTGGGCACACCAATTTAAAATCTCCCCAAGTTATTCTATGCATAGCCAATGACGGTCTCAGCTGGAAATGGGGACAAAGATGCTGAGAGGTAGGATCCGATTTGTAGCTCTACCTGGGACAAATCCTCCCACTGACAATCAGAGATTCCTGCTCTATCATGTCATAAATTATTTTACACCTTCTGTTGAATCCCCATCCATGGTCCATATTAGGCTGCGTAGCTAAGAGCAGAGTAGGCTTCTTGAGATGTAAACACTGATCCTCTTTGTCTTTTGCTACTTTGGTTTAAGCAACTTCTAGTCAGATTTTGGTTACTCACAGGTGAGCTGGCCAGGAAACTTGTCCCCATTGGGCTGGGTGAGAAGGGAAGGGTGTGGGGGTGAATGACACAAGGATGCCAGAAGAAATCAGCTGGGCTGCATAGGAAGGTCACAGTGATTCATCATGCCCTCTGGGGTCAGTGCAGACTTGTCAGGAAAACATTGATGTGTTTGTCTGAATTTTTCCAGTAGGTGCTTAGGCTTATCCACTGACCTGCCCCTTATAGCCTTCACTCAGCCATGTTAGCCCTCTCCCCCACTCCTGCAACTTGGCTTGTGGTAGTCTGTTGGACTTTCTCTTTTCTTTCCCTCACCCCACTCCCAAATCCTCATTCACACTCGGGAAGAACTATGCTTTTCCTCCTGAGACCAGCCTATAAATACTTCTTCCAAGAAGCCACTGCATATTTTTCTGGTGGCAATTGCCTTTCTCTCATACCCCTTCCCAGGGCAGACTGTTGGGTCTTCAGCATCCTACTTATTATAATCTGCTGGGAAGTCAGCAGTTAGTGGGCATTTAGGATATTACTCCCGTAACTATTAGTACTACAATGTTACTAATGTTGGTTATACTGTGCTAAACTATTTACTGCCTATTTGTCTCATTTATTTCCCTCAAACATTCTATCAGGTGGGTACTGTTTTAAGTCTTATTTTACAGATGAATAAACCGAGTTTTAAAGATTAAGTGGGTGCAGATATGGGATATCAATCCAGACAGTCTCCACTTGTCTACCTCACTGGCCTGGGAGGTCATAGAGTATAGGAATGTTTTATGAGATTCATGGGTATCTTTTTGTACCCATCACAGTACCTCTTGTTGCTGTTTTTGCATGGCACTATGACCTTGCTTCAGAATATGCATGTTTATTGGATTGTTTCATTTGACTTATGTAAATAAAATATGCAGACTTAGGAAAATACAGCCATCAATACCTGCAGTGAAAATTTTTGCTTGTTTAAATGTAAAATGTACCATTTTGATCATTGGAAGCAAGGCTGCCTCTAGGGTGTATGGAGCTGAGCAAATATTGTTTTATGGGGTTCCTGTCTAGATAAACACTTTGAGTTGCCCCAAGTTAGCTCCGTTCTTGCAGGCCAGTCTTGTGCAATTCCATTAAAGGAAAACTACCTCAGAGAGCGGGAATACTCTGATCCAAAAGGGAACTGGAGTTCAGATGGGACCCAGTTGGACTCTACCCCATGTAGCTGCCCTGATCTTGCCCTCCCAGTCCCAGTCATCAGAAGGGGACTTAGAAAAGATAGAAAAAGAAGTTCCAAAGCAAGGGAATGCCCTGAGGGGGCAGGGCAGATCCTGCTGGTCTGGGTCAAAAGTGTGACACTGGCTGGAAATATACAATAGGCAAATAATGGTTAAGATAATTACAACAGAAGGCTTGATAGCCATATACCAAACTCTATACTTTGTAGGTACTTAATATATCTCAAGGTAACTTGGTATTATAACCGAATTTTATAGTCAATTTCTTGATTTCTTATAAACTCTGTGACTGGACAAGCAGCTAAGTTCTCCGAACCTGTTTCCTCATGAATATAATGGACAGTGATGGCACCCTGCCAAGGTCATGTGCAGAAGCACTATTATAACTGTAATAGCCTGCATTTATTGAATCCTTATTTTGTGTCAGGTACTATCTTAGATGCATTGCATGGATTAGTTCATTTACACTTTACAACAACCCAGTGAGGTGTGTTCTTTTATTCTCTTTTTATAGACGAAAAAAATGAGTCAATGGAGAGGTACCCTATTTGGACCTGTGAGTCCAATGCCAGACCCTAAGCACATAACCATCACACCATATCACCTGGCTCAGCTCTTCTCAATGTATGATAGAATTGTTTGAGGAACCATGCCCAGGCACCCCCTTCCTAGCCCAAATTCCAGTTTAATTGGCCCTAAGTGGGGAGCAGGCATCAATTCTTTTTAAAGCTCCCCAGGCAATTCACATGGCAGCCAGTGCTGAGTACTCATAGAGAGCAGGTGTGCAGTGAACTTATGTTGAGTCTCAGTCAGGGGGACTCAAACCTGACAACACCAGATGAGTAAATGTGCCTGAGTACATTTTAAAACTAAGTATTCCACACATACACAAAATTAGATTTGGTACTTATTAAGCTAATACTTGCCCGGGGTCGTCTTTGTTCATATTGCTGACTTGCTGACTAGAGAAACAAATATGTACAGAGCATCTTTTAAACAGCAGCAGGAGTGGGCAAGGTTGGTGGGGGCAGTGAGAAGGGGGGAGTGGTTTCTTCTTACCACCAACCACGTTAAGCACTGCGGGGGTGGGTGGGCATAGTGAGAATAGAAAGCTGATTGACTTTTTGTTGCTTTATTACTATTTAAGAATTTTCTCTTATCCTACCCCATTCACATGTGACTTGGTATGTCACTGCTATTGCTTTTATGTATATCACCAAAATGATAAGCCAAGTATATAGAAAAATAAAATTATTTACTATTTGTATATATAATGTTTACTATATAATGTTAAGATTATGTTTCTAAGTAGATCATCCATATACTTATACTAAATAAATATATGAATAAAGTTATATAAATAAAAATATTTCTTGTAACAACCTTTTGAGAAAATGATTATAATCCCCATTATACAGATGAAGAACTTGAAACAGATTAAGTCACTTGCTAAATGCTAGGAAACTAGTAGTAAATAGAAGACATTAGCTGTACATTTACCGTGTGATTTACATATATTATTTCTTATAATTCTTTTAACAATCCTATGAAGAGGTACTATTAGTCGTTTTCCTTTTTTAATTTTATTTTTTTTAATGTTTATTTATTTTTGAGAAAGAGAGAGAGAGAGACAGCGTGAGCAGGGGAGGGGCAGAGAGAGAGGGAGACACAGAATCCGAAGCAGGCTCCAGGGTCTGAGCTGTCAGCACAGAGCTGTCACTACGGAGCCCGACAAGGGACTTGAACTCATGAGCAGTGAGATCATGACCTGAGGTGAAGTTGGATGCTTAACCAACTGAGCCACTCAGGCACCCCCCTTTTATTTTTTAATAAAAGGTATAGGAGAAAGAAAAAAATGAGTCCGAGGCACAGGATGTCAAAGTAATTTTTTTTAGCCTCTCCCAACTAGGAAGTGGCTGAGCAAAAACTTGGCCTCAGGAGGTCAAGCATCTGACACTTATTTTTTTTTTCAACGTTTATTTATTTTTGGGACAGAGAGAGACAGAGCATGAACGGGCGAGGGGCAGAGAGAGAGCGAGACACAGAATCGGAAACAGGCTCCAGGCTCTGAGCCATCAGCCCAGAGCCCGACGCGGGGCTTGAACTCACGGACCGCGAGATCGTGACCTGGCTGAAGTCGGACGCTTAACCGACTGCGCCACCCAGGCGTCCCTGACACTTATTCTTAATGCAAATGCCATACCACCTCTTATGAAAGGTAGTAGGAAGTGCAACTCAAGTATCTTTTCTCAGTATACTGCTTCCTCTTCTTTACCCTCTCTACTTTCCTCTTTGATTATTCCTGTCCCATCTTCAACTTCTAGATCTCTGTCAATTGAAGGAAACTAGAATATGCCACTCCAAAGTATGCCATTTTAGCATAAGGAATATGTTGATCTGAAGGCAGTTGAGAAGGAGAAGATTCCAGAAAAGCTCCCTGCCCTCCTTCTATTTGCCTAAAAACAGGACATGCATTTTCAAAGGTGTCCCTCCTCCCCTCTCCACTAGGAAGGACAAAAGTTAATTACCTGAGAGGACAACTTTAGACTCTTACCAGTCTGGAGATGGGCAGCAGAAGAATCTACATAATGCACTTTCCTAACTTGCCTTTATTTACCATCAGTTTCCATATATTTACCTCCCTACAGTTTGCCATCCTTGAAAGCCTAGAAACTCTTTCCTTTGTCTTGTCATTTCTCTACAAATTTATTATTTTTTGTTGAAGATGCTACATAAGCCTGAATTCTGAGCTGCCTCTTTGAGTTACTATCCTCTGAGTTTCTCCCAAGTATACATGAGATATACATGTTAATAGACTTGTTTGTTTTACTCTTGTTAATCTGTCTTTTATTACAGAGACCTAACCAAGAATCTATGGTGCATAGAGGAAAAATTTTTCCTCCCCTGTAGAAAATGATGCACACAGCTCATTGTGTTCCTCTTTGATTCTGCGACTTGAGCACTTTTTCCTGGTTCAACCATGGGTACCGCACTCAACATATCTGAAAGTTGACTCCTGCACTTGCCCTGACATCTGCATTCCTCTTGTGTCAAGAGACTGGCTAATTACATTTGTATCCACCAGTCTGCCACACTAGACTCCCACTTCCCACCTGAGAATTGTTTTACCATCTCCTCAGGCAGGAACGTGGCTGCAGTGCACACATAGCTCGCATCCAAGCCCACCTCTCTCTATCTCCTGGGTGCTTCTTTGCTTCCACCACACTCCTGAATTCTTTCAAAAAAGACTGTCACACTGGAAAGAATTTGAAACTAAAGTTGGGGGCTGTGTGTCCTTGGAGAGGCTAGCAAATCTCCCTCTTAGATCCTTTCATCTGTAAATTGGGTGATGTTAAGATCCTGAAGGAGGACATGAGGCAGAAAAGTATCATAGGAAAGCTATAACCATGAAGAGTATACATTTCCTTGCAGGAGAGGACAGGTGTATTTATTCTGCCTGTCTTTCTTTCTAGATTCAGAGAGAACTGGAGGCCTGGAATTTGGAAATCTCTTTCATTTCATCTCTGTTTGGAATTAAAAAGTTAATAATGATAACTGAAATGGACTAAATTGTGTCCCCCTAAATTGTGTTTATATGCTGCTAACTCCCAATGTGACTGTATGTGGAAACGCCTTTTAAAGAGGTAGCTAAGGTTAAATAAGGTCAGAAAGGTGGGACTCTAATCCAGTAAGACTGGTATCCTTATAAGAACCTGAATAGACACTAAGAGTACATGTGCACCAAGAAAAGACCATGTGAGAACGCAGCCACAGGTAGCCATATGGCCTTTGGAGAGAAGGAGATTAGTTTCAGGAGGAAACCAAACCTATCGATGCCTTGGTTTTGAACTTCCAGCCCCCAGAGCTGTGAAAACATAAATTTCTGTTGTTTGAGCCGCCTAATCTATGGTGTTTTGTTACAGCAGTGCTAGTAAACTAATACAATCACTTTTGCACTATAAAACTTATTTAAAAGTGAATGTTTCCTATGTGTTCATTTCATCAAGGCCTCACAGCAGCATGTGTATGAGGAACATTCAAGGCTGGGCTTGGCTATCTGCAAAGCATCTTTCATTATTTCATTATAAGAAAGAAATGATCACCTTAATTTGCATGCAAAGAATTTTATCACTAATGGCCCAAGCTGCATAAACAGCTTTCATCTTTCTGGAAAGAAAAAAAAATCAATTTTCTTTTTGTACAGCACTTATGGTCTTTTGTGTCTTCTAAGGGGCCTGACCCTTTAAAGAGACTTTGATGTTTGTCCCAATTTTATTTTTGTTATTAAACCTCTCTGCCTGGCAGGGATACGCAGTGGAGGTTTATGCCATACTCTCCCTCTTAATTGGACCTGGTATTGAGTGACAGATCAAATGATCTTAAATTAATAACAATGACAAATTGCCCTCAAATGGCACTTGTACATAAAAGGAAACACTTCCATTAAACAAATGTTATGTCATCAAGAAACCCATTAATAGCTCTGCCAGTGATCAGAGCTGTGTAATTTTTCTCATCAGTGTTAATAACCAGCAAAGTTATAATTGCATATGGAGCTTAATTAAAATTCTGTATCCTATTAATGAGTGTCCATGCTTCAGATCTCTCATCAAATGGAGTGCAAAATTTAGGCCATATTTCTTGAGGTCCAGGTTCTTAGAAGACATGAACAGGTATGGACAGAAATGGATTTGGATTATAAAATCTCAATATGCTGCACTTACAAAGTACTGGATATTAGAGGTGGAATTGGTCTTAAACATTATTTAAGCTAACTTCGGTATTTTATGCTGGTTTTTGTTCACCATATTTGTATCTTTTACATACAACATAGTATAAATAATAAAGTAAAATTGTCTATCTTCTAAAATAAAACTTTTACTTAGCCAGTAAACCTACTCCCTAGTAAACGTACTCCTTCCATTTTTACTTCCTCTTACTATCCATTCATATACATATTGTGGCACAGACTGGCCACGTGCTCAACTCATCTACCTTCTCTTCTTCCTGAGCACTCACCCGCATTACATCTTCCAGCCCCTTCATCTAGGTTTGGTCAGGGAACATGTAACTTGTTACTTCCAAAGTCCTTGAGCAGAAGCCATGTTTGTCACTCTTTTTTTTTAATGTTTATTGAGAGAGAGAGAGAGAGACAGAGTGTGAGTGGCGGAGGGGCAGAGAGAGAGAGGGAGACACAGAATCTGAAGCAGGTTCCAGGCTCTGAGCTGTCAGCACAGAGCCCCACACGGGGCTTGAACCCACAGACGGCGAGATAATGGCCTGAGCCAAAGTTGGACACTTAACGGACTGAGCCACCCAGGCACCTCCATGTTTGTCACTTTCAAGTGGAGACAGTTAAGGGAGAGTAAGCCTTCTCCATGTCTCATTCCCTCAATCTGCCTTTCACATAAGGATGAGGATTCAAAAAGTGATGGATGCGCTTGTTCTAAGTAACTGTGTGGAGTAGAGACCAGCCACCCACCACTGCCCAGTGACTTAAATCAGACTGTGATGTTGGTGAGAAATTAAGCTTTATTAGTTTCAACTACTGAGATTTTGAGATTATTTTTTATAGCATGTAGCCTGCCCTAATACATATATTTTTCCTAATTTCAGAGGTAGTTATGATTTTCTTCCTACTTTAAACCATTTTGACTTTACTGGATATAAAACATATATAAACACATGATATTTAAAGTCTTCATATATAAAGTATATACATGTATATGTATATGTGTATGTATACACACACTTTAGCCACTGTACATATATACGTATACACGTGTTTTATAATTTCTGCTTCTTTAATAACCAGTTGAGTTTTATACTTTCCTTATATGTTTGTGTACACAAACATGTTAGCACCTTTTTCATGGAGAATGTAATCCTGTCTACTGGGGAGCTTTTTTTTTTAATTAGAATTTATTTACTTTGAGAGAGAGACAGTGAGAGAAGGGCAGAGAGAGAGGGAGAGAGAGAATCCCAAGCAGGGTCTGCACTGACAGTGGCATAGGGCTTGATCTCAGATTGGTGAGATCATGACCTGAGCTAAAATCAAGAGTCTGGATACTTAACCTATTGAGCCACCCAGGTGCCCGTGGATATAGAGTTTATACATAGTATACAGTCTTCCATGTGATATAGAATTGTGATTTCAATTACTGAATAATATTACATGTTAAGTGATGTGCCAAATTAACAACACCAGTTTTTAAATATTGTGCGGATCATTTCTTGTGCTTTCCTCTTTAGGGAATATCCTCATACATATAACATATTTCCTTAGAATTATGTTGACAAATTAACTTTTTATAATCATGTGTCAGTTTTCAATGCCCCTAGCCATTATAAGAGTATAAGTATAATCAACCTTTCTAAAATTGAGAAAATTTGTCCTTTAAAAATTTACTTGAGGGGTGCCTGGGTGGCTCAGTCGGTTAAGCGTCCGACTTTGGCTCAGGTCATGATCCCAGAGTTCGTGGGTTTGAGCCCCGCGTTGGACTCTGTACTGACAGCTCGGAGCCTGGAGCTTGCTTCAGATTCTGTGTCTCCCTCCCTCTCTCTCTGCCCCTCCCCTGCTCACGCTCTGTCTCCCTCTCTCTCAAGTATGGATAATAAAACCTTAAAAAAAATAAAAAAAATTTACTTGACATTAAATAAGACTTTGTGTGTAAGTACATTGTATATAAAACATATATAAACACATGATATTTAAAGTCTTCATATATAAAGTATATACATGTATATATATATGTGTGTGTATACACACACTTTAGCCACTGTACATATATACGTATACACGTGTTTTATAATTTCTGCTTCTTTAATAACCGGTTGAGTTTTATACTTTCCTTATATGTTTGTGTACACAAACATGTTAGCACCTTTTTCATGGAGAATGTAATCCTGTCTACTGGGGAGCTTATAACCCTTCAGCTTAGCAGATGACAGAACTGAGAATAGAAGGCATTATTGAAGAAAGGCAATGTTAAGATTACGACTGACTATCAGAATACAGATCTTATGATTTAAATACAGGGATTTTTCCATTACAGCAAAACCTCCAGGTTTATGAAATATGGTATGTCATTCTGGTCCTTATGACTGTCATCTTGGAAAGAATGATCATGACATAAATAAAACATGCATCTCACCCTGTATCTTTCCCTGTCACTTAATAGACAAGTTGAATTCAACAAAGGCCTCCAAGCACCCAGGGGTACTAGTCTTGGAAGCCAGAGATTATGGCTAAACCCACCCCCACCATCGACAGAACCAAGCCCAACAATGGATTTCAGAATCTAACCTCCTAGGTTTTGTCCCTGTGACATTCATTCAGGGATGGATGAATTCTAGATGAGTGACTTAGTATTAGTGATTGAGTATTAGAAATGGCAGGAAGAGGGGCAGAGGCATATGATATTTGATCAGTAGTAGGTCATCCTGAAGAGTTTACTTAGAAGAGAAGCAGAAAGATAATGCTGGAAAGACAAGTTAGAGCTGGTATAACTGAATTCAGTGAGCAAATACTGAGTTCTTACTATGTGCCAGGTTCTGCCACAGGTACTGGGTAGATGAAAGGTACATCTGATAAAGGTCTTACCTGAAATACTAATCAAATAAGGGAGAGTACAGTTTAGTGAAGAAGTCAAGAGGTTTTGTAATTAGCCTGAAGTAGGAGACTTAACTCTACATTGTGTAAGTTTGGACAAGCTACTTCATTGTAACTTTGCCCATCAGTAAATTCAAGATAACTAGAATATATAGGTTCGTTGGGAAGCAAATGTGGGATAATATATGCAAAGATTTTGATGCACTAGTTAGTGCAAATTGTGCCCACTAAAATGCTAGTTATTATTTTAAAAGTTTCACTAGCTGGGAAGATCTACTGTCAAAGTAGTTATAATACATCATGACTAAATGCAACAGTAAAAACACATACAAAATACAAAGTCAGCCTAGAAGAGACCTGGGGATATTGTTAATATGAAAGTAGATTGAGTTATTGATATGGATTCTCTACCTTTCTGTGACCATGGCCCTTGCCATGTAATTTATTCAGTTCCTGCCATAGTTAAATTAAAATAGTGTCTATTCCCCTGAAAGAAGAAAATCCATTATAGCAATAATTAAAATGAAAGATTTTTTGAAAGTGACAAAAATCACAAAATTAAACAGAGATAATTTTCATTAATTTTATGCCAAAATTATTTTTTAAGTAGGTGAATGGTGGAATAGCCTAGGACTTTTTGCTTTTACCTATAAATCTTTATTAAGATTTATCCCCTCCCCTTTCCACTTTATTCTGTGTATAGTCAATGAGTTTCTCTCTTTCACTCTCTTAGGGCTCTTGAATAGATCTTCTTCCTTTTTAATTTAAATTATAGTGAATAGATCATTGCACTAGGAACCAGAAATTCCTGGCTGTTGTCCTGCTCAGCCAATGATTTCTGTTGAGTCCTTGGGTAAGTTCTTTTATTGCTTTGGATAATCTTTAACATCCCATCCAGTATTGACATCCATGCATATATCCATCCAACAAATATTTCTTGAGTCTCAACTACATGCCTAAAAATGTCCTGAATCTTGATCTCCTTTTGCAGGGAAAAGACAGTCAATAAATAAATAAATTGATAAGTGAGAACATTGTCTGATGCTGTAAGTATTGTGCAAAAAAATTAAAATATATTGTGGCATGACTGTGATATGGTTACTGTTTTACATTGGGGGGATGGTAAAATATGGTCTCCTCAAGGAGGTGACATTTCATTTGAGAAGAAAAAAATGAAAAAAAGTGGCCAGCCTTATCAGGATATTTATCAGTATATCAGATATCAGATATTTGTCAGTATATTTATCCTAAGGGACAACTTTCAGGAACTTCTGCTGTAAATATAGGGGATGGTGGGACCAGATGGTGGTGGTGTAAAATCATCACTAAATTGTCAAATAACTTCTATTACTGAAGTGACTGGTTAGTTCTAAGCTGACTGCTAAAAAGACCAAGCAACTTGTACCCAGGCAGGAGGCATTGGGCACTGCAGACTAGCAGCACAGGAGGTCAAATTACAAAGTAGGGCTTGACACACGGAATGGAAGTGAGTATAAATTGTACCACTAGGGTGCAGCATAATCACTTTAAAATATAACCGGAGCATTAGAGAGTTTATGGCCCAGCCTCTGTATTCTCAGATCAGGAAACTGAAGTTCAGAGAGATAGAGTGATTTGCCTAAAGTCACAAGAGTCTACTCTGCAAGTCATGTCCGGTTCTTAAGAATCACTAACTTAAGTAAATCATGAATCAAGTGTCCGATGGGACTTAGATTTGAGGTGGGGGAAGGAAAGGAGGCTCTAATATTGCAATAGCTGGCTGGAGAGTAAAGTTACCTGCTATTACTAAATTTCACTACTTTTCCATATTCAGGTTCCATTTGAATAGAGCAGAATTATTACAACATTGACACACCAATTGAGAGCCCTAAAACAAACAAAACACAACAAAACAACAACAGCAACAAAAGAGGTTGGGCTAATTAGTTACATGGTACAGCCTAATTCCCACTCGTTTATTCCAACAGATGCGAATCCTGGACCTGATGTGTGACTAACTAGGGGCCTCTTACGTACCAGCAGAAAAATGCCAAACTTCTGGAATCATGGTCAGAAGTCCTGTGTTCATTCCCTATGGTCAACTTCAAATCTTTTATTCCCTAGCTTAGAAAATGACAATGTCATTTGTCCTGCTTACCTCATGTGATTATCAAGAGTTAAGAGACTTGGGGGTGGTATATTGTGTATTAAACAATAAATGTAAAAGGTGACTGGATTATATACTAACTTAAATGATTTATTAGCTGGATTGCTTCACTTCTTTGGGCCGCAGTAGTCCAGTCTTTTAAAAAAGAGGGAATTAGATCAAATAAATGCTCAGGCTCTTCCAGATCTAACAGCCTTTAATTTTTATGACAACATAGTAGCCTTACATCCTCAAAAAAGCATCCTCCAGATCTTTCATCTTTACTATGGAGTTTGCCACTGGCAACCCAACGTATCCTGTGGTATCAGAGGGAGGATTTCATCACTGGAAAGTTGCCTTAGTTCATACATATACGATATCATAAGGCACATTTGAATTGCAGCTAGAAAGGGTGTGAGACTTCATAGTATCCTTTTCTGGAGCTGACTGACAAGGAACCACAATTTCTAAAGTTTGTGAGAAGTTGCCACAAGTTCACACACACAGCTAATCAGATAATTCCATGATGCCTCTTGCAAGGTTTTAAAATGACCAGCTGATGAACCATAAATCGGACTGGATTTATACTGCAGGACTAGAATCCTTTCTGAGTTCCTGGTCATAGATAACCTATTCTCATTTGGGTTCTCAGGGCAGGATTCTGTAAATCACGGAATAGAATAATTGCTCTGTGAATAGTAAACTCATTAGGAGCCCATGAGAAATTAAGTCATTCTGAAGGGGGAGACGAATTGGCCAATTTCTAGATATTTCCAAACATCATGGGCACCCTGTCAGCCAGCAGCTCTTAAACTTTTTGTCAGATGTTCACTTATAAGAAACAAAATACAATAAAGACCTTTTTTTTTTTTTCATTTGCTCCATTTCAAAAGAAGGAAAAAATTACCTATAAAGGAGTGTTACCATGCAAGTAAAATTGGGGGGAAATTATGTATCTATTTCTTAGCAATGGGAGGAAAGGTGATGCATAATATTTTACTTGCAAAATAGGCAGTAGTCCCTTCTTATCTGTGGTTTCACTCTCCATGGTTTCAGTTACCCACTGTCAATCATGATCTGGAAACAGATGATCCTTTTTCTGACACATTGTATTGTCAGAAGGTTAACAGTAGCCTAATGCTATGTCACAATGCCTACATCATTCACCTCACTTCATCTGATCACGTGGCATTTTATCATCTCACGTCATCACAAGAAGGGTGAGTATAGTTCAATAAGATATTTTGAGAGAGAGGAAAGAGAGAGAGAGAGAGAGAGAGAGAGAGAGAGAGAGAGACCACCTGCACATAATTTTTACAGTATGTTGTTCTAATTGTTTTATTTTTTTAAAAAGCTTATTTATTTTGAGAGAGAGAGAGAGAATCCCGAACAGGAGAATCCCAAACAGGCTCTGTGCTGTCAGCATGGAGCCCACGCGGGGCTCGATCTCATGAACAGTGACATCATGATCTGAACCAAAATCAAGAGTCTAGACACTTAACTGACCAAGCCACCCAGGCACTCCCCTTATTGTTTCATTTTGTTACCAGTTATTAGTTAAATCTCTTACTGTGACTGCTTCATAAATTAAAATTTATCATAGGTATGCACATATAGGAAAAAACAGTATATATTGTGTGTGGGTACTAGCTGTGGTTTCAGGCATCCACTGGAGGCCTTGGAACATATGCCACGCAGATAAGGGAAGGGGGTAATGTATGTAACAGGAAGTCTAGTTATTTGGAAAATTTCAGTCAAGAATCCTGATAAACATGTTTATCAATCTGCATGACATTAATTTTTTTTTTTCAACGTTTATTTATTTTTGGGACAGAGAGAGACAGAGCATGAACGGGGGAGGGGCAGAGAGAGAGGGAGACACAGAATTGGAAACAGGCTCCAGGCTCCGAGCCATCAGCCCAGAGCCCGACGCGGGGCTCGAACTCCCGGACCGCGAGATCGTGACCTGGCTGAAGTCGGACGCTTAACCGACTGCGCCACCCAGGCGCCCCTGCATGACATTAAAAAATACCAATGATGATAGTATTGATAATTATAAAATAAAGCTCATAGTATATCAAAATTGGAAAGCAAGAATGTCAGCAGATGAAAACTATGACCTACTGAAGACAGCACTGATGATGCATTGACAATTGTCTTCTAGTATTACTGAAGATATTCATGTATACATTGACATTAGGATCTCCATGGGATTGCCAAGAATTGTTGAGCAGACAGACTTAGCGGAATACTGAATTACAGTTGCTTATAAACTCTTGTAATACCCTAGTTCTTATTTGAATATCAAGTTCTACTAACCCTTAGTAACTACTTAAGAGGTCAGTAGTCATAAGTGTCCTTCACCACTGCAAACTTAAGTCTACTACAAGATTGCCCATCATTCACCTTGGAACTAAATAAAATGTATAGACCCAGGAGGAAAATATCATGGGTGCTGTAGTAGGCTACAGTACTTGATTAATAACTATACTTAATAGTACTGATATGTTTTTTATATGGATGCTTTGGTATTCTGTATAGGACTAAATTTTAGTATAAAATGGATCATATTCTCTCACTGAATCACCTAATTCTAGGAACTGGGGACTCAACTAAGTACTTACCAAAGATTATGTTTTCAATTTAGTAATTACCTGAGATAGAGGGGGGAAGGGACTATTAATAATTATGCTCTAAATGTTGGGAATTTAATAGATGTTTTACACATGCTATTGTGGTTTATGTTTTAAACAATTTTCTGTGATATTTATTATTTTTCATGATTTGTGGATTAGGAAGCAGAGACTCATAAAGTTAATTAAGTTGCTCAAGTCTATACAGCTAGTAAGTTGTGGAGTTTGGATTTGAACAAAATATCTTTTCATTTCAAAGCCTGTTCTTTTCACATTATTGAACCACAAAGGTGACAGATATACTTCCCCGACATTAGGACACATGCTTTTCAAACTCTCTGCCATCAGTATGATAGATTAGTCCATAATGTTGCCCATAGTCTGGAGGCCACCATGAACTGTTGGACAACAATGAAAGGCCAGCATTCAAGTTCAGCACATGATGCGAGTTTCTTGAGAATGTTTTTGGAAACAAAATATACAATCCCAGCCTCTCCATGTAACAGAAGGGGGAAAAACCCCAAACAAACCATTTTTCCCCTCTGTCTTCTTTTTAAGAATCAAAGGAATAGAGAACTTGCTAAGTATCATCAACTAATTCTTTGAAAAGAAGCCCAATGAGAGGAACATTTAGTTTCCTGGGGATGTGATAAAAGTTCAAAGCCAGCAGTATCACATTTCATCTCCCCTAATCCCATAGGTCTAGCCCACCCAGAAATGCCACTGGAGAATTCTGATGCTTTTGAGAGCAGAATATCAAAGAACAGGCAATGAATAAGTCAAAAAAGTGGGGAGAGTCTTTAGCCACTTTGCTTTTAGAGTATGGTGCTTCAGAGGAACTCTACAGTGAAGATAGGTGAAAATAAACATCTTGCTCCTATGAGCATAATACCAGGAGCCCTGCCAGATAAATTATGTGAGTAAGTGTCTATAATTACACATGTTCATACATATTCATTCCCATGCTCCTAATTTTGGAGAACAGAGAAGTGAATAAATTGATTAGTAATTTGATTGTATTTGATTCAGCTGGCTCTCTTAAGTGCCTTATAAAGGTCCCAGAATAAGTTTCCACTAATAGAGAATTCAGTTCAGGCTTGAGACCCTGGGGAGTAGTAGACTGACTGATGATGGGGTGATTGAGACATTCATTTATTCAAACTATTTATTTATTCATTCATTCAACATTTATGCCCTACTATACCCAGGTACTGTGCCAGGTACAGAGGACACCTCGTTTGATAAATTACTGGATCTGTAATGTCTATTGTCTATTTTTGTGGGGAAGACGGTCAAGTAATGAAGGCACTGATTATAGCACAATGTGGCCAAGTGCTAAAGGCATCCAACATAGCCTGGGCTGGAGTTTTAGGAATGAGTTCCTAAAGATGGAGAAATCTGAGCTGCTTTTTGAAGAAGAACTAAGAGCCATCTGGATGATGAAGCATGGAAGGCATTCCAGTTGGAGGCATAGCAGTGAGAAGGGCTCTGGACCTTAAAGTTCCAGCAATTTTGTTCCATTTAGAAGGAAATGGGGAAAAAAGAGGCTCCATTTGGAGGGAGGAGTCAAACGGCTACTTGTGCTAAAAACTAGGGTGGGGCCTAGAAGGATTTGAAGACAAGGGGTAATATACTAGGTTTATATCTCAGAAAGTTCACTCAGGATTCTGTGTGGAGGGCAGACTAGACATGGCACAGACTCTGGGCACAGGTGAGTTAGAAAGCTAATGGAGGAATTCACACAAGGAATGATGAAATTCAGAGCTTAATTCACAACAATAGAGACTATAGAAAGGAGGAGAAGACTTGATAGATATAAATAAGGTAAATTTCATAGAACTCAGGGATATATATAAAAAAAGGGATATAAAGGTAAACCATGTTAGGCAATTGGAGGATTACCATTCACGAGGAGAACACAATGGAAAGAACAGTTTTGAGGAAGAATGTGTATCAAATTAATTTAGAAACATGTTAAGTTTAAGAAGTCACAGAATTCATGGTGAGCTGGGACTTAGCCATGGTATCCAAGTGATATAGGACTAGTTTTACACCTCTGTTTTTTTGTTTTCACACCTCTGTTCTATTTGGAATGCTTCATCTTCCTCTTTTCCCTTCTTCCCCAGACAAGCTTATACTTCTGTTTTAAGGGTCAACTCAAATGGTGCTTTCTCTGTGAAGGCTTCTGTCCATTCACCCTCTCTCCACCATGGTTCACTCCACCCCAATCCTCGCTGCCCTGAAAGAGCTAAGTCCTATCTCTCTTTTTGTCCTTATCATAGTGAATTGTCATTATATGCACACACATTGGTCTGTCTTGACATTTTGCAAGATCCTTGAGAGCAGGGATCCATATCCCATTCACCTTTGTAACCTCAGTTCCTAACAGGGCCTGATACCTAAAGGACACCCAATAAGTGTCTGTTAGATTAAATTCTCTCTCACTCAACTTTCCTCTTTCCTTGAATCTTTTTCTTAATTGGCATTCTATTGTCACATAAGATGCAGTCATAGCTTTCCAAGTGAGTCAAGAGGGAATTACACCTTGATTCTGATCATCTATTGATGGCTTTATCCCTGAGAAGTGGTGAGGCATGGTGGCACAGAGCTCACACCTGTTTCTCATAGAGGGTAGGAAGAATCCTAAGAGGAGTTTTAGGATAGAAAAAAACATTCTTCCAGTTCACTGGAATTCACTCCTCTGCTTCCAATTCCCTGGTGCAGTGTGCTTGTCAGGCACACATAGTGACAGAGCCCTCAGAAGCAGAGGGAGCTGGAGAGTTCATGGCTGTCATTCAAGGCCCCTCTCTGTACCTGGCCTAGGGAGACTCAGACTCTCAATATCTATGACTACATGGTTATAGCTTAGTGGTAGCCTTCCCCTTACAGAATTTTGACTAGAACTTCAGCGAACTATTAGATGGGAGTCCCAGTCTTCCCTAGCTCCACCTGGCTGCCATAAAGATCACCTGAAGAGGATCCCACTAAGCCCCCAAAGCAAAACAAACCCAACCTGACCCTAATGTTAGCAGCCACCGCAAGTTGTGTCTACACAAAGTCTAGTCTTGGATATTCTGTGCCTAATGATCAAAGACATATAAGTGCAAGTAGGCTCCAAACCTGCCCATATACCCAGTCCCACAAAGGCATTGAGTCCGCCTAACCCTCTTCTTCTAGTTGGGTTTGAGCTTTTTGAAGATTAGACCATTAGCCAGCTCTGTCTTTCAATTTACCATAGAGGGGGCTGTAATTCTAGGGCTTTAATTTTAAGCTCAACTTGTTTTCTAGGTGGTCCCCAAATATACCTACTTCTTATACCTTGGCCTCATGGCTAAGATTTGTTTCTCATAATCTATTAATCATCCTAGACTCAACCCACTGACCTTATTTTCTCTTATTGTGATAACTACTTCAGCCTGGCACTCTTGATGTGTTTTTGCTTTCCTGTCTTTGCTTGAATGTTCTTAAGACTCTCACAATTTCCTAGGCTTATAAAAATTGATAATGCTTTTGTGACTTTATTCTTGACTTCAGCATCATTGTCTCCTGTCTTCCTACTCTTAAATTGTCTCACTTTCTTTCAACCACACCCTTGACAGGACTGCTCCTGGGGCTCTGTCAGATGACACCAGCCTCTATTTGCACTAGGACATATTCCCTGTTTACTTGCTCTTCACTATTGCAGGACTCTTTAGCAGGCTGAACCGTTAGTGTCAACACTGGCTTCTTTTCCTTATATATACAGAGGCCACCATTTGTTTCTGACTCATTTACTACCCTGGAGTGTGTGGAATGAAGGTATAAGAAGGAGCAGAGAGGGATTTGTTCTTGGAAGGAGGCAGGGAAGCTGGGTCTGTCACTTCCTCTCTCCCAAACCATGCTAGGCAGAAGCCAGAAGCCAAGCCACTTAGCTTAGGAGAAAGAGAGCATGTCCAAATGATGGACAAAGTCTCTGGAATTGCACTGTTGAGATCTAGTAGCTAGGGCTTCAGGAAGAGGAAGTGTGCAAAGACAAAAAGAAAATGGAGAAAACAGCTGAGCCTGAATCAATATAGAGGAGGAGATATTCTGAGGGACAGACATGTGGGTTAACCTTACTTGAGAAGTATTTGCCAAGACCATGTTGAGAATCAGAGCATCACAAACTCACAGAACTTTAGAGCTGGAAAAATTGTGAGATTATGTTAGAGAAGTCCTTGGGGGTAAGGTGGGCAATGTAAAGACCTGAATAAGTAAGGAGAATGGCATATGGTGACTGGTGACCCCTCCACACAGATAATTGGTATCATGCAGCAAGTTGGCCTAGTGCTGTAAGACCTTCACATTTTTCAAGAAAATCCAGAAATTCAAATCTTATATGAAGAAAACATAGAAAAATCAAAGTATACCTATGGATGTAGTCTCCATTTTAAATGGAGCCTGTATTTTAAAGGTGATAATAGCTGAAGCCCAAGGAAGTAGGTGGATTCCTTAAGATCCAGTAATTGTAGAAGGGGAAATAATTGGCTTAGTGTACTGCCTATTCTCCCTTTCTCTAATCCTCTCTCTCTCTCTCTCTCCAATCCAGTACAAAATCCAACACTTTGTGGAGATGTGGGGAACATGAGGCATTCTACCCTCTCTCCAACTGAAAACAATGGAATGGGGACAAAGATCCTCTGTTGCTTCTTGACTTCCTGTTGGCTTGTTCCTGGCCTGAGAGGTTGACCTCCAGTTCAGTGCAGTGAGAGTGGACAGACTGGACCATGTTCTGACCCTGGTTTAGCTACTAACCTTGCAACCTTGGAAACTTCTCTTCTCTTTGGACCTCATTCTCTTTATAGATATAATGAAGCTGTCAGTCTGGTAACTTCCAAGTTCCCCAAGTGAACCCAAGTTTGCTTTAAATATCTTTCTCAATGCTTATTCTGTTATACTTCCTTCTGCTCTATTCCCCCCTCCCCAGCATCCACACACATATCCTGAGTACCTGATACCCTCATGCTGCTCCTCAAAGCCTGAAACTTACTATTTAAATAAAATTATCCCAATGGCCTTCAGTGGCCTATATTATCTGACCCTTGTTATGGGACTTTCTTAAGTTCTACTCCTCCATTGCCCACTCTGGCCTCCTGGGTATTCCTCAAAGTTACCCTGAGTGTAAAATGTAAAATGGTGAGGCTGCTTGGAAAAGAAATTGACAGTTCTTCACAGTGTCAAACAGAGTTACCATATGAGCCAACATACTCCTAGCTTTGCATCCAAGAGAAATTAAAACACAAGTCTACACAAAAACTTGTACACAGATATTCATAGCAGCACTGGTCATAACAGCAAAAAGCACAAACAACTCATGAATGGCTAAAGAAAATGTGTATATCCCTGGAAGGAATATGGTTAGATAATAAATTCGATATGAATGAAATACTAATACATGTTAGAACATGGATGAACCTTGAAAACTATCCTAAGTGAAAGGAGACAGTCACAAAAGACCACATATTGTATAAATATATTTATATGAAATGTTCAGAATGAAAAAAATCTCCAGAGATAGAGAGGAGGTGGTGGTGGTGAGGAGGAGAATGGGAGAATGACTGCTAATAGTTCTAGGGCTTTTTTGGGGATGATGAAAATCTTCTAAAATTTATCATGATGATGGTCATATTATAACCCTTGTGACTATACTAAAAATTACTAAACTGTGTACTTTAAATAGGACAATTGTATATGTAAATGATATTTTAATAAAGCTGTTGAAAAAGGTAAAATGACAAGTGTTTACATAGGGCTTTTACATACATTATTTCATCATTTTCTCGGCTGACCAGGAGAGTGCATGGTAGGAACATGGGATCACCTCCATTATGCAGAAGAGAAACCTAAGTTTCAAGTTTAGCTATGTATCCAAGGTCACTCCACTGGTGAATGAATCATCCAAAATGAGAATTTCTGGCTTCACATTTTATTTTATCCCCTTCCCCGCATGATTTCTTACTTCTTTGCCCTTTTGATTTCTATTTTTAGATCTGGCTTTTGATTTACTTCTGATGAGCCCTTCATTCTCTGTTTGCATTTTCCTCACCACAGCCAGCATTTTATTAATTCATTTATTCATCCATCGCAAAACATGGAGACTTCTCTGTAAGCTGACTGCCAGACATATGAATTACTTCACATTCAAGAGTTTTGAAAATTTCAGAAGTGATGGTTCTTCATGAAAAATACCTTCTGTGCTCTCATTCCTTGTGGAATCAGGGCTATAGTTCTATCAGCTAGCCTATTTTTCAGGAGAGCTAACCTCATGTGGCTTTGTCTGGATGTACTCATTTCATTTCACAGTTTCTTTCCTGAAGTTTTATGTCAATGACACTGTCTAAGCTGGTGAGTTTCATAGTCTGTCATCCATATATCTCTAACACTCTAAAAAACAATCTTCCTTCCTCCCTCCCTTCCTTCCTTCCTTCATCCCTTCCTTCCTTCCTTCCTTCCTCCCTCCCACCCTCCCTCCCTTCCTTTTTTTTTATCTTTTTCTTTGATTTTTTATAATGAATATTTGAGGAATGAATAAATTAATAAATAAGTAAGTAAGTGCCAGGCACAAAGGAGTTTAAAAAGGGGACTGGCAAATCCAACTTTTTCATTTAGGAGATCATCTCTAGTGGCTGAGGGGAGGATTGGATATTGGGAAACCAGTTAGGAGCCCCTTGATATTAGTGCCAGCAGTTGTGATTATTTATTTTGATGATCAAAGGCCTTTCAAGATATCAAAGTGCCATTCAAAGCATCAGAAATTCAATTAAGTTTCTTGTGGTTTGATTTCTAAGATCACTAACCTAGAAATTGGCCATAAATCACCCACTCACTCCCAGACCATACGAGATTCACTTGTTTATTCATTTATCGAGCAAATATTTGCGTAGCATCTACTCTGTTCTTGGCAGCATGAAACTGGGTATGCAGCAGTGAACAAAACAGGCAAGTTCTGGATACTACAGTCTAGTGACAAATTTTAGATAAGCCAGCAAATAAATATGAAAGTGGATATGTGAATGAACTTTAGTTATGTGGATGGAAACCAAAGGTCTGGATAAGGGAGTAATGGAAAATGAAATTAGCGAAATTAGGAAGGGCAGCCAAAGAAAGATAAACCTTAAATGCCAAATTGAGTCAATGGTGATGGTAATGAGGATGATGATGATCATGATCATGATGTGGATGCTAATGTGGATGCTTTATCTTCAGGTAATGATGTGACACTTACAAAGTGGTTTTTTCTTTTTTTATACCTGTCTAATTCTTGCTCTTTTCTAAATGAAATGTGCGCAGTACTGTGAGTCATCTACTGTTCCAAAATTTCTAGTGGCAGAGGTGATGGTAGAACACCTCTGGTGATTCACTCTCTAAACAAGTATCATTGTAGTGCCATTTGTTAACACAAAATCTTACATGGAAGCCTACTCCTCACCCTGATCCTACATGCACACTTCCTTCTACTCTCTTCTGCCTCCCAAGGCATGGCCGACACAGTTTGGAAACTCTTGCTAAATGTCATGTTCTGCTATACTAGATACTAAGAAATGGATTTGTCATGTAATTCTAACAAATACACTAAATACTCTGGCCTATGTTCAACCTCCTAGTTTCCAACAAACCATTGCTAGAAAAATATAGTCTAAAAAATTTAATATTGTTTGGTCCCTATTGTATTGTGCTGTTAGGATGATTATAAGAAAGAAGAAATCTGAGGAGAACCATCAATACTTTCTCTGTGCTTGGTGAGATCTCACCCTGATCCAGTGATATTATCCTCGACCAAGCTCAGTAAATGCGCCAGCTTTCTCACTGTGCTCAGTAGCACCTCTTTTCTCTGGTTGCTGCATGTTGGCCTATAGTTCAACATTTTAAAATCAAAGTATTTCTTCCATTTATACTCTGCACCTCCTCTAAGAACTGAGTCTCCCACTGAAGATTCTGGCAGAGGGTCCCCCACACTATTCCTTACATTCCCACAGACAGATGGGACTGTTCTGGCTAGACTTAACCTGATGAGGGAAAAGCAATCTTTTTTAGCCCTTTTCAGACTGGCTTCCCCTCCTCTGACCCTCTCCTTGTTTGATTCCTATGAACATCGTCTCTTTCTGTCTTTTGTAAAAGTGATTTCATGACATTATTTCCATTTAGGTTCAATGCCACACTCAGACCACTTTAGATGAACTATTCCCAAAGATGTCTAGCTTTTCTATCTTTCTACACTGAGAACTCCCACCAGCCAGCAGCTCCTGAGCCCACTGCTAGCCTCCTATCCTCTTATGGCCATGGATATTTATGGCATCTTTGGAACAAGCATAAAACTCACAATTTGTAGAGGGGGTTTCATAGTGGGGACAAGGTTGCTGGTTGCCCACATGCTGTGGACATGTCCTCCATCCCAGTATGTCTGCTGGGTATCTATAAATGTTTGAGAATTAGCCCAAAAGTTCTCTGTACTGGATTGAATAGTGTCCCTCCCAAAGTTCATGTCCCTCTGGAATCTCAGAATATGACCTTATTTGGAAATAGACCCTTGAAATGATTGTTTAGATAAGACCATACCAGATTAGGGTGAACCTTAAATTCAGTGACTTGTGTTTTATAAGAAGGCCATGTGAAGACATAAAGACACATATATAGAAACGGCGACCATGTGACAACTGAGGCAGAGATTGGAATGTTGCAGACCTAGGAATGCCAAAGATTTCTGGCAACCATCAAAAGCTATGAAGCTATGAAGAAGCCTAAGAACCTTTGGAGGAAGCATGGCTCTGACAGCACCTTGATTTTAGACTTTTAAACTCCTGACCTATGAGAGAATACATTTCTGTTGTTTTAAACCATGCAGTTGGTACTTTGTTATGGCAGCCCTAGGAAACTAATATGGTCTTTTATTCCTCAGAGGCCTTTTTGACCACTCCAAGTAGAGGTGAGAATTTTCTTCTGAAATTACTGGGCTGGTTATTTTACACCCATCCCCATTATTCCCCACTCTTCTATACCCTGTTCTATCCCTTGAGATGCGAACATCTACGAAGGGTATCATTTCCCAACTCCCTTGTTCTCTGGCTTCACTTGGGCTGGTCAGTGGGAGGCCTGAGAGGAGATCCAAGAAGGAGAAGAGAACGGCATTGGGGTATTTATTCCTCTGGCTCCCTTCTTGCTGCAATGAAGTTTTGACTATAGTTTCTTTCTTTACAACCGTAGCTTTTGTCAGTTGGCCCTTCGTCCATAGATCTAGCTCTCAGTTGGGTTCCAGTAATATTGTTACTTCCCCTTGACTCTCTCAACTATAGTGGTAACTGTTGCTAGTCCTGGGTCCTTCAACATTCCTTGTAGATGTCCTTAACCCTGTCCATAACTCTGCAAATAGTTTCATCATTAGAAGTTCTAGTCACATATATTTCACAGGAGTGTGCTGACATAGGACCCCACTTTGCCCTCTGTCTAGTGCCTGGAGGACTTTAGAGCACTAACCTCTGCTCCCTCTCAAAGTCTCAAAGACTGTGAACCTTTAACTTATAGTTTCCACATTTCTCACAGAAACTGTTCCATAGTAGGTGCTTAGTAAGTGAATCAATAAACAAATCCATGAGGAAGGAGGCCCTTTCACATTCTGAAGGTATTTGATTTGGAAATTCATCTCATGGGCTCCTAGGAATGGCAGGCGGTGTTTTGAAGATAAGTAGTAGAGTTCATTATCTAGATAATTAAAAATAATTACTGTATCCCATTACATTTACAGAGTGCTTATGTGTATATCATGACATTTGACCTTTACCACAGTCTTATGAGAAATAGAAAAAAGTCAGATATTATCCCTCTCCTCAAAATGGGTTGAGAGATTTTAAATAACTCACTCAAGGTCATACTCTTTGATTAATTAACACACTTTAAACATTTTCAGTGTAAGGAGAGATCTATAAACAAAAGCATTTTATTCTGAAACAAACATTGTCCTATAGCTGGTAAAACAGAGAGCCATCTTTGAAGGGAGGTGTTAATGCTCCAGCATTCATTCATTTTCTATTCACTGGGAACTCAGCTTTTGCCCCCTGTGTTGAGCCCATGGAAGCAGTGGTAGGACACTAGATGATGGTTTCTGCCCTGTGGAGTTCATGCTCTTGTGGGAGAAACAGTGATCACTCAAATAACCACACGAGTAGACTGCAGTTACACTGAGAAGTGTGAGGAAGGAAAAGAACAGACCATTCTGAGCAGGACCTGTGATTCAATCAGGAATCCTATCTGAGAAAATGATGTTAAGTTGAGTTTAAGTTGAAGAATAAGTAGGAATTACTGAGTGAGGGGATTAAAAACTTGGATGAAGAGTATTCTAGGTGAGGAAATACCTCATTCCAAAGCTGAAAGGGAGATTAGCCCATCTGAGGAATCAAAACAAGCCTAGTGAGGCTGAAGTTTGGTGAGGGCAGGGGAAAGGCATGACCTTGGGATTCTCACAAGCTCCATTCTACCTGGAGGCTCCCACCCTGCTAGCATGAGGTGGAGTGGAAATGATTATTCTCCTTTCTGAATGGAATCCATGCAATGAACTGTCAATAAAAAATTTGACAGAATTTCCAGTAAGGAAAAAAAAAGGCTTCAAATTTTCAACTATAGAACATTAGTTTTTATTGTATTGTTGACTCTCTCGGGGTGTTTAAAAATAAGACCAAGGGACTACACTGAAAATACTAGAAAATTTGTTATGGCTGATCATGTGTTTCATAACTAATTTTAATAAACATAGATGGAATTGGCATCTTAAATGAAAATATTACTGTATCATGTCAAAAAACAGTAGTATTGTAATGAGAAGAATTTGATGATCTAAGAAATATATGTGACATAATAGTTTCTATGTGGCCCAAAGTGGCACACATGTGGCAATGGAGATTAGCAGTTGTAGTAGTCAGGGTTCTGGGGGGAAACAGATTGCCCACTTGAAAGGCTAACTAGGAGTTTAATGAAAGGACTATTTATAGAGGTGTGCACAGGTTTAAGGGAACCCACGAGAGATGGGGAGATGGTGACACATCTAAGTACTCATGGGAACTTAGTGTCACCTGTAGACATGAAGAGACACTTATATGTTGATTATATTTTCTTATTTTCTGTATTCTTGATGTTCTGGCATGTGGGGCCTTGATCCTGGAGAGACTGCACCTCCAAGGGCTAATTTTTAGAGATAGTAAAAGAGTCTCCTGCCTTTGATATACAAACAAACCAATCCAGAGCTTGTATACAACGATCAACTCAAATTCTTACTTATTAAGCCAATCCTCTCCCCTAAATCTATCCCCCACCAGGGCCAGGTAATAAACAACTAAGGACCATCCCTATAGCCCAGAGCATGTTGAAATTATTCAAACTCTCCAATTCTAAATTTACTCAGCATCACTACCTTGCCTCACCCCAACTTCCTGTGAAAACCTCAGTAAAGATTCTGGGCCATGTTCTGCTGTCACCCTCCTCTGCTCCTCATCTATCCTGGCTCTTTTCCCATGTGGCCCTATGTGGTGTGCATTGCCTTCTGTTTCTAGGATCTGTGAGTGTAAACTTCTTGCATGACAATTATGCCATGTTCACATCTTTCACAATACCTGATTACAACAAGTTCCAAGCACATTTTTTCAATATATGAAGTTTATCGTCAAATTGGTTTCCATACAACACCCAGTGCTCATCCCAAAAGGTGCCCTCCTCAATACCCATCACCCACCCTCCCCTCCCTCCCATCCCCCATCAACCCTCAGTTTGTTCTCAGTTTTTAAGAGTCTCGTATGCTTTGGCTCTCTTCCACTCTAACCTCTTTTTTTTTTTCCTTCCCCTCCCCCATGGGTTCCTGTTAAGTTTCTCAGGATCCACATAAGAGTGAAACCATATGGTATCTGTCTTTCTCTGTATGGCTTATTTCACTTAGCATAACACTCTCCAGTTCCATCCATGTTGCTACAAAGGGCCATATTTCATTCTCATTGCCATGTAGTACTCCATTGTGTATATAAACCACAATTTCTTTATCCATTCATCAGTTGATGGACATTCAGGCTCTTTCCATAATTTGGCTATTGTTGAGAGTGCTGCTATAAACATTGGGGTACAAGTGCCTCTATGCATCAGTACTCCTGTATCCCTTGGGTAAATTCCTAGCAGTGCTATTGCTGGGTCATAGGGTAGGTCTATTTTTAATTTTTTGAGGAACCTCCACACTGTTTTCCAGAGTGGCTGCACCAACTTTCCAAGCACATTTTTAGCATGACTGGTAAGGAACTGTTCTTGGAATCCATGGAGAGTTATAGTCACTGAAGAGGGGTCGTTCAACAAGAGCCATGGATTTATGGAGGGGAATGCAGCTGCTGCCCAACCACAGACAGTCTTGAAAGTCAGGAGAATAAACACCCAACCTCTTTTTTCCTACTCTCTGATCTCCTGGCTGGGCCTCTTACAGACAAAGTCAAATGAAAGCCAGGACCCAATGAAATCCAGATGACATAGACTTGTAGAGGTCTGTCTCCATGGCACAGAGCTGGACAGAGAACAATGGATAATGGATTAAGAAAGCATATGGGTGAAGAACCTGTCAGCAGCCATCTCATGAATTTCAGCTATGAAGCCTGTTCCTGCTATATAGTAGTACCAAAAGGATTTTGACCATAGCATAGATTTGGCACATGGAAATGCAGTGAGAAGAACAAAACTCTTTTTTTTTTTTTTTTTTTTTTTTTTTTTTTTTTTTTTAAATTTTTTTTTTTTTTTTCAACGTTTATTTATTTTTGGGACAGAGAGAGACAGAGCATGAACGGGGGAGGGGCAGAGAGAGAGGGAGACACAGAATCAGAAACAGGCTCCAGGCTCTGAGCCATCAGCCCAGAGCCCGACGCGGGGCTCGAACTCACGGACCGCGAGATCGTGACCTGGCTGAAGTCGGACGCTTAACCGACTGCGCCACCCAGGCGCCCCAAGAACAAAACTCTTTATCAATCTGGATGAGCCCTAATGCTCCCTAGATCTCCATTAAAGAGCTAGCTATGTTCTGAAAAAGTCATGGACAGTCCAACTATTTCACCAGTATTTCCATTTCCAATTACTCATGTTTCTGATCCACGTTGTTACCTTTCCAGAGCACACGTCAGATGATCGACTTACTTCTTGAAAAACTTGCAAGGGCTGCGCATTGCCTTGAGAAGCAAGACTGCTGAGGTTCTCCACCGGGCGTGGTCCTACACTCAAGTCTCATGTTTAGCCTTTCTGTCCCCTTCCATTCATTATGTGTGTCCTTGCACATTGAACTCCTCCTTACTTCTTAAGTATGTTGAACCCTTTCAAAGTGAAGAATTCTGAACATTTGCATATGCTATGCCTTCTGTTCAACTTATCTTTTTCAATCTTTTCCAGACAAACTCCTTTCCTGACTCATCTCAAATACTGCCTTCCTGGTAACATCTCTACTCTCTTCCTTCACATAATAAAGAGTTACTCCCCTCTCCCACCCCCCCCCCAACCCCATAGTATTTTGCTCAAACATCTATTAAGAGCACATACAACCTAGTATTATTATTATTTAAAAAAATTTTTTTAATGTTTATTTTTGAGAGACAGAGTGTGAGTGGGGGAGGGGCAGAGAGAGAGAGAGAGAGAAAGACACAGAATCTGAAGAGGCTCCAGGCTCTAAGCTATCAGCACAGAGCCCTACACGGGGCTCAAACTCATAAGCCGTGAGATTATGACCTGAGCCGAAGTTGGATGCTTAATCGACAGAACCACCTAGGCGCCCCAACAACCTAGTGTTATTTAACTAATCAGTTTTTCATTTGTCAGGAAGTTTAAGCTTGTTTCATGATACCCAACAGTGCTCAAGAGTTATTTATTTGAATAGACAAGTGAATTAATAAGTGATTAAATTCACATCTACTTATGAAATAGTACAGCTCCACTGAAGATATTAGAGATTTAGCTGGGGACTTGGAGGTCAAGAAGGAGGGAAAAGAGACAAGTAATTAAATATTGATAGACTGACATCCCTCAACATCCATGTGTTGGAAGGCCCTAGGGATTGAGGAAGGGACAATTCAGGGATGGGAATGAAGTACAGAGAGGAAACCAAGAAGAGGCCAAAGAAGGAGGCTCTATGTTGCTTAGGGCAGCGATATATAAACTCCAAGTAGTTCCTAAATATTTTTGCCACAGCTATGTTCTACTTGTGTGCTATTAATACTTTTCTTTAAATTGACTTACTTTTAAAACTAAAATGAATCATTGAATTCTGCTCCTGAAACCAATAATGCACTGTATATTCACTAACTAAAATTTGAATAAATTAAAAAAAAATAAAGATCAATTCTACACACACACACACACACACACACAGTGAATGAGACAAAAAAAAGGAAACAACTTGCTACCATAACAGAAAACCAGTATGTCTTGCCAAAATCTGAAAGTAATGATAAAAATAAACTTAGAGAAACAGAACCTCATTGCTAATTTCAAGCTAGACACTGCTGCCTGCTGAAATTCAGAGTCTGAGACCCAAGTTCTCTTAATTAAAAAGATAATTTGGCAAGCCTTACAAGGTATTAAGAACATATATATATATATTAAATTAATACTTCCTCTTATAAATGATCAGAAGAGTTAAATGTAAATTCAGAAAGAATGACTCTCATAGTGGGAGTCTAGTTGTGTCTAGTTCCCTGTCCACATGCCATAAAAATCAACCTGTGTGCACCCACGCTCTGGAGAATGCTGCTTCTGGATGGTCACTGTCCTTTTCTCTAAGTCACGAGTTATTGGGCTTACTTGGAAACCTCACCCCTGGTGACATTGTTTCTATGTAAAAATGCATTCCACATATCTCAACAACAGTCTCCTAAGGAACTTTCTAGGAAGAGGAATAGTCAAGAAGGTATCTTTTGTATCCCAGCTCCCAGACCTAGAGCAAGTCCTTTGCCTTCCCTGAGCTTAATTTTCTTTAATTGTGAAACATGCAATAGTACCCACCCAATTGTGTCCACAGTGCCAAATTAGTGAGTGTATCTAAAGTGTTGTACAAAATGTGTTGAATGAGTTGGCAGCAGGAAGCCATAGGAAATATTATTTGTTAGTTTTGGATTGCTGGTTTGAGTGACTGTCTGGAAATTAGAAACTTTCCCTAATTATTTATCTATTTACTAAGAAATATTAAGAATTTACTAAGAAATACTAAGAAATACTTATAAATACTAAGAAATTACTAAGAATTTACTAAGAAATATTAAATGTGTACAGTAAAGTACATACCCATCTTCCAGATGTGATAGTGGTTAACATTTTATCATATTTGCTGCAGAGTACTTTTTTTAAGAACGAAAATCTTAAAATCATAGCTACAGCTCCCTTTGTATTCAGCCTAATTACATTTCTCTTTCTCTCGCTAGAAAAAAATTATATACATTTTCTATGTACATATTAAGTCATAGATATTTATATTGTATTGCTTTGTGTGTTTTTAAAACTTAAATAAATAGTATCTATTGTATATATTATTTTAGTACTTGACTTTTTCATGCAAAATTTTATTTTTGAAATTTATCTGTATTATCGATGTATCAATCTGTCATTTATTATAAGTGCTACATATTACTCCACGTGCAAATATACTGTGTTACTTATCTACTCTCAGATAGTGGAACCCCCTCACCTCCATTCTTCACTATAATAGACAATACAGAGTGTATACTCAGAATATCACTGCTGTGTTTATTTCTAGTGTGTGTATTTTAGCAGAATTGCTAAATCATAGGATATTACCTTTAACTTCATCAGATATTGCCAAATTGTTTTCCAATTACAACAATCTATGCCTTTTCCTACAAGTACGTAAAAAGAAGAGGAATACTCCTAGCGGAGGAATTTTAGTTAGTGGGGAAGGGAAGGTGCAAGTCACTGATGGGCAGATGAATTCCTTTGACTAGAACATTCCTCTGATTCTCCTTGGTCTCATAATGAAGCATCTTCTACCATGAGTATTATCACTTACACCTTCCCTTTCCTGCATTTATTCAAACTAACATGATGTTTCTTCTTTGCTTCTGTTCAGATAGTTACAGGTGTACTGAATCCCCAGCAGCAACTCTCCCTGAAGACAAGTTTGGAATAATGGGAATGGTTAAGTTCCATAGCCACATAACCAATTGTGGATGTTGCATTAGAAACCTGTTTGTTAACATGGTATCAGCCTTCTCTGCAACTGTGGGAATCCAGGTGTTTTTGGCAGGGTTCTTTAACCAAAGAAACTACCTGTACTTATTGTTCTATAGAGAATGATTTTTCACTGTCAGAATAATAAAATGCATTTAATATTCAGAATCAGGGTTGTTCCCCACTCCCTCCACCCCTGTCCCACCTCACTTAGTGGTCATAACTCCAGACCTTCAGAGAACCTTTTATCTTTGCTCTATATTAGTAGTTCTCAATCTTGGCTGCACACTGGAACCATCTTGGGAGATTTAAAAATATATATTTACGGAAAATTCCCATTGCTGGAAATTCTGATTTAATTGGTTTGGGGTATGGCCTGGTTATTGGGAATATTAAGAACTTCCTGCGTGATTCAAATGGAGAGCCAGGGTTGAGAACCACTTTTAGATTTTCATGATTTTCCTCCTTTGGTTTGCTTCCACATTCTTAGCTCTCCCACAATATCTTCCAAAACATTTTGATTTCTCTTGCTTTGTTTCTTATAAATGAACCTCAATATTTCATATGAAACTTTGTACTTTTTCCAAGAAAATGACAACACTCATGTCTGAATTTTCTTTAGTTCCTATCCCAGCTCTGTGTATGTAGTAGGTATTTAATAATTATCTAGTGGGTCAATATTCTGGAGATCACAGAGTGGCATATTAGTCTCTTCCTTCTGGTTGGAGTCAGCCTTCCATTCCAGAGGGAGCAGCAAGCCAGAAGGTCAAGAAGATGAATTGGTTTTGAGAATGTCAACATGAAAAATGAGAAAACTACTTTTAACAGTTGGAAACCTATTTAAACTCCTAATCCTCTATTAAACCTGTTTGAAGACAGCCTGGAGAAACTGATGCTACAGATACTTGCATTTACCATCCAGATGTACAAAATAAATAATGGAATTTGAATCAGCTGGATAAGCTGCTGAGCCCTAACACCTGATGAGATTCTTTTATTCATTTTTCCCCTGGGAAAACTAATTACAGCAAACTATTTCATCAAACTGTTCCGAAGAATGTTGTAGTTGGTACTGCCACTCTTGGAGAGAGGGAGTTTACTTGATAAAAGGATAGCATCTCAATTCCATTACATTAAGGTAACAGAAACTAGTCATATGTGTGTAGTGGTCAGAGGGGCTGTTATAAATGAGCCTGCAGGAGAAGGAAAATATAACTGTTTGGAGAACCACTGACCCGACCTTCGAAAGCATTGTGTGTATAATTGTTAGAAACAACTGATTATATTATATGTACTTGACACTAGGTTGGTAGGTTTAAGATACATATATTTTTTTCCCTTGAATTTTTGCAGTAATCCTGAAAGTCAGGGAACTGTACACATAAACTGAGACTCAGAAATTACTTGCTCACAGTTGCACAGGTGTTCAGTGTGAGAAGAGACAAAAGAATTTAGCTAATTTACTTCCATTTTCCAAGTTTCCTCTTTTTTGTGGTGGAAAAAAAGAAAGCCCAAGGCTTTCTTAGGAATACAGTACACATGTAAATTTTGTTCTTTTAAGCTACACAAAGGTAGAGATTGGATTAAGATCCTTGGAAACCTTTAAGCACAACCCTGGGGTACAGGTGAAGGAAGGGCTTTTGTGATCCATGCTTTTTTTCTTTTTTTTTTTTTCCTCTTTGGGGACTGAGGCACTGACGGAAGGAGATCTCATTTCTACAGGATACTAACCCGGTACTGCATTTGATTCTACCCCTGGTGTTTACAATTCCTGCAACACGGCTCCAGTCTGTCTTGGCCATGGCTGCTTCAAAGTGCCTGCTGCATTCTGTCACCATCATTGGGCTTTTGCTTTATCCCTGTCACTTCACACCTTGATTACAGCATCAGCCTTCATGTCAGGTCCCTTGATTTCATTTTATCCCTCCTCTTCTCCATCCTCAGGCCAGAGTCCTCTCTCTTTAATGCCGCTCTCTGTCTAGGTCCCTCACCTGCTTCCAAATCTGCACTGGCTCCTGTCACATTTCACTGCTCTGACTCACTTTCAGGTTTGTTTTCTTCTCTGTACACAGTACCTACCTCCCAGGTGTGCCTTCTGTTTCAGTCTCTTGGATTCACACTGTTTTCCTGCCCGCTTTTATTCCATCCATCCTCCACCTTTATTTCTAGACACTTCCTCTCATCTCTTTCTTCCCTGCACATAAAAGTCCTACACATTTCCAAATTCCTGTTACACAGGGTTCCTTTGCTGGTCCATCCCTCCCTGAACTATACCTCCTCTTCGAATTTGTTTCTAAATATTCTGTCTTCCATTGTTCTCCATTGTTCTCATTTGTGTTCTTGGTATGTTTTCCATGGTGCTGAATGATCACTTAGTCAATAAACTTCCAGTGCTCGTTGGGAAAAGGGGAGAAGGTGAGGGAATATGTATTTTAAACCCCTGAAATTTCCATATATTTCCATATATTTCCCCTCCTTCAGGAAGAAAAACAATGGCCACCACAACAAGGATAATTACATCTGGAATAATTTTATTCTGCCCATCAGTGTTTCAGAAAATGCTCCCCTTCAAGGACAGCTAATCGGCCTAAAGACAGATGACAGAATATGTTGATCTGTTTATTCATTTGGTCAGTGATCCGTGCTCCTCTGTCTTCCAGAACACGAGGCCATTTGACCCAGAATTTCTTAAATAGTACATCATTTCCACACTGATTTGAAATAACCCCTTTATCATCCACTAACATCTAATTTGCCTGAGTTATTATCTTTCTGGGTTAGCTCTCCAGTAGCTTTTTGACTTGGTTCAATACCTATTAGAGAAAAAAAAACCCTTTAGTTTTCTTATTCCTAGGGATATTCTCAGCTGTTTTTGCCTATAAATTTTCCAGACAAAAATTTAAATTTACTATGACAAGTTAAAAGATTCTATTAGGGTTTTTATTGGAATTTTATTAAAATTGTGCACTAATTCAAAGGAGAATTAACATTATCACTACTTACAATAGCTTCATGCGGTGTGCTTCAGAGTTTATTCAAGATTTCTTTTATACTTTCTGGCACAAGATGTTAGTTTCCTCATTTTTAAAACGGAGGCAATCGAGTCTACGTCCTAGGGTGTTGTGAAGATTAATTGAGATAACACCTGTAGAGCACTAACATGCCCTGCACATAGTAAGTATTCAGTAACTATGAACTTTCATGATGTTTATCAGAGTGAGAATGATGTCTCTTAGTAAAGAGTGGTCATTTGCTTTTATAGTACCTGCATATTTCTCATTTGCCCTAAATGTTTTATGTCCTAATTGTGAGCAGACCATTTATTTTTCACATGATGATTTACAGCTGGTTATTACTGGCATATAGGGAAACATTTTACTTTATTATGCACTTACTTTTAACTGGACAACTTATTAAACTCTTATGGGTTCCATTAGTTTTCAGTGGATGCACATGGATTTTCTAGGCAAAAACTGCAATACCAGCAAAATAAAATGAAATGAAATTTGTATTTCTAATAGTTCTATTTCTTAACCCATTTTTTTTACATTTTATTTCATTGACTAGAACTTACAGATTAATGTTAAATGAGAGTGGTAATGAGGGTAGGGAATCTTACCTTACCCTGCCGAGAATGTACTATTTGATTCACAAACTGGTGCTCATCGTGCAGCTTGTGAGTGGAATATTAGGAGCTCTGATTTGGGGAGAGGAGAGTGTCCCATGTTCAGATAAATTAGGATAATAAACTAAATTTAAGTATTTTTATTTACTACAAGATTTCTGGAGACAGTAGTCACGGGGTACCTAAGGGTAAAACCATAGTCTGCAGAATTTCTTGAATGCATTCGACACCTATATGACCTTTTGTTTTTTTTTTTTCAGTGCGCATCTATCAGTATCTCTCAAAGCAGTGTCTTGTTGTACACCAGTTTGAAAATTATTGGTCTGATGATTGACTCATTGTTGAGAGTTCCACCGAGATGGATAAGCTTCACAATTCTTATGAAGAGCCTTAACTTCTAATGTTGAAAAGAAGATGTGGATGTGGAAATTTAATGAATGGCTGAGATCTAATGAAAGCTTGCAAGGTGAAATGGTCAAAAGTATGTTTGGAGTCACACTACCTGGGCCTGAGTCCTAGGCCATCTCTTGTCAGTTGTGTGACCTTGAGCAAGGTACTTGACTTCTTACACCTTCCTCATCTGTAGAATGAGGACAGTAATTTTACCTACTTCATAGAATAGCAATGAGGGTCAGATGAGTTAAGGACAAGGCCTGAATATAGCAATAACTATATTACAATTTATTAAACATTAAATAAAAATAGGATAATGCATCTAGCCTCATAGAAGATCCTTAGGTATTTTCTCATAATCATGAATGACTCAGAACTCCCATAATCTCAGTATCCCCTCATCCTTCCTTCCTCTCTATTTATGAAAATAGAGAATTTTCATCCAGAGAGAGGACATGGTGATGAATATGCTAGATTCCCTGTATAACTTATCCCTGCAAATCTGAGACCACCTTGCTTGAAATGAATACCAGGAATCCCTACTGTGTACCAGATGACAAGAATGAAAAAAATTTCCATATGATCAAGGTCATCCTATAATGGACTTTCTGTGTTCAAGCAATGGGTTCTACTGAGTTGTAGATCTAGCATTTCTTATCATTGATTTGACATTCTAGAGCTTTATCTATTTTTGGAGGGATTTTGTTTTCAAAGAAGCAGTCACTTCATTTACTTATTCTACTATTTATTTTTCTGGGATTTATATTTGTATTTCTTTTTTTTAAATGTTTATTTATTTTTGAGAGCTAGAGAGAGCACGAGCATGAGCAGGCGAGGGGCAGGGAGAGAGGGAGACACAGAATCCAAAGCAGGCTCCAGGCTCTGAGCTGTCAGCACAGAGCCCAACATGGGGCTCAAACCCACAAACCGCGAGATCATGACCTGAGCTGAAGTCAGACGCTTAACTGACTGAGCCACCCAGGCACCCCTATATTTGTATTTCTGCTTGTACTCTTCATAGTTCCTTTCTCTTGCTTTCTTTAGCATTTTGTCTTTGTTCTTTTTCTAATTTGAGTTCAAGGCATAATTTATTTTCCTTGTTGTTGGCTTACTAATAAAGTTTATGACATTGCCTCTGAACATGGCTTTTACTGTCTGTCCCATTAGAATTGAAACATGGAGTTATTTGTGCTTAATAACCTGTAATTTCAGTGTTTATTTCTTCATTGACTTGAAAATTTTTAGGACAGTAAATGTTTTTGTTTGTTTTATTACTAATTTTTTCCTTTAATATCCATGTGGTCATTTATTTTTGTTTAAAATTTTGTTTCTATTTTATTGAATTGTTGGCGATCATGTCTTGTGCATTTCTGATCGGGAGATTTTATTTAGATTTCCTTAGTGACTGAACATATGACACACATTTTGTAAACGTTCCACAAATTCTTCAATAAAAATGTTTATTTTTCCGGGAGGCATTTGTAATTCTTCCCTTCCCAGCGCCACTTAAATCCAAATTTATTGCCAAACTCTGTCTGATGTACCAAAAAGTTATTGTATGTCAGCCTCTTTGGGAAAACTTTCACTCCTTCTACCTCCCTCTAAGCAGCTACTGTCTCTCTTTTGGTCCACCAGAATCACCACCTTCACTCCTGCTTTGATTCTTGCTCCTTTCCAATCCACTTTGCACCTGTCTGCCATGTGACTTAAAGAACTTACCCGTTTGCAGCCCTCCCCTAACATGCTGAATGTTCCCTCTTTGCATCTGCTCTTAGGACAGAATCATCACCTGAACACACTGTAAAGCTGGTCCCTTTCCTCTGGCCTATCTACAAGCACCTGCCTTCTTTTCATCCTTAAACACACCAAGCTTTATCCCCATTCAGACTCATGCCACATTATGTCCTTCCACCAAGAATGGTCTCCGTGTGTTTGGCTCTGTCTCCTGGCCCTGACCTCATCCTTCTGAGAGGACTTCCCAAGCCACCTTATCTAAAGGAAATCTACCCCTCTCACTCCATATTCTCTTTCCTTGTACCCCATACTCTTCCCTTATGGAATTTATTGCAATTTGTAATTGAATATTTAATGGTTACTTGTTCAAAGACTATCTCTTCCACCAGGCTGAAAACTCCATGAGTGCAGGAGCTTTATTTATGACCCATAGAAAACCTATTGCTTAGCACAATTCCAATGTATAATAGTTTCTCAAAAATATGCTGAATGGAAGAACGATTTGTACAGAATATAGAGTATGATATGTTTCCCCAAATTTAGTCATTATTTTTAGTATTCAGAACATATATCCTTATTTATTTGTTCTTCTTCATCAGTCAAGTACAGAGCAGTAAGTATTAAAGTTCCTGTTACAATAGTGTTTCTGTCAATTTCTTCTCATATTTCTGGCATATTTCACTTTATGTATGCTAAGGCAATGTTGTTCAGAGCATAAGTGTTTTTTTGACCGTTGTAATTTTGTGTGATTTAGGACTCTATTGGTTGTAACCAATAGAATTCTACATGAGTTTGTAGCAGCAGACCAAAAAAGAGGAGGTTTACAAGGTTGCAGGGGAGGAGTGTAGCAAGGCCTCAAGATGTCTGTGTGTGTGTGTGTGTGTGTATGTGTGTGTGTGTTTCCTTTTATGTACCTTTGATTATTTTTTAAGCCTATGAAGACCTTGAACTTGCTCAGAAACAATGTAAATAGATTTTCCTTTGTTTTTCTCAATGACTATGGCTTGGATTCTTCCTACATCATAAACAGAAGGCTGGTGAATATGGCCATTCCAGAAGGGGTTTCGGTGTCCACACTATATCTTGTCTGTGTTTGGTGAAGTAGCCTCTCTGTGGTCTAACCCTCTATGGACCTTCTGTCCGGCTAGATTTCCAGATATCACTAAGCCAAGTATCAGTGGCACCTGGCCTAGTGCCCTCCTACCTGCTAATCCTGGCTGCCATAATTGGACAGACCCCTGGTTGGCTTTCCTCAAGATATTATCATTCTTTCCCAGTGATGCTGAAATACAGTAGCAAACAGACACCAAAAAGCCTAACCTTCATCTGTTCTGCAGCCAATTCTCACCTCTGCTCATCAACCCCAATGTTGGAATGTAGTAGGAATGTAATCATGGGGAAGTATTCCTCCCCTTTGTTTCAATCAAGGCCATGCCCTGCCACTCTGCCGACTTTCTGCTCAATTTAGCACCTTGTCAACCCAGACTCTCTCAGGATTGCACCTCCATTAAAATGCTGCTTTACAACAAAGAGTATTTGAGAGAGTTACCTATACGCTATATATGGAAGGTGTCATGGCTGAATGTTGCCTGAGCCTTGTGATCCTGGGAAAAACAGCACAGGTTAACAAAAATCTCCCCACCTGTTATGCTCCAGAAAGCAGCTTGCTTCAAGGAACCACCCCTCCCTATATAAGATTCACAGTGCCCCCTTGTTTATTATCTATGCTAAGGCCAAGCACAGCTTCTCCAAATTCCCATTCTTGGCCTCATAAATGATTCTCTAAACTGCTTGTCTTCACTGATTAATCAGAACAAAATGCTTGTTAACCACACTTTAGTTAAGAGTCTTTCCTTCTCTTAGCTCTCAAACCTTTTATCTACCCTCAGGCTGAGGCAGCATGTAGCTCTTCATTAAGGGCCCTTCCAGAAAAATAGGCTAGCCTCAGGGTAAAATATTCCATCATGCCACCTTTTCATCTCACTTCCCCACATCCAGTTCTTTGGAGCCTTATTTGCTCTTCTCCATAAAAGAAAAACCCTTTATTTTTTTTTAATGTTTATTTATTTTTGAGAGAGAGAGAGGAGAGAGAGAGAGAGAGAGAGAGAGAGAGAGAGAGAGAATGAGTCAGGGAGGGGCAGAGAGAAAGGGAGACGCAGAATCTGAAGCAGGCTCCAGGCTCCAAGCTGTCAGTGCAGAGCCTGACATGGAGCTCGAACTCACAAACCATGAGATCATGACCTGAGCTGAGGTCGGACGCTTAACCAACTGAGCCCCAGGCACCCCCCCCCCCAAAAAAAAAACCCTTTTGACCAACCTTTGAGATGCTGGCAGATCTTGTGGCCACAGGTTCTTCCTATTGCAGTAATTCTAAATAAAGTGTCTCCTTACTAAGCCCAGAATTGTTTTCTTTATTTGACAAGGTGAGAAAAAATGGTGTATAGATAACTCAAAACTCTTTGTTGTGAAGCAGCATTTTATTGGAGATGCAGTCCTGAGAGGGTCTGGGTTTAAAAGGTGCTAAAACGAGCAGAAAGTCAGCAGGGTGGCAGGGGTGTGGTCTTGGCTGGGGGAAAGGGGAGCAACCCCTTCCCATGTTGACACACTCTTCAACCCGCTCCATCTGTCTTCTGTACTAAAGCTCCCCCTTTTATACCACCAATGATCTCTACATTGTGAAATTTGATGGACTTTTCTCAGTCCTAATATTCACTAGCTCTTAGTAGCATCTGGGACGTGTGGCCACTTCTTCCTTTCTTTTTGGAATGTTAACCACTCTTGGCCTCCAGGAAACCATTCTCTTCTGTGCTTGTTGCTGCTCTTCTAGCAGTGACTTCTGTCTCTTTTGTTTCTGTCCCAATGCCTAATGTTATTCTGTAGGGCTCAGATTTGGGGCATCATCTCTTGCTTTATGCTTTTTTTAGGTAATAATTCATTTCGACGCCTTTAAATATTATATCTTTGTCTATAACCCTCCAATTTCTACCTCCACCCCACATTTCTTTCCAAACCAGGTCCATATACTGGATGCTTGAAATCTATTCTGTCTAAAATGAATTTCAAACTTCAAATACCTCAAATGAACTAATTTTTGTTTTTAGTATATGTCCCTGAAGGTCTCCCATTCATTCCATCCACTTTGTTTCATAATCTGCAAATACACATCCGTCTTTCCTCATCTCTCTCTTCAAATCCACTGCCACATCCTGTTGACTTACGGTCATGTCCTGGGTCAGTCCACTTTTCTCTATTCTCCACTGTCACACTCATACTTCCAGTCACCACTGTCCATCACAAGGGCCACTGCTATAGCCTCCAACTGACTTCTCTCATCATGTCATGTTGCCCATCCAGTCAGTTTCCCATGCAATAGCCAGAATAACTTTTTAAAATCCTTTGTTCAAAACACATTAAGGATGCCTCCTGCCCTTGGGTTAGAAACCATAATCTACAGCAGAGTTTTTTAAGCCTCAGCACTATTGACATCTTGTTCTGAGTAATTCTTTGTTGTGGGCCACTGTCCTATGCGTTGTAAGAAGTTTAACATATCCCTGGCTTCCACCTACTATATTCCAGAAACATCCTTGGTCTCTCTCCACTCCTCCACCCAGTGGTGACATCAAAAATGTCTCTAGACATTGACAAATGTTCCTTGGGGGACGCAATCATCCTGGTTGAGAACCACTGATCTGTGCCTCCTATAATGCTCTGAATAAGGTAGCCCTGTCTCCTCTGCAGCTTCTGATTGTTTTCTTCATGAAATGCCTCATCATTGTCTCTGACACCTGTTTTCATTATCAAAATTCTGCTTAAGGTCTATCACACGTCAGCTCCTTCATGGATTTCCCAACATACAAAACTATCTCCCAGCAAAATACATGGCTCTTTCTTGTCCTCTTATGGCCTTCCATTTTATACTCTGACTACATCATTTATCATTTTGTGTTCATCAGAATTAATTAGTTAGATACATATTTTTCTTCCTCATTTGAATGAAATACCCAGCATAATATCTGAAACATTTGGAGCATAATACATTTTAATGAGTTGAATCATTTTATCATTTTGTTTAATGGAAAGAGTTGCATCCCTCACATCCCTTTTGCCATCCTCTCTCCATGGATACAGAGATGTACTTAGGAGATGTGTTCCTTTTTGAGCCATTTCTTTTCTGATGGGACTTTCTCTTCTGTCTACTTTTGATTTACTGCCTCCTCCCAAAGATGTTTCATTACCAGTATTTCTCCCTCTAATGCCAATCCTCATAGCCACTTGTTTGGCTATTCTACAAAGTAGAAAAGCCACCAGAAAACTAAGTGGTCCAGGGTCACTTGGCTTCTCTGAGGTGAAGCTAGCACTCAAACATAGTCTACAGTCCATGCTTCCTACAGTGCCTTCCTAACAGATGGTCTATTGGAAAGGACAACTGAGACCAAAAATAGACCTGTAATGGCTTATTAAGAGGCATTTGCGGAGAGAGAGAACACACTCCACTATGTTCAACAAAGATATAAAAGCCTTAACTTGCAGTTGTATAAAACTTTTTGAAAACATTTTATCTTACGTCTGCTGCACAAAACATTCCTTATGGCCAAGACTCTCCTCCTGATGCAGTGGAAATACACCTGCTGCTGGGGTGCTGTTTTTGAAGTTTTGAAATGAGCTCTCTGTTTTCCAAAATGCCCCTTCTTGCTAGCAAACAGATACTGAGCACATTGCTTTGAGTGCTTTGCTGGGGTCTGTAGCCAAACAGGGGAACTGGCCATAATTTAAATGTAGAATGTCCCTGCAGGAGGCCTTGACTGATACATGTTCGCATAATTTGAAGGAATTAATTCATATATTTGAAGTCTCCTTTAAAGGATTTTCATTGTTTTTTTTTTTTTTTTCAAGAACAGGTTTTGGAAGGGGGCTCTGAGATAGAATGAAAGTACCTCAAGCCAGAGTTTAGAAGAGAGAGAGCAGCAAGACAGGAGAGTGTGAAGGTCCAAATACCTCATTAACACAGTTGAGAGGACTGTGGTTTCCCTAGGGACAGGATGTAAGTCCCTGGGACCCAGTGAAAATTTGCAAGGAAATAAGAAACCACCATTCATGGTTCTCGCTCCAGCTTGAACTTAGAAATAGGAGATCTTACGACATGTGGAAATGCAGGTTCAACCAGACACCTATTTTAGTCTTTTGATGAACTGTTACTGTTGCATTTGTAAACAAGTATCTTTTATGAATATCTTGGCATCTGGAGCCAGAATTTTATATTTGTTAAATCACCACATACAAATAAGAAATGAGTATTAGACTAGCACTCCATTATTTTAATACACTATCTGTACACATTTAGCTTCCTCTTTATTTATCATAATTTGAAAAGAAATATTGTTACTTGCCAGTGGATAGAATTCACCATATATTTGTCACAGTGTTATCCTCAACATCTGCATATGTAATTAAAGAGATGAAAAAAGATGATAGGTTGTTGTTCCTCATATATGGAAAAGATAGAATGAGAGGAATTCTTTTTGGAATTGATAAGATGATGTTTGTTAATGGTTTGGAATATAAAATAGGATTAGAAATGAAGATAGCTGCAAACTTTATTTGAGTCTTGGCCTTTTAAATTGTTGTTGGGAAACATATGCCAAACTGGGAATTTTACAACAGTTTGAACTCACAGAAACTTAAAAGTTAACCTATTAGCAAGTAAAAGGTATAATTATGTGCGCGTGTGCGCGTGCACACACACACACACACACACACACACTTTCTCTCAATACAGACTACCAGAATTAGGGATTTACAGGTCACTGAATAAGGATATACAGGATATAAAAGGACTTTTCCAAGGTCACACAGCATCTACCTTGATCTCTAATCTTTCCATTTCTCCTGCCACTTTGGTTCTGCTCCTCCTTTGGCCTTGCCATGACTGAAGAAAAAGTGGGTCAAGGAAAGAGAGAGGAAAAGATGGTGCGAGAAGTCCTGGAGTAAAGGATGTGAAGCCAGGATGTGAAGCCTCTACATCCTGTCTCAGCCCCAACTCACTTCCCCTGGGATCTTCCATTTAAAAGACCCCTGACATAGAATGGGGCTTAGTGCCTCTGTGAGCAGGATTGGGGGTTGGAGGTAGATAAGGTTAGTCCAGACAGAGGATTAAAAACAGTCCTAGACACAGAGTCATTTGATGTCTGTGATCTGTCTTATAGGAAAGACACTGAGGACCAAGGAAGCAGTATTTTGGACACTTTTTTTGGACAAGTCTGTTGCCCTGAGGATAAAGCTTCTGGTTAAAGTGAGTCATATTATTGGTGCCAGTTTACCTCATCTCCTGAGGTGCCTTCCTCCAGCACTCAGCCTTGGTTCCTTTTCATGAACTCCACTTTCATTGGAGTACCCAGATCCCTTGACCTCCTTTCATTTCACAAAGAGTTGGGTACCATAACACAAGTTCCAGTGGGTAAATTTCTTCTGTCACAGTATTTTTCTGTCTATTCTACTGCCTTTTCTATTTGACTCTTTAACTTCTTGTCTCTATAGATCTACCTTATACATTCCTTGTGTTCCCACAGAACCTTCTTTTAAGAATTAATCAAAGGGGCACGTGGGTGGCTCAGTCGGTTGAGCTTCCAACTCCTGATTTTGGCTCAGGTCATGATCTTATGGTTCATGGGACTGAGCACCATGTTGGGCTCTGTTCTGACAGTGCACAGAGCCTGCTTGGGATTTGCTCTCTGCACCTCCCCTACTTACTCTCTGTCTCAAAATTAACATTAACAAAAGAATTAATTGAAGATGTGGGGCTCATACAGATAACAGGAATTTTAATTTTGAAAGACAGTATTCACCAAGGATTCTTGAAGCCTAGGCCACCCTTTCATTTCTCTAAGGCTGTGGTTTTTAGATAGAGGTGCACATTAGGCTTCTCTGGAGAGCTTTTAAAAAACCCCAATTCCTGGTGTCTATCCAAATCTTCTAAATCGGACTTTGAGGAATAAAAGCCCAGTGGATTTTGAAAAATGCCTGGAATTAGTTTAGATCATCTGAATTTTATTCCAAGACCAAACCAATTTGTTGGAAAACTGATTACTTGGACTACGTTCTTTAGTGACTCATAGAATTGCATTTATGAAATTGTTCTTTGGCCTTATCTGCTCAGGTTGAATTGAACAGCCTTATGAAAATTGCTCATTTAAAGTAAATTGGTATTAAGGATATTGTCTACAACTTCACATACAACTTCACACTTGCATTAGACTCCTGGGTAAAAATTTCTTTTAGACTTAAGTGCTGCAATTGAGGTGCGGGTTGGTAAAGGAGGTAGAAAAGTAGAAAAGAACTATTTTTCATGAGAAACTTGTGTCCTTCGGATTCGGATTCAAAATTTTGAAACTAATCAGGTTTCCCCCTTTTCTTTGTAGTCTACTACAATGCCCTCAAGTCAAGTTCAAGCTCAAAGTAACCTACTTTGTTTTTTAAGTTTTTTTTTAATGTTTATATATTTTTGAGAGAGAGACAGAGACAGACAGAGAGAGAGAGAGAGCAGGGGAGGAGCAGAGAGAGAGGGAGACACAGAATCTAAAGCAGGCTTCAGGCTCAGAGCTGTCAGCACAGAGCCCAAAGCGGGGCTTGAACTCACAAATTGTGAGATCAGGACCTGAGCTGAAGTCAGTCACTTAACCGACTGAGCCATGCAGGTGCCCCAATAATGCACTTTCAACAATTGTGTACATCTTTTTGGTGTACATACCTCTGTATATCCTTGGCATCATATTATTTTTCAAATTATATCTTGGGTTTCATTTCTTATTCTCCTTCCATTATTTTGAATTTATTATTGGAAACTGCATTAATTTTTTAGTAAAAGACTAATAAGAAAACACAAACATACACCTAACAGTAATTATATATTTGTTCCTTTTATAAAGTTTGTTATTAGACTTGGGGACAAATATAGACTCTAGAGTTTAAAAAAGCATAATAGATGACAGAAGACAAAACTTGAAATTAGAAATAATATGGGGGCACCTGGGTGGCTCAGTCATTTAAGCACCCGACTCTTGATTTTGGGTTAGGTCATGATCTCACCGCTTGTGGGTTTGAGCCCCACATTGGGCTCTGGGCTGCCAGCATGGAGACTGCTTGGGATTCTCTCTCTTCCTCTCTCTCTGCCCCTCCCCACTTGTGCTCTCTCTCTTTCAAAATAAATAAACTTAAAAAAAAGAAATTAGAGGGCACCTAGGTGGCTCAGTTGGTTAAGTGTCCAACTTCGGCTCAGGTCATGATCTTGCAGCTCGTGAATTTGAGACCCGCTTTGGGCTCTGTGCTGACAGCTCTGAGCCTAGAGCCTGCTTCAGATTCTGTGTCTCCCTCTCTCTCTCTCTCTGCCCCTCCCCTGCTCATGCTTTGTCTTTCTCTCTCTCAAAAATAAACATTAAAAATGTTTTTAAAAATTAAAGAAATTAGAAATAATATTTTCAAACAAATATCTTTCCTTAATAGATATTTATTATAGTATATATAATACATATATATAAATCAACATATCTTTCCTTAATAGATATATATTATTATTAACCCTATCTTTTAAAAACAATGATTATATTTATATGAATACTGTGACTTTTTTCCTGACCATTTTCACTTGCATTATCTGGTTTGCTTTCACAAATTTTCTGTGTTATAACTGGCATTATAATATTTTTCATTTTAAAGATGAAAAAACAAAGGACTTTTGCCAAAAGATGTTATAATGTGCACAATTATATATTCATAAAACATTCCAGTGTGTTGGAGACATTCAGAAATCCTGCTCTGGTTCTGCTGTTGATCATTTAAGATCAATTTTGTCTAAAAAATTCATTTAATAATGTTTGTTAAATGCATGCACCATGAATGACATTGTACCAGAGATGATGGTAAATACAGAAAGAACAAAGTAGTCCCTGATCTGAAGACATTGAAACTCAGTTGAGAGAAACATAGGAACATGTGCTTTTAAGGAAAAATGAAACAAATAAATAGCATAATAAAGTCCAAAATTAGCAATTAAAGAAAAATTAGAGTTATGTCATCTTATTAGTTGCCTATCAAATTGATAAATATAATATATACATCATATTCAAAACTGTTAAGGGGGCAGTGATCTGAATGTATCTTAATATGCTTTTGAATTATATATTTTTTTACAAATATTCTGGAGGACAATTTATTAATATATATTAGAAATCTTAAATATGTTCATATCCTGGGACCCAATAATTCTACCTCTATAACTCTAACATGAAAAAATTATTGGACATAAGCAAAGAGTATTTATGAGACTGTTTAAGGCTAAAATGTTTAACTTTAAATGTGCAATCACAGAAAAAAAAGGATACATAAATCAAGTTATTCATATTGTTTATCACTGAATTTAAATTTTTTACACATATTGAAATATTCCAAATTTTTATAGGACAGGGTATTACCTGTATAAGAAGAAAAATCCAACCACAAATCTAATTTTCAAATTCTTATTGGAGAAACCAGTTATGAAATCCTATGTAAAGCCAGGTGTCCTGATGTTTAGAAATATCTAATTAGTAGTATCCAATTTTAACTCTGGTTTATTGCAGAAGGAAGGACAAGAAGTGGGGCTGGAGTTTGCATCCACAACCCCCCAGTGCACCTAATGTAGTTAGGGAAATGAGACACTTCAAGGAGAAATCTCTGTAAGGGCAGCTAGTATGTACCACCTTCCACGAACTACAGTGGACTCTGATTTGCTTCTTTTGCCAGAGTCACATGAGCTGACATCAGCCTACATGGGGAAGAGGGACACTATATTCTGAGGGTGGCTGTCAGGCCTCAGCTGCTCCGGCCATCTGTTCTGCTTTTGATTCATATTGTTTGTCATTTCCCCTGTGCCTTTTTTGTAGGCGGCTGTCCAGTGCTCATTTTTAAGTGACTTCTCTGAGACCGGGGGATTGATGGTCATAACAGCATGATTTCAATTCTATTTTACCTGGAGGGCTTCAGTTTCAGAAAAAGAAATCCAAGTAATATATCAGCAATCCATGTGAGGCATTGAAAATTCAATTCAAGAAGTTAATCAAGTTTTTGTGATCCCTTTGTTCTGATGACCTAGTTAAGTAACTTGAAGATGCTAGAGGGGATACATTTGGCTTGAATATAGACAGAAGGATAGAGACATGGTTTAGATGGTACATAGACTTCAAATGACAGCTAAGTGGTGGCTATTTTTTCTGTCAAATCAGCGACTATATTTTTAGTGTCTTAATTGCTCTCAATCTAATGTTTTATTTAATTGGTGGTTTTTGCCTTTTTCAGAGCCTTAAAGAATAAAAAAGAAATTTTAAGTAAAAATATTCAACAACTTTCATTTATTCATTTGTTCAAACAGCCTGGGCACCTGCTTTGAGGTTGGCTCAGCATAGGATCAGAGGTATAGAGATGGGTAAGGGGCATCCCTTCCATGAAGGAGTAAATATAGACCACTATGAATTTGTTTCTTGACTGGGTTAAACACTATGAGGAGGTTTAGCCACCATCTCATTGAGGCAATGTCTGTGAAGAGTCCCTGGAAAGAAAAGCACTGAAAGATTTGTTACAGAAGGAGGGAGAGTAAATGAGAAGAGAAAGATGAGGAATTTAGAAGACAACAATGAAATCCTAAAATAGAAAACTATATGAGTTATGACAGTTTTATCACCTGAAAGGGAAATCAGGTGATCATTCCCTTGCTTTTAGGTCATCCAAGAGATAGTTTATTTTTCACTTCCTGGAGATCCCTCTAGAAAGTGTCTTGAGACATCCTTATGACAAGCCATTTAGGGGTCTCATTTGTCCTCTCTGACAAAACATTCTTCTACATGTCCAATCCAACTTCTGCCATGTAAGACCAGAACAGTATCTGCTAAGACCCACTTCATGCTGTGCAAAACCATTTCCTCCTGTTTGAGAATAACAGCATCCGCAAACAGGATCTGCAAACATTCCGTGTGCTTTGTGTGAAGAATGCTTTGCATTTTTTTTTTTACCTTATTTAATTCTTAGAACAAGCCTGGGAGGCCGGCATTTTATTATCCTCATTTAATAGATGAGGCCATTCAGACTCAGAGAATTAAGAAACTTGTGAAAAAAAACACTAAGTGATAAGGGACATACTTGGTTCAGGCTGCTCTGACTCAACAGTCATGGTTTAAAGCACAGATTATTTGAAGGGCATGAAGAATAACTGGTTAGTGTTGCTACCATTTGCCAAATATTTCTGGTTCTTTACCCTTCCAAAAAACTGTTAGGATTGTATTTCCTGGCTCCCTTGTGGTACAGTTGGGTCACACAACTAGTTTAGCCAATGAGTTGACAGTGTAAGGTTGTTGCTGGCATGAGATTCTCCAGAATTTCCCCCTCTCAGATAAAAGCTGGCGATGTTCAAGATGGTGACCACTCACTTAATCTTTGTCTCTGAATCACTGTGAAAACCAGAGACCCCCACTGATCCATGGTGGTCAAAAGGGAGAAACAAATGCTTTCAGTCTTAATCCGTTGTGATTCTAGGAGTGGTTGCAGTAGCATAAATAAGTGTATTCTGACCAGCACAAACTCTAATCTCTCGCACTTTCAAACAAGAAGATCCTCTGTGTGTGTGTCTCTCTCTCGTGCTTCCTCTAGGCACTAAGATCATGACTGAAAGAGTGACTCAGGATTTGCTCTTCTGAGCTTTTATTAAGACCATAAATAGATAATTTGAAAATGACTATACCTACATCATGAAATGAACTTTATACATTTATTGAACAGTTAAGTGTGTATTTATTTTAAGTCCCCATCGAGAAACCCAGTGGTAATTACAGAAATGTCTCTTTGATTGGATCGAGGCAGAAGTGAGATAATTCTATGTGAGCTTTGAAACTACAGAATCACCATTGGGACTTAGGTTATTTCCTGGGACTCTTGTTAAATGCCAATAGCTAAGAATGTTCTAAGATATGATTTCTAAATCTAGACATATTTGGCATTATATAGGGGGAGCTTTTATAGCTCCAGATTCCTAGACCCCACCCCTAGATTTTCTGTCACAGTGTTTGGCAGGAGCCCAGGGAAACTGTATTTTAAAAGAATGAAAGCCAAAAATCTCAACTCCAGAAATCCTCTTTGGATAGTGCTGACCACAGCCGAGTTTGGCTGTTTTAAAATATCCTTCCCTTCAGAACCCTCCCTGCAAACACACACTTGGAGCCCCCTGGATGAGGGCCAGTTGGCTGGAACAGGGTTATGCCTCAAAGTTTTCAAAACATGAATTTCTTGGGGTCCCAGGGAGACAAGCCTGAGGGCACTGGGCAGGAAATAAAGAGCAGAAAGTACGGTCTCCTCCACTCATCTGCTGCATCCTAGAGGGGCTCACTGCATAAAGATGGTTGGATTCCTTGTGGAGCCTTTTATCTTCCCACTGTCAGAAACATACAGACAAAGCCTATGCATATTAAGCAGGAGTTTGAATCAAACAACCAGTGATTTATTTTTTGGAGGGAAGAGGAATCTATTTTATTTGTTTGTATTTTTTTTAGCACTTAAGAAAAACCAGGCCTGAAACTGGTAAGACCATTTGGGGAGGCAGAATTGTTCTGGAAGGACTCACACACATGTCTGGGTGACATGCCGCTGTCCATTCAACATGCACCTTGGAGACATGAGGTAGCCCCTAGGAAGTTCCCAGTTCTAGTTCCAGGTCACCTTATACACAGATACCAAGCTCTTCCACCTTCTTTTTTCACATCTAAACATCTTTGCAATTTCCTGATTCTTTGATTTCTAGCTAAAGGCCCCTGGTGTCAGGATTCCATACCGTGGCCTTCCCTGTGCCCTGAAGCATGCAGTTGGTTCACCATTATTCTCGAAAACATTGTCCTTTTTTTCTAAAAGATCTTCAGTCTTAGTTATTCACAAATTAAAATACAGAATTAAATGATGATCAATGATGAATGTAGTTTGGACTTAGGGATCCTTGTGTCTTCCCTTTTCTTTGGGAATTATCAACCTTAAAAAAAGTAATCTTATTATTAAAAGCCTATGACATCTTATTAAAATGCTATGAGGCTGTGTATATTTTCAAGTTTGGAGAATGGAGAGGGAAGGGAGGTGATTTTTTTCCAGGCTCACATGTAGCTGGTGAAAGAAACCAGCTCAGCTGAGTTGTTTATCACACTCACATTGCCCCTGTTCTATTTCACATTGCTCTGGGTATGGAATTCACCTTTTCCTCTTAATTTTCACAAAATGAAACAAAACAAAATCATAAAAGCACTAACAGAACACATTGGTATGTGTGGAAAACTTGACTGAGGATTTGGAGGAAATGCAGAGATTGACAGGACCGAAGGGCAAAAAGCTAGAAGTTTGAGGCCAGTTCTCTTATTCTTACAAGTGTTCATTTGTTCCATAGCCCAAGCTTTCACTTCCTCCATGTTGCCCCGCCCTCCCTGCCTTCCTTCCTTTATCCTCTTTTCCTGACCCTTCCTCAAGTTCACGTTCTTTTCCACACAGAACAATTTACCTATTAACATTTGTGGTCTTAGACCCTAAAGGCAAAATCCCCAGGATATCATTTTCTATTCTCAAGAGGGTAATCAAGGTATTTTTCTAAAAAGATACAATTCCTTTTTTCATAGCTGAGAGTAGCTATTAAGAATGCATGAATATATACATAGCCCTGTACAGAATTATGAAATGTAAAATTGTGAAGAAAACTGGGAGCATGCTTTGTCAACCTGAATCTCAGGAAGACATGCTGGTCACTGTTCAGGTTGCATGGGAACATCTTTGTATAATGCAGAAGTAAGAATGAAATGATAAAAAAAGAAACAAATCAAAACATAACATTACAGACATTAACTTCACTCTCTTGGTAAATGATACTGTTAGTAATTTTAAGGAATTGATATAAACCTCAAGATACATATAATTTATCTAACACCTGATGGTTCCACAGAGGTGTTTTCTCACCCCTAATCTTATACACAAAGCCAGATCTGAAAGCTGACTTTGATGACTTTCCTTGATACTGTGCTTTTCTGGTTAGAGCTTTCCCTCTCATCGTATGTCCTAAGTTCCAGGGTGGCTACAAAGCACACTTGCAGTGAGAAGCTTGAACCTCAAAGGACCTGACCCAGTTGCACACTTGCAGTGAGAAGCTTGAACCTTAAAGGACCCGACCCAGTTACAGAATTCATTGGAAAGTGTAGTAGCCTTCTTGAACTTGGCAGGTTTGAATATCCAGGAAGTTCCAATGTGGGGACTAGGGCTTGGCCACAGCCGTACTAGATAAACAACAGTACTCAGCCCCAGGCAGATGGCAATATGGATCTGTTCAGAATAGGAGAAAATTAGCAAATTGCAATGGAAAGCGGGGCCCTACTTTCCCTTGTCCTTCTGAGATAGAAGCCTGGAAAGAGTTGGATACGGTGTGAGTACCTCAACTATGTGTGCTAGGTTTAGGGAAAGGTTTCCACACTACGAGTTGGAGAATCGAAAGCAGAAAAGGGGACACAGGAGCCCAGCAGGGTGGATGCTAAGTGAAGGCTATGATTCAAAAGCTACTGAGTCTAGTTCCTGTGCACATGGCACAGGGCTCATCACCTGCCCAGTCCGCAGTGGTGGGACTGAGAGGCTAACATGTCCTGTTCAGGAGCTGGGCTGATGGGGCTGACTTGGCAATGACACAGGATGGGGCTTACAGGCTCAGGGACTACAGGAAACAGAGCTGGGGAAGGCAAGAAGTGATAGGGCCCTGAGCTTATTCAAGAAACAGTCATTGGTTGGCTGTCTTCTCCATTTTTTCACTGATCTGGAGTTCTGTGTCTCTCTAGCTTCCTCTTAGCAAGAAGATTGCATTAATCATGCATCCTCTCATCTTGGCTCTAGAAGCTCACCCCAGTTACATTTGTATCCAATTAACCTGTTCTGTCGGTTCTTTAGCTGGTTCATAATTTGCATACCTTTTTTCTTTTTTAATTTTTTTTTTAACGTTTATTTATTTTTGAGACAGAGAGAGACAGAGCATGAACGGGGGAGGGTCAGAGAGAGAGGGAGACACAGAATCTGAAACAGGCTCCAGGCTCTGAGCAGTCAGCACAGAGCCCGACACGGGGCTTGAACTCACGGACCGTGAGATCATGACCTGAGCCGAAGTCGGACGCTTAACCGACTGAGCCACCCAGGCACCCCGCATACCTTTTTTCAAATCTCTATGATCTGACTCATGCTATTCGATCCTCCTGGAATGATTTTCCTCCTCCTCTGTTTTCTTCTCCTCTTCCTTCAGGTCCTCCTACACCTTTTTCTTTCTTTTCTCTTCTTCTTCTTCTACTCCCCAAACTCCTAACTATTCTCCAAAGCTCAGCTCAATTTTTACTCATTGCTAGAAGCCTGATCAAAGCCTCTCTCTCAGACTTGGGGAACTAATCCTCTTTTGTATCTGAGAACACCATATTTATACCTCTTTCTTAGCCCTTGACACATAATACTAAAATTATTCTTATTACTGTATTCTTGTCTCCTCCAGTATGGGAATTTGTTCATTTTGGTGCCCTCAGTCTGTAGCATAGTTCATTGCATACATTAAGTGTTCAGTCAATATTTGCTGAATCAAATAAACTACATGGTTATAAAGAAGTGTTTTGCTAGGAAGCTGGAAAGTGACCTTTTGAATATCTGTACACACAATTCTTTAAAAATAGTTATTCTTTTGGTTTTTATAAAAATGATCATGCTCATTAAAGTATTAAACAGAAAAATGAAAAAAATTAGTAAAAATTCCATGATCCAGAAAAACTAAGGTTGCTGTTAGGGAAATGTTATATTGACATCTCTCTATGCCTATATCCAGACAGATGAAAATAATTTTATGAACCTGTATGTGATGTATTATTTTAAGTATAATTTTAAATTTGGACTTTATTTGAATTTATTAAAAGACAGTAAAATGAAGCAGAAAGAATTACTGAATTTTGGATAAACAGTTCTTCATCACAATAAATCGTCATCTCTAGAAGTTCTCTCTCAGTTGAAGGCAAAAATATTAGGAGGACTATTAAAAGTTTAGAAGCATCGCGACTTTTCTTATTATGGATTTCAATTTTATATAGTATAAGCTTCCTGCTATGACAGAAAAGAAAAATGCTTCTCTGACTTGTCTCCCTACCTTTTCTCTCACCACCTCCACATTGCTGTTGGTCATATTTTATTTTAGTTTTTTAGACATTAGTGTTTTTAAATCTCTCTCTCTCTCTTTCATTTTTTAAGTTTATTTAGTTTGAGAGAAAGAGATCAGGCACATGGGCATGTGTGAGTGGGGGAGGGTCAGAAAGACAGGGAGACACAGAATCCCAAGCAGGCTCCACACTGTCAGCACAAAGTCCAATACAGGGCTCGAACCCATGAAATACGAGATCCTGAGCCGAGCTGAAATCAAGAGTCAGACGCTTAATGGACTAAGCCACCCAGGCACCTCAAAGATATATAGATTTTAATGTTTTAAGTTTTAAATCCCAGTTAGTTAACATATAGTGTAATATCAGCTTCAGGTCTACAATATAGTGAGTGATTCAACACTTCCGTACAACATGTTGGTCACATTTTAATGTTCATTTGGTCAGGCACTGCAATATTTCTATACTTTTGAAATTAACTTAACCAAGAAATATCCTGGTGTCAGTTTTTTTAAAAAATTACACACATATTTTTAAACTGGAGGTTCAGTTCCTTCTTTACTTCAAAGAAAAAAATATTTTAAAATCCTATTTCTGAATACTTCTTATTGTATTTGATGGCATTTCAATCTTAAAATCTCAACTATTCTTATTTGGATAATTTTTATCTTTTGTAAATGTTATCATCTTTTGAATTAATGTAATCTCTGTTCTTTTCCCTCTTCATTCATTGTGTGAAAATACATCTGTTCAGGAAATGTCTTTCTGGAAGGACATAATTGTGTCTGTAGAAGTTCTGTGACAGTACCTGAACATCATACAGCCTGGGGTGTGGGTGGAGTTGGAGCAATTTATGAGAATTACAGGTAAAGAGAATGTAGGTTACTAGAAGTTTAATCACACTAGATAGTTGATCCAATGTGACCTTGATTGTGTTACTTAATTGTGTAGACTCCATTTCCTTATTTGTAACATGGAATTAAGACCACATGCTTTATTGTGCTATTATCAGCCAAACTAAGATAATATGATATGGCTGACACATAGTAGGTCTTCAATATATATTAAAACAAAATAAAAAACAACTTAAGTAAGTCTGAGTAGTAAGACACCATGATCTGTGTTTATACTAGATAGTAACGTAATTTTTCTACAAACAAATTTCATTTCTTTAATTTTTGTGTTAAACTTAAGGATTAGCTCAGTGAAAAGTAGCAAAAAGTGGTTGGTGTATATAGTTAATTTTGGAGAGAGCTAAGGACTGACCTACTAAGGTAATCAGCAGTAGCTGGATAATGACAGAAAGAAGGGTGAATAACAGACCCTGAAAAAGTCCAAATTTGTTTGACAGCTACATCAACATGACAATGGATGTGGAAGTGTTTCATAAAATATGAAGTTCAATAGAAATATTTGCATTAACTCTTCTGTTTTGAGAGATGTCATGATTAGAGAAGAGCAACAGAGCTTTGGAATTAGGCAGACTTAAGTTTATGTCTCACATTTGCCATTTTAATAGCTGTCAGATTGCATGCATTTTTAAAAAAACTTTGTCTATCTCAGTTTCCTTTTAGGGAGTATTGGAAAATTAATTCTAACTTTGCTGGGCTGTTAAATTAGTTTGATGTGAAATAAATTCACATTGTTGCTCTCTGTGAGATTGACTCATGGGTCCCAATTCCTTTCCTATGTCTGTATTTCTGTATGAATCTGTAGTTCATTCCTCTAGAGGAGGGTGTTCTCCTCTAGACTTGAATGTGGACTTGAGTGTAGGCTTCTATCTTGTTTTGGCAGAAGACAGGGCACAAGCAGAGACTGCAGATTCACCTACATAATTCTACTTGCCCTCTTGTGCTTCCGTCAGAAGAACTGCCTTTCGGGGCATCTGGATGGTTCAATCGGTTAAGGTCATGATCTCATGGTTGGTGGGTTTGAGCCCCATGACGGGCTCTGTGCTGACAGCTCTGAGCCTGAAGCTTGCTTCAGATTCTGTATCTCCCTCTCTCTCTGCCCCTTCCCCGCTCGTGCTCTCTCTCAGTCTCTCAAAAATAAATAAATAAATGTTTAAAAAAAACAAAGAAGAGCTGCCTTTGAGCAACTGCCTACTCTTCAGGGTGGGACCCACAATGAAGACACATGAGAGGGGCCTGGGGCCTAACCCATAGTGAAGAGTCAAACATAGACTGATAGCCTGAATCAGAGATGCTCAGTTACTCTGAGTTTAAATCTGCTGATCCACATCCACTTGTGAGAGGAAAAAACTCACCAAGATTTGAGAACATTGTTACGTGGTGCTATTGTGGTGGTAAATGACTGGTATTCTGGCACATATCATGTGCTCAACATAAGTATGCATGACAATTTGTATGGTCCTTAGTGGCATTGCTATGACCATTTTGAAAGAGGAAGTTGAGCAAAGCAAGAGCATAAATAGATGGGATAGACAAAGGGTCAGAGAGTGTAGTCAGACTTTTTTGGGCAGATTGCTTTTTTGTGGCATTTTTAAAGACCACAAAGGATGGGGGACCCAGATTTTCATGTTCCTGCAGGTCCCAGAAATAACTTTATAGGTTACCTAACCCGAATCTCAGAAGAATGGATTAGAATTAATAAGGTTGATAAAGAAGCAAAAATCAACAAGAACAATTGTGTTTCGGCCAACCCGAGGTGCAAGAAAAAGTGCTGTTAGACAATTTTGTAAATAATTTTGCTCTGGGTTTACTCTTTTGATGAGTAGGAGTAACTGATGCCAGAAAATTAGAAGGAAGATCTCATCCCTGCTAAGAATTAGATGCGAGTTCAAATCTCATCTCCTCCCTTTCCCTGGTAGGTGGTTTGAGCCAAAGAAACAGATACTCTGAGTCTTATCTATAGCATCTGAAGTGAATGTACGAATTCAACGAGATTACAGCAGTGCTTCACATGGTACGTAGCTTCTCCTAAGGAATAGAGGGTGCGTAGTAAAGGGTGGTCATCTGTATAATCTTCACAGCAACCACACAGGCCCAATACACCTATAATTGGCCTTCCCTGGCCAACCCTTGTTTTCCTAACTGATGTCTCCAGTGGCCTTCCCACTTTAAATCCATTTGCTTTCTATTTGAAGCCTCCTCCTTTCATGGTTTAAACTCTGAAGCTCCTCAGCACAGTTGGATGTTCTATTGCCTTCTGCCTTGAAAATCCTCCAGAACACACACGCACTCCATAGGTGGCTGCCTCTTCAGTCATTTCTTGTATTTTTTACAGCTTTCTGCCCTGAAGCACTTCTTTGTTTCAGAGAAACTAGATTTAAAAACTGGACCTGTGCCCAGAGAGTTTACACATCTTTATAAAAAGTATCAGGTACTAAATAATGAGTGTGTGAATGACAAACACTGTAAGCAAATTACATAGCAACCTACTCCCTAATGGATTAGAGTATTTTTTATTCCTTTTAAATGAATTAAAACACCAATTTCCTGATCCTTCAAGGGTAAGTGAAAATTCCAACCATTTATTTTTATTATTATTTAAATCTGCCACTTGACATCTACTTTAAAAAAAATCATGTATGTTTTTTTGGCCACTTTAAAAAGGGGGAATAATCCGTTACTTAGCCTAGCCTACTTAATATGGGAATGAACAACTGAAATGCATGATTTTGAAAATAGGATTTTGGTGTGAGGATGTATTAAACATGGACCAAATTATGCACTGAGTGGCTGGTGAGCTGAAATACACTAAATATTTTTTTCTTGTATACCAGTCAACCTTATCTTTTTAGTTTCAGAATTCAATGAAAGTAGAAATATGTTAATGAAGCCTCTTAATGCCAAAAGCAATAGAATTGTATTGAGCCATTAAAAGAGAAATTGGTAAGAAATTACTGAGTATGAAGACATTATAGGTACATTCTGTGAATTTTATTCAAAGTTATTCTCCTTGGTGGCTATTAATAGCACCTCATAATTTGGTCCATTTTTCCTCAAAGAGAAAAATTCCCAGAGAGAGAGGCAGATCATCATCTCCCGTATGGCTTCTATACATTTTCTAGCACTCCCTTAAATTGAGAAAATTGCCAAAGTTATACTTACCTGGAAATTAAGGAGTGCTTTGCACCCATAGGACTATTCAAAAATTATATTTTACATTTCTTTTAAGGCTATCAACTTTGAATGTTGAAACAAATGAATAAACCATTATTTCCCAGAACTTTTAAAACCAGTGATAATAGCATAAACAACATGGCTCTTTCTTTGGCCACGGCTAATTTCTACTGGAGGAAATATTTCCTGTCCGGGGGCTAGGTTCATTTAAATTTGAGCCTCAGTTCTATTCACTATGCTTCAAGTTCAAATCATGCTTCTTATAAGCAGCTTACCTTACTCGCTAGGAATCTTTATAGGGCTATTTGCCACTGCATTTTTACCTCCGTATTTTCCTCTTTTCCTCTCTCCCACGATACCATTTGCCATTCTTTGTAAGCATGAAATCATGATAGGAGTTTAATGAATGGAAAATACTATAAAGCACATAGAACAGATATTAAAGTGACTGGATTGCAAAGGAATATTGACTGTGCTCACATTACCTCAGGCCATTTGCCTTATTTTCTTATATGTAATCTATCTTCTTCCCTTTGCAGGGCTTAGAAATTCAGCCTTTTGGGGTTGACCTTTGCTAAGCCCACATAGTTCCTGGATTCCTAGAGCTACTACCCCCATTGTAATGGTTTGGGGATCCTTCAATGTCCAGGCCATGTGCTTCTCAATGTTTATGCTTCTCTGGGCTAGATTAGAGTGCAGATGGGAAACATTTATTCAGATTCACATCAGCAGAACATTCTTCTTTGGCCCTAAAATTCAAGACCTTTCCCCAAATATATTTCTCATTCAGGCTATCTTCTGTTGATAAATACCTAAAAAGGTAGTTCTCTACCTACATGCACCAGAATCATCCAGGGAGGCTTAAAAAAAATTTTTTTTTAATTCAAAATCTTGGGTTCTTACTTATAAATCTACTGAGCCAGAATCGTAGGGAGTGGGCCAGAGAATTGAAATAGTTAAAAGCTCTCCAGGTGATTCCTATGCACATTAGACTGTGCGGATTGCCACAATAAATGGCACCATTAGCCATCCAATTGCTCATGCCAAACTCTGGCAGTCATCCCTAAGATTTTATGTCTCTCACCCTTCCCACTTTTAATCAATAACCTAATCTACAAATTTACCTCTTAGAGATGTCATGATTATAAGAGATACTGTCTGAGACAGTGATTTATAATCTGATTAGGTAGGACGCTGAAGCATTAAATTAATTAATTCCTATGTGAAATTTACACTCTTCCCACAAAACTTAAAGATAAATACTCCTTAGGGGATAAGATGCTGAGTGGTTGAACAAGATGCTAAATCAAAGCACTCAAGGTCTAATCTACCAGATTCCCTCATCCTTTCTGGGTTTAACTCCCCTTGCTTATTATTTCCTGATTATCTCTCCAAAATCTCACATAGACACTGTAACCTTCCTTAATTCCTGTTTTTGGTCAAAAGGCATGGTGTATTTTACTGTAGTACATTAAGGATCACAATGTTAAATCATTTATTTTGCTTCCAGGTGATAGAAACTAATTTTCCAGAAGCTTAAATAACCCAGAACAGTTTTTTTTTTTTTAATTTTGCTACAAAGTAAGAATAAAATAAATAAGGGACATAAATAAATAAAAGAAATAAAAGACAGAGAATAAAAACTTGAGGCTGATTTTTTTCTTGTAATCGTGTCTCATGTTACCATTTGTTTCAACAGCTGCCTGATAGAATCCTTTAATAATGACCATTGTTATAGCTAATGCTTCTGAATGTATTTCTTGGTTTCTCTAGTATTTGCCTTTTCACTTAAAATCTTAATTTAAGGCCCTTTTTTTTGGTTTTCTTATAAATATCCAACATTGATATTTAATTTCTTATAATTAACTTTTTCTTTTTTCTGATTGTAATGTAATAATGAATAATCAGTATAAGTTGAAACACAAAGTATAAAGGTAAAAGGAAAATCAACTATAATTCCATGAAATATGTATCTCTACATAAAATCAGGCTTAAAGAGGACTTATAAAACTCTAAAGCATTTACAAAGCTCACACAAATCCCTTTTAGGAAAAGTGGCAATAAATGTTTACTAAGCACATACTTTGTGCTGGGCATGTGCTGATCTCTGAGCATTTAGTGGTGAATAATTTAGATACAGATGCTATAGACTCTCTTGGCATGTACAGTCCTGAATTTTATTTTATTTTATTTTATTTTATTTTATTTTATTTTATTTTATTATTCTATTCTATTCTATTTTATATTCTTTTGTTTTGGCAGAAGTTGCTGTGGACTTTCCATTAAGTGAAATGATGTCTTATGTGAGCCCAATTCACTTACTCAACAAATATTTATCGAATGCTATTTTAATCAGCATAAATAACACTAACTGCTTAAAAAAAACCTTAAAAATCTTAGTGGTTTAAACTAGTAAGCACTTTGTTTTTCTGGTTCATGTTTCAATCTGACGGAGGTTGGAGAGGACTCCAAACATTTTCCTGGGGATTCTGACATCTACTTTGCACTGGCACCATTTTTAGCACAGACCTTCCAGGAAAAATGTAGATTATCACATGGGATTGTTACAAGGGCCAGACCTGGAGTGTCTTATATTACATATGGTTACACTCCTTTGGTCAGTCTTATGGCTCCCAACTCAGCTGCACAGGAGGGACTCAGGGAGAGGAGAGTGAAAAGGGACTCTGAATACTTAGGTTTGTCTCTGCCACAGCTCACCAATGTCTATCTCAGTATTTCCCACACAGACAATATTCCCTACTCCCATTTTCTCCCTAAGGAAGATGACCCTAAATCCCATCAAGTCAAGGTTCAAGATCACTGTGTAATGTGCTATTCTTTCTGTCACATTTGCTTGGCCCTCATGTTGGCTTATGGTATAAAGAGTAAAGAGACAAATGGTCTACAGCCCCCATACCTATATAAAATTGTGGAACAGGGACTGTTTAACAGCAACAAACACTCACAGGCAGATAGGTGATGAATGGGACACACTACAGCCCTTGCTCTGTAGCAATCTAAAATCTCAGCAAATGGTTATTGAGAACACTTCTCATCTTGGGGATGGTAGAAGGAAAAAATGCCCTAATTAGTCTAGGAAGAACTTATCACTGCAAATGATTTTCAACAAGGCATAGAAGTACAGTTTAAAAGCCACCAAAAATATCAAGCCTATATGGGTTGTTGGAAATGGATATCATCTATAAAAGTATAGAACAAAGTCTGTTACATAATAAGCATGCATTTAACACGAGTTAAGAAGATCAGTTATATACTTTTGGCTGCAGGTAATAAAAGACTAATTCAAACTGGCCTTAAAAATTAGGAAATTTATTATCTCATAAACCCTGAAATCCAGACACAGTACAGGCTTCAAAGCTGGATTACATAATGTTCTTTCCTTTTCTTTGCTCTGTTGGAGGGCTCCTCATAAGGAAGCTGCCAACTTCAATAGGGCAGCACACTTTTTTTGATCACATACTGTGGTAAAAAAAAAAAAAAAAAAAAAGCAAAAGCCTCTGCCTTAACTCTGGAGTGAGTCCATTCTTTACCATCGGTCTGATTGGACCAACTTAGATCGCATGCTTATCCTGGACCCATAACATTCCTCAGGCTAATATGTGCTGATTGGTTTGACCTTAGAATCTACCCCAGAAGCTGAACTGGGCTTCACATTCTGAGTCACATGGGCTGTATGATTGGGATGAGTTGTTGCTAAAAAACCATACATGTCCATTTTACTTACTCTGTGTTAAATATTGTGTTGATTGCTGGACATTTTAAGATATGTGTGACACAAGTTAAAAAAGAAAAAGGAAACCTAGAAACTTCTATATATTTCTTGTCGAGGAAAGCGCAGGGTGTTCTTGGAATGCATGAAAGAGACACACAATCTGGAGGAGGTGAATCAGGAAGGGCTCAGTAGAGGAGGAACAGTAGCCACAGTGGAGTGGGATATGAATGGAGAGGGAGGGAATTCAAGCCAGAGGTGGCATGGGAAAGGCTGAAGAAAATGCAGGTGTCTTAGATTTGCACTATCTGATACATAGCTAGTGGCCATCTGTGGCTAGTAAGCACGTGAAATGTGGCTAATGCCACATGCTGGAATAATAATATTTTGGGTATATTGGGTTAAATACAATATTTTATTAAAATTGACTTCATTTGTTTCTTTTTAACTTTTTTCCCCCCTTTTAAGTATGGCTCCCATCATATTTCTCTTGGACAGTGTTGGAATGAAATGAAAGTACAGGGAGGGATGTGGAAAGAGGGGTGTTTGGGGCGTTAAGCAGGGGCTGGCTCATTTGGGGTCTCGAATGCTCCGCCCTAGAGTTTAAATGTTATCATTTTATTGTTGGGGAGTCACTGAAGGTTTGATGTGCATCCCAGCAAGTTTACCAGCTGCTTTTGGAGAATGTATCCAAGGGCAAAACAATCGGCAAGGAGCCCGGGAGACAGTTACAGTAATTCAGGCAAGAGGTGGCATGAACAAGTAGCAGTGGGGATGATGAATGAGCAGATTCAAGAAGCAGGAAGGTGACAGAGTCAGCAGAATTTTGTGATTGATTAAATGGTTGGGCAGAGCTGAGGGAGAAGGTAGTATGACTTGCAGGTTTCTGGCTTTGGGTACCTGGGCTCCTGTGTTCAGTGATACAGGAAATACACATAAGAGGAGGCATGTGGGTTAGAGGCTGACAAAATTGCCATGTGGTGGGAGAGGGAAACAAGCAAACAAACAAAAAACAAAAACAAAAGCATGACTAGGGGTAGGGAGTGGGGACTGGTACAGCCTTTTTGGAGGATAGTCAAAATGAGTTGTAGCATCAGTGGAGTTGTCCTTGATGTCTATTATTTATTTATTTTTGTCTTGGGGTTGTTATTCTTCTAAGTTTCTATCTTTCCTGGCATTAGGGATCAAAGCATATTTTTATTCCCCCAGTTTCTCTAATAAGTTAGCTTACACTCTGACTTTTATTAATGAACAAGGAATTCGAGTTTCTATGGGTTTCTCAGTGTGTCTCATTATTATTAATGGCAGGTAATTTTAGTTTTTGCTCACATCAGAAACTAAATCATCCCTGTGGCTCTCAGCTTTGCCAGTGCAGTTTTGGCTTGCCACAGCAAAATGCCTGGCCTGTTTCAATTTTCTTTTCAGTTGCTAGGTTCAAAATGGAAGGGGATTTGGAATCTCATTAGTTCTGTGTGTTTTCTTTTGATATATCCTACACTAATATTATGCTCCACTCTACTGTACAGCTACCTATGTTTGCATATATGAATATGATTTTATTTTCCTGGAGGGGTATTGAAAGACAGGGAGGTTTTCATGTCCCTTTTGATGTTTGGAATCACTGGGAACTGCTGTGGTAGCATCCAGAAACAGAATACATGTGCTCTATGGAGGTTGCTTTAGAGAGTTTGGCCATCTGAGGGAGAGAAGCCATTTGACTATAATGACAAATTTTCCTAAATCACTTTGACCAGGCTTTTGTTATTTTTTTAAAACCACTAGAAGAGAAGAAAAGCATGGCATTTTCTTTTAGGATTTTGGATAGAGTCGGGTCAATTAGATATACCAGCATAGAAGGGATTCTTGGGGATAAATAGAAAGAGGCTGTTTTATTGATGAAGGACCTTTAATAAACCCTCTTTCTGGGGCTGACCTAAATCCAGCAAATTATTATGTGGCCCTTTATTCTGAAATGAGTCTATTTTCTCTTCAACACTTATAATAATAGTCTCATAATAATCAAGAGGGCTTCTGTGGGCTGAGCAGCTATCACGTGCCAGCCACTTTATATGTATGTATTTTTCTCATCCTTAAAGCAACTCTACCAATTAGGCATCATTATGCTCATTTTATTATTTTGTTGGATTTCATATACAAATACAGTTTTGTCATAGATGTATGCATCTCTAGCATAGTTTTGTTATTTTTAATTTTATAAAACACTTACAATGATGAATGTAATCTGTTGGCATTTACTCTTGTTTTCTCAATATTTTATATTATTAAGATTCATTCTTTGTGTGGCTGTGTAATTGTAATGGATACAATTTCACTATTGTGTAATAATACATCTTATGAAAAAACCCCACAATTTACTTAATTATATTACTATTAATGGTTTTTGCTACCATGAAAAACACTGTCATGAACATTCTTACACATGTCTCCTGACGTACATTTGTGACTTTTCTTTTGAGTATCTAAGAATCTTATTCTCGTATTTGCTATTATTTCTTAATTCTATTTCTCTTATTATTAGGAGAAATGAGAAAACCACATCTCATATTAGTGTGGTTCATTTGTCACAACTGATGGATCAATGTGGATATATTATTTTTAATTAAAGTCCTGTGTGTTTTCTTTCCATATATCCCACACTTTCTTAAAATCCATAATATACATTAGAGGTCACTTTTTTGTCTTGGGCAGTTTTTTGGATTTGACAAATATAAGATGTCATGTATCCATCATTACCATCATACAAAATACCTTCACTATTTCACCAATTTCTGGTTTTATTTTATAACTTTTCTTCTAATTTCACTAGGGTTATTTTGTTGTTTATTCTAATTTCTGAAGTTGGTTCCATACCTTATTAATGTTTAGATTTTATTATTTTCTAATACAAGTACATAATGCTGTAAATTTTCCTTAAAAGTCCACTTTAGGTGTAGTCTGTAAGTTTGTTTTTTTTTTTTTTTAATTTTTTTTCAACGTTTATTTATTTTTGGGACAGAGAGAGACAGAGCATGAACGGGGGAGGGGCAGAGAGAGAGGGAGACACAGAATCGGAAACAGGCTCCAGGCTCTGAGCCATCAGCCCAGAGCCTGATGCGGGGCTCGAACTCCCGGACCGCGAGATCGTGACCTGGCTGAAGTCGGACGCTTAACCGACTGCGCCACCCAGGCGCCCCTAGTCTGTAAGTTTTGATACATAGTGTTTTCACTATTAAGCACTTCTGGGTAATTGTGATATATCCTCATGAGTTATATAGGTACATTTTTGTTTGAATTTCAAATGTGTGGGAAGTTTTTACTTTTTATAATTAATATTTAACTGATTTGCATTGTAATCAATAAATAGTCTGTTTTATAGCTATTCTTTGAAATTTAAGGGGGCTTGCTTTATATTATACAGCACATGATGAATTTATATACAGTTACTTATATTCTTGAAAATCAGGTTTATTCTGAAATAGTTGAATGCAGCATGGTACTTAGTCCATGTATAGGTCAACTTTGTAATTGTATTTAAATATTTTATATAGTTTATTAGATCCAACTGATTAATAAGTGAGAAAGTCACACTGAAATGTCCCACTCTGATGATCAATTTATCTATTTATAACTGTAGCTCTATAATTTTATTGTTTTACATATAGAAAACCATCATTAGTTGTATATAAATAATATTTATAATATTATAAATAGTAAATAAAATTATTATAATTTCCATCATGGTGAATGGAAACTTCTATCAGTGTGTAGGTAACTTCTCTATCCCTAATGAAGATGTTTAAAATTTAAAGCCCATTTTGTCTAATATTAATGGACATATGTTAGAATTTTTTTTCTTAGGATGTTTCACCTCTTTTTCCATCCTTTTAATTTCAAACTTTCCAAATCCTTATGGTTCAAGTGTGTTAGTCTCTTCTACATGTATTTTTAGAACCCAACCTGATAATCTCTGTTTTTTAACTGTTGAGCTTATTCTTCTTATACTTATTATAATTATTAATATGTTGGAATTATTTATATTACCTTTGTTTATTGCTCAATTATCCTACCTCTTCTTTGTTTCTTATTCTTGTTTTATTACAAAAATTGATGTATATACCTTTACGTAACAGACACAAATTTTTGTATGATATTTATTTTCCCTTTTCTCAAATTCTAGACTATTAATATTATATAGAATTTTAATTCTACATTATTATGGAAATGATAATTGTCCTTTGGTCTTTTTTGACAATTACAAACTGAATTATTTATGTCTCTATAATAGTTTAATATATACAGAGCTGTCTTACAACATCTTGATTTGTCCTATTTTAATATTTCCTCCAAAATGTCTTCAATGAAGTTATTATGTATCAAATCTTCTGAAGCCTTCATCTACTAGAGAGGTTTATCTACCCTCTTAACACACATACACACACTCATAGACACTCTCTTTCTCTCAAATCTGAACAGCAATTTGGCAGAATGTAAAATTCTAGGTTCAGAAGAATTTGCTTTTAATTATTTAAAAATATTTTTTTATTGATTTCTCACCTCTAGTGTTGCTGAGGTCAATATGATCTTTCCTTCTGAAAGTGATGTCCTCTTTTTTCTACAGAGATTTTAGTCTACTTATCTTTGATTTTCTTAAAATTTCCTGTAATATGGTTTTCTTTCTCACTTTTGTTTGACATTCTGTAGAGTGTTCCAGTCAGATGTTCAGAACCAACCTTCCTTCCTTCCTTCCTTCCTTCCTTCCTTCCTTCCTTCCTTCCTATTATTCTGGGAAGTTTAGCTCAATTATCTCTTGAAATATTTCCTTCTGTTTGATATTTTTTTTCCTTCTGTTATTATTCAGATGTCATTACTTAAAAGTTTTTGTTTGTTTAATGTTTCCTCCTTTTTCTGGACCAGGTCCTCAAAATAAAAGTTCCCACCTACTAATCTGTTCTTTTACTATATTTACTCCACATCTCTTACCAATGTACTTACTTATAGTTAGCCAAACTGCAAGATTAAGGGCACAGTCATCCAGACTGCGAAGTCTGCCCAAGACTTCTGACACTAGCTGCAAGTTTACAGTTTCCCAGGGCTATTCTCACTTCAGATATGCTAGTTACAAATTTAAGGGTCACCATGGACCCCTTCAGATTTGATAATTTGCTAGAATGACTTACGGAAGCCAGGAAAGTATTGTACTTATGATTTGTTTTATTGTAGAAAAAGGATAAAAAATAACAACCAGGTAAATGAAGAGATGCAGAGGGTGGAATCTGGGACTAGTAGGCTCCCAAATGCAAAGCTTCTGTGTCCTTAGGGATGGGTTACCCTTCCAACTTTGATATGTGATAATATTCAGAGTATTGCCAAGCTAGGAAGCTCACTCTAGCATCAGTATCCAGAGTAATTATTGAGGTTCCATTACACAGGTATTACTGACTGAGTTATTGCTCATATGGTTGAACTCAGCCTCCATTCCTGTACTCCTCAGAAATTGGGCTGATTTCATGTGGCTCAAACTCCAATCCTCTAATCACATTATTGGTCTTTCTGGCATGGACTGCCCCCACCCTGAGTCATCTTATTAGCATAAACTTTCAGTTTCAGGGGTCCATCAGAAATAACAAAGATACTCCTCCAAAAGTTTCCTTGTGACCCTCTCCACCTCCCACTGACATGGTACTTCATACAGCTCCCCATGCCTCCAAGTGTTTCCCATAGTTGTGTCTGTTATTTCTCAGGTTTCTAAAAGTTTCAGTAGTTCCCTGACCTACCACTGATCTCAGGAGAAGTCAACAGCCTGTGCTAATTCTGCTTCTTGTTGGAAATCAGAACCAAGTGGTAATTTTTGATCCACATCACAAAGATGAGGCATCACAGGCTAAGTTAAATAAGTGTTCAAGAATCCATCCCTAGTAAGGAGTTAAAACCAGTTTTCAAAACTTGTCTGACTGAATCCAAAGTCTATGTTCTTTCTTCTCCATTTTTCTGTCTCGAGGAGGGTTTAGACTAGACTGAATTTACCTTTCTGAAGCTTTGTAGTCATCAAGTCTTTTCCTTACCTACTGTTAAATAACAAAAATTCAACTGAGAAAATGTGAGGATCTAATTGGCTTTAGTCACTGATTGATGAATTGGGCTGAATCCCATCTAGCAGGTAGAAAGGGGCTCCAAGGAGCCATACAAAATGGAAGACTTTTGTAAGCAGAGATGGGGTAGGACAAGAAACTTACTAGTAAAAGAAAAGAAAAGATTGTTTCAGGCAAGGTCACCTTCGTCTGGGGAAATGGCAGAGGTCTATCAGATTGCCTTACTAGTGCTGATCAGGAAATTACAGGTTGACTGGTTAAACATCATATTCCTGCAATTAAGTCTTGGTTTGCTGTGGTGGCAAGTAACCCCATTTTGGGTCTGTTGTTTGTTTTGTTTACACTACTCTCATTGTTACCTGAGGAAAAAGCAATTGGTTATGGAATGTCTGCAGAGTGGCAAGCTCTCTGAAACTCTGCAAATGAGCAATTACAATAATAAACAGCAGCATGGCCCCCTCTGTGTTTTCCACAGAGTAAATTCATTGCTGGTTTGTCTGACCTTGAAACCTTGTGATACTGCTTTGTGCAATTAGCAGACTCTAAATGTATATTCAGGTCACATCTGTGCTGAATTGTTTTATTTATGTTGATTGATTGTGGATTATGACACAGCATCCTTACTTATTCAGGGTAAGTGGAGTGAGGAGTTTTAAGGACAAACAGTGAACCAGCTGCAGAAAGGTCGAGAAGACAGAAGAGTGTAATACTGCAACTTGATAATGTAAACTTCAAGAAGGAATTTTTATTAAACCATAAAAAACATCTGTACCTTCTTATGACTGAAAGTTCAGGCTTATTAGGCACTGACTGCATAATGAATTTTTCATACAGTCATCATAAAACTCTCCTCCACCTGCCATGGCTCCTACAGAGGAGCATTTAGTTTATTCCTTACCTGGGAAGTATTTCAAACTTTCCCCTAAATATCCTCTAATGGCCAATAAGAGTTAGTGAATATCTTTAGGGTGCTAGTCTGAAGTAGCTATAGAAAATTCTTACAGAAATTTCAAAAACATTTCTTTTAATTATCATAGTTTTACTTTAAAAATGTATGCAGTTTTGGACTCTATTCCACAAGACAGCCATGTTTGCTTTAATAAATAAAAATATCACCCCTTGCCTAAATCTTGTGGTTTGGGACATACCTCAGTTCTACCAAATTAGAATCACAGAGATACAGACTTCTGCATATTTTTGTGTTCTGACATGTGGCCAAATTGAAAGCCACTTCAGGAAGATGTCTCCGTTGTCATGTGGCTGTGTATATTCCTTGGCACAGGAATGAGCAGTTCTGCTTAAGAAGTGAGGAACTCTGAAGACTGGATTCTATCCTCTAAATATAAGGAGTCATTAAAGATTCGAGGCTACAAGGACAAATCAGAACAGAATTGTGAAGATTTCTGATGATACTCTCCAGCTGAACAATGTTGGATATGACACTGCTTTAAGGAGACAGCAAAAACCCTGGAAAAGTCTGTGACAATGCAAGTTGTGGCTTTGTCAATGGTAGGCCAATAAATTTTAAAGAAAAAGGGTCACTTTACAAAATTGCCTTCTTCAAAAGATACTGTGATAGTAGCTTGGTCTATTGCTCATTCAGAGATGAAAACAGCAAGAAAAGCCCTCTTTGGCTCCCCATTCCCCCCTGTGCAGTATTGGTATAGTTCACTACCTCAGTCAGCTGTGGGATGCACTTCATGCTGGCTCTTGCCTGTGGTCATCAGGAGAGAGAAAGGGAAGAAAAGAGCAGAAATGCCTACTAGAAAGTAACTTTTTCTAATAGTATCCTCAGTAGCAGAAATTGTTGGTTTCTCTTTGAATATTCATTCCCCAACATTTTTTCTCTCCTACACAAACATCTGATTTAAGTTTAGATGCCCACCTGTTCCCCACATGACTCTGGGTAAATTCTGATCATAACTTGGTGGTTTCAATCTTTTTTATTCAATGATTTATTTAGGATGTGCTTGTGACCCAATTTGGCCAGAAGCCAAAAGGACAGTTCTCTTTAAGGGTTTCTTCTCTCTCTCTTTTTTTTTAAATATTTATTTTAAATGTTTATTTATTTATTTTGAGAGAGAGTGAGCCTGGGAGGGGCAGAAAGAGAATCCCAAGCAGGCTCTGTGCTGTCAGCACAGAACCTGATGCAGAGCTTAATCTCATAAACTGTGAGATTATGACCTGAGCAGAAATCAAGAGTCAGATGCTTAGCCACTTAATGAACTGAACCATCCAGGTGTCCTAAGGATTTCTCCTCTTAAGCAGGAGATTCCAGAGAACATGCACTTTTTCTGCCTTAGGGTACTGTCTTGTGTGGGTGTAGTGTTTTGAATTCCAGCAGCCATCTTGCTCTGTGGGAGGAGCCAGCCCAGAGGCAAAACTGAGCCACTGAAGATGTTACAGAGAAGGGACAGAAAGAAACTGGGTCCTTGATGATGCCACTGAACCACTAAATCAATAAAACCTAGAGCCCTTCTTTGAACTCTTTTCTTTTTCTTTTTTTACTTTCCTTTTTACTTTTTGGAGAGTTTCAGGTTCACAGAAAAATTGGGCAAAAGGTAAAGATCTCCCACATAGTCCCTCACCCTGCTCTCAAAACCCTCCTTCTCCATCAGCATTCTGCATCAGATCGATACATTTGTTACAATTGATGAACCTACAAAATCATTTTTTTGATCTCCTTTTAATCATGGCGCCCATTTAACTTTCACCCTGGTCTCCAAAATCTCCTTGAAGCTACTGAAAGTTATTATTTTATTCTGTTTTGTCTTATTTATTTTAGTGATTTTGTTGCTTTATATTTCAGTCGTGTGTGTACATGAGTGAATGTTGAGGAAACACTGTGTGATGGCAAATTAGAAGGTCCGGTTGGCAGAAAGGAAATTTTAAATTAGTCATAATTAAGTATCTAGAAATAAACTTCTACTTACATTAAAGGCCATTTGATGGAAAGGACACAGTTCTGTACTGGTGAAATATTTTAAAATGGGATTTTGAAACATTAATAATCAGGAACTGGTCTATCTAATAAAAGGGACAACCAAATGTTTATTGAAGCTTGTCACTGTCAGGCTTGTTGTGTTCTGGTTTATAGGGAGTAAGAAATAACCATTATGAGGGAATTAACACCGCGAAATATAAATCTTGCAAGTAATTAGGCAGCTGTATATTTATCAGTACAGAATGTATTTTAATTTTTAATCAGGGCTTTTGTTCCAACTGACAAAATAATGGCTTGTTTGCAATCTTCCACTGAAACAGACTTCCCAAAATGGGATTTGGTGCATCAGTGGGCCCCTGTGTGTTTCATTTGCCATCAAGTCTGATGCATCATGTAATCCCCCCAGTGAGAGGCCCCAAGGAAATACTGTGCTACTCTCAAATTAGCTATGTTTTTCTCATATATGATTCACAAGGTAAATAAAAATGGTCTGTTTAAGCAATGCATTTCTATTTGCAGGGAAATGAAAGAGAAATATTATTACAAAGGTATTGGAATTATTATATGAGGAGCCAGAATGGTTTTTATAGGCCTAGAATGCAGATTAAATCTCCAGAGAAACTACAAAATTGAAGAACCCCAATTGGGATAGTTGTTATCTTGCCCATGGCAGAAATCTTCCTGCTTATCTCCACCCCAATCATGAACAATATGTATGTAATTTAGATGCCAAGGATAATGGGATTTCAAAAACATACCTCTGTATCCCTAGCAATCATTTCCTAAAGAAATATTATTTGCTAAAATTAGTAGATATGAAGATGTCTGTGGAGCATTTGATAAAACACTAGAAGGAGCTCCAGAATTTAATCAGAAAACCCATATATGAATCCTGACTCTCCGGTTTATTAAGCATGCAGCTTGAGTAAGTGGTTTTGGCTCTCTGTGCTTTAGTCTCCTCTTTGGTAAAATGGCAATCATTTTACCTGACCAATAATTTTCTTGGGCAAAGTATTTGAATTCTGACTTTGCCACTTAGTTATTGAGACTTTTTAAGTTATCTCACCATTAAAAAGTTTCAGTTTACTTATGTGCAACATGGAGGTAATAAATCCTCACAAGGTTCTTGTGAGGATTTCTCAAAATCCTGGTAAAACTTTATGGACATTCTAGGAGTGTAATCATGTTTGTTGAATGAATAAATACAGTTCTTGTTTTTAAGAACTCACATAAACTTTGCTAATGAAAGTACAATAAAATCCATTTTAAGTTGATTGGGGAAATTGGGAGGTTTGTTTATAAGGGATTTAAAATGGTATCTGACCCATGAATAGTTGTTAATCCCATGAGAGATGTAGTCTAAAATGGGCTGGATGATAAATATCTTAGGTTGCTAGATATTATGTATCTCTGTCACACACCCACTTGACTCTTCCATCATGGCCCCAAAACTTTATTTATGGAGGTGAAATCCCTGGGGAAGAATGGAGCATGGCTCCCCTGGAGGAACCACGAAAACCCATGATAATGTTCCTTTTCTTTACTGGGAGTCATTTCCATGTGGGAGGGAGAACACTGCATGTTGGGTGACCTAGATCCAGTCTCTTTATTTCTTTTCACTGAAATTTCCTCCTTGTTAGATGTAAGTAATAACTGTTGTGAGGCATTAGAATACAAAGCCCTGGGGCATCTGGATGGCACTGTTGGTTAAGCATCTGACTCTTGACTTTGGCCTCACAGTCATGAGATCAAGCCCCACATTAGGCTCCATGCTGAGTGTGGAACCTGCTTAAGATTCTCTCTCTTCTCACTCCTTCTGTCCCTCTCCCCTGCTCTGTGTGCATGTGCTCTCTTTCTCAAAAGAAAAAATATAAAACCCTGTACTAGTGGTAATTATCCTTGGTGGAATATAGTGAACTAACTTGAGTTAAGGTGTGTCAGAAGGGGACATGCTCTCTGCATTCTTGGAGATGCCAAGGGTATCAATAGGAGAAGATCTGCTGACTACTAGCTGTCAGGCCAACTCCCCAGGGGGTGCTCAGCCCGGTCTGTATGCATCCAGAGTTCACACTCCTGTCACTGTATCACTGATGGTCCATAGCGTAATGGAAATCACCACTGAATCTGGCACCCGTCACTAACAGTTGTATGACATCAGGCTGGTCACCTTCCCATTTTGGGCCTCAATTTCCACATCTATAAAAGAATGAGCTGGTCTAGATGATCAAGAGGATTCTGACATGCCATCCCATTGCTCCTATCCTATAAACTGCGTACACTGGAACCGTATTGCCTTTGCAGATCAGCTGATAGGCATGAAGTCCTTCAGATCTTTGAGGATAATCCTCCTCTGGATGAGGCCCCAGACAGACTAACTTGTACTGAATTTCATTGTGTAGTGAACAATATCAGTAAAAATTTCCTTTTACAGGAACTCGTGCTACCCATTGTTTCTCTTTTTCCTTATGATACCCCATAACCCATGCACATTTAGCCCTGTCTTTTTAGGAGCTGGAGAACACATTTCCACTTGTCAACCAGATCTTTAAGCTGAGTTGAAGAGACAGTGCAGTGTGGTGGTCACTGCTATAGACTGTGATGTCAGGAAGACATGCCCTACTTATTGGTTTGTATTTAGTGTCCGTGTGGTACTACCTTGTCTTGGTTTCACACTAGTAAAATAAGTACAATGCCTACTTCATGGGAAAATTTTGATGATTAAGTGCGACAATAGCAATAAAGTTGTAAGCATATTAACTGGTTCAAAAATAGTGTTCAAAAAGAATTAATAATAATTGTTACTCTTACTCTTTGGTTCTCCATAGAACATTAAGTTTTTTCTTAGCACCAAGAAGACAGATTTGGAAGATGTTTCTTTTTCCCACTATTTCAGCTCTCATAACTGGTTGCTTTGCCGTTGAACTACCCTCTGAAGGAATGCTCCATCTCCTGGAGCATCGTGGAGAACAGTTGTGACAAACATGGATAAACACCAGCACTATATCATGTGATGGTACCTTGGTGTCTTCATTAGCCACTAATGTGTTAATTAAGCACATGAGGAGCCATGAGGCAGAAAGTGATAATTTTTTTCCCTTAGCAAATCAGATGCTAATTGAATAAAACTTACAGATCTATTTTTAACGGTACTGTGCTGTGATGCAGGGTGTCTGGGATAAAAGATGGGATACTCAGACCAAGAGATCTCCAGAAAGCCTAAGAGATGAGGTAGGAATTGGAGGTTCCAGCAAGGTCAGAGCAGGTAGGCCAGGTAGGGGACTTAGGAAGTGAGACATCCAAGGACAACAGTCAGTCTAAGAGCAGAAGCTGGCAAATTTTGTAATGGATTGGCTGGTAAATATTTTAGGTTGTCAGGCATTATGTGTCTGTTTCACCTACTGGGTGCTGCCATTGTGGCACAAAAGCAGGTACAGAACACTGTGATGAATGGGCATGGCTGTGTTCCAATTAAATTTTATTCATGGACACTGAAATTCTGAATTTTATTTATCCTTTTGTTGTCATTGTTTTGTACGGAAAAATGTAAAAATCATTCCTAGCTCACTTACAGTATGAAAACACAAGAGTGGGTGGTAGTTTGCTGACCTTTGGTCTACAGAATTTGAAATTGCAAACTACAGAAACCTGAGCAAGATACGACATCCAAAGTGCAAAATACACAGTGAAAAAATACAACTGTTGGACAAGCCCAGGTTCCTTGGGTATCAACTTGGCAGGTTCTTGCCTCTGACAGAAAAAGTGGCTGCATTTTACTTGAGGGCCCCGACTAATCTTTAAGTGTGGCCTGAGGCCATGAGGATTTGTAGAGGGACCCAAAAGAAAATAAGGACTGCTGATAGACAGGTTCTGGCTCTGGCAGGTCCTGACCTACTTTTTCCTATTATTTCTAAAATATTTTCTTTCAAAGCTACCAGATCTCCTTCTTCTGCTGGTGTTGACATGTGTCCTTTTAAAAAACCTTCTACTGTATTCCAGCTGCCCTTCTGAACAAATGCCCTGAGCCTTTGCTAAAACCCAATTTGCTCTACAAGGGGATTTTGTGTAAGGTGGGTGCACCCTTGGATTTCATACAAGGAAGTTTACTTAGCAAAGAACTAAAGGAGCACCTGACAAGACGATCTCACCCAAAGTGACTGTGACAGAGCAGACTCTGCTACATGCACATACTGAGTGTTCTGAAATGTCCTCTATTAATTAATTCCATTCTGAAAACCTATGCTTCTCTCCCTAATTTGCATAAAACACCTGAAAATGTGCATCACTGGAGACAATGTCAAGCCTGGATAAATTCAAGCTCCACCACATGCTGGCTAAGGGACCTTGGACATATTATTTGAAATTTGCCTGATACGCATTTTCCAAACACATTTGGTCGTATCCCCTGGTCTAATGATGCAGGTATTTACCGGTTTTTAGAATGTATGAAAACACAGGTATCAGGCTGGCTTAATTAATTTGTATATTCCAGTATGTGTGTGTTTTAAATCATTTGGAAATACATTTTAAATATTACACAGACTCTTTTAAATATTCTCTCTCTCACACACACAGTAGCAGAGGGCATAGGGAGACAAAAGTGTATATGTGACTTCTGATTTCAGGAGGTTATCTCTGAGCGGGAACAGTATCAAACAGTCAATGGAGCCCTGGCTTTAGAGGCAATGAACTAGGACTTGCATGATAGGCCTGGATCCATCCCTAATTAGCTGTAACAGTAGAAAAGTTGCTTAACATCTCTGAATCTTTATTTCTTCATTTTTAAAAGTGGGGATATTAACTCTTGCCCTCATCACAGGATTATTTTAAGAACCCACTGAAATAACGAAAAGTGTTTTATAAAAAGCAAAGTGCTATGCAAATGTAAGTCTTGCCTCATTAGCATCCTTTTCTCCCCTGTGGCACCCTGAAAGTCTGCTTAAAAATTCTAGGGATCCAGAGTTTGGAAACCGCTAGCAGCTAAAATGGCAAACTTTCAAAAAAAGGTAATGGTTCATTGACAGGTGAAATATACTTACTGATTTTTTTTATATATATGACTAGGAGACCAACTTCAAAGTGTGCTTTATTAAAATCCAAAAGTTACCCTCTAGGTTCAACAATGGGAGCTTTACTAAATCCAATAAATAAGAGATTCTTCTTATGCAGTCCACAAATGTGTATCTATTACTTTTCCTTGCATCTGTTAATGCAACAAAATGTCGAGTCACTTAAGCACCAAGGGTTTAAAGCTCCCTTTGATTCAGGGGGAAAAAGGAAAAGCAATATCTCTGCCAGAGTCATGGTTGGGGGGCGGGGTAGAAAATTCCTTCCCAGCTTCTAAAGAAGGTCAGACAACTGGCCAATTTTACCAGAGCAGTCAAGCGGTTAGTTGAACTAATTGCTTCCCTGAAATGACTTTCTGACCGAATATACTAGACTAGGAGGAGCTTGAGTCCAGAGGGCTGATCTCATATTGCTTGTTTGACCATCTAACACCCAAAGCCACAGGCAATATAGCATATAAAACAAAACAAAACAAAACAAAACAAAACAAAAGCCCTTAGAAAAGCGGTCCTAGGGTGTGGACAAAATGACCTAAGTTAAGCAGGCAGTCTCATGTCTGACATTAATTTGACAATATTGTGGGAGCCCCCTGACCACCCCTCCAGTAACTGAAATTCTCAGTCCTTATTGTTTCAACTATTTCTTCTGTTCTTTCTCTCTTCTCCTTCTGGTATTCCCACTCTGTGTATGTTACACCTTTTATAGTTGTCCCACAGTCCTTGGATATTCTGTTCTGTTTTTTCAGTCTTTGTTCTCTGTGCTTTTCAGTTTTTGAAGTTTCTATTGATATATCCTCAAGCTCGGAGATTCTGTCTTCGGCTGTGTCCTATGGAGGGCATTCTTCTTTTCTGTTAACGGTGTTTTGATCCCTTGCATGTCCTTTAGTCCTCTTGTGATTTCCATCTCTCTGCTTACATTGCTCGTCTGTTATGTGCTGTCTACTTTATCCAGTAGAGCTCTTAGCATATTAATCATAATTGTTTTAATTTCCAGCTCTTATAATTCTAATATCCCTGCCATGTTTGGTTCTAAGTCTTGCTCTGTCTCTTCAAATTGTGTTTTTTGCTTTTTAGTATGCCTTGGAATGTTGTCTTCATAGCTGAACATAACATACCAGCTAAAAGGAACTGCTGTAAATAGGCCTTTAGTAACGTGGTGGTGAGGTGTGGAAGGAGGGAAAGCTTTCTATCTTATGATTAGGTCTCAGTTTTGTATTAAGCCTGAGCCTCTTGACTGTGAACTTCACAAGTGTTTCTCAGTTTTGTTTTTTTTTTTCTCCTCTTTTAGGTGAGACAGGATGGCTACCATGGGCTGGAATTGTGTATTTCCCTTTTGCCACATGGAAGGCTAGAGCTGACTGGTGTTATTTCCCTTCTCCCAGATCAGTTGGGCTCTGATAACACCCCAGCAGTTTGGGCTCTGGTTGATTAGCTTTTCCTGAGGGCAGGCCTTGCTCAGGACAAGGGGGCTCTGTGGTATTTCAAAATGGTTCCCTTTTCCCTCTCCATGCCAGTAACATGAGAGGATTTTTCTTTGCTATTTATTGTGGGAATCTGGTTATGTTCCTGGGGGTAAATTTTACGGTGTTGTGGAAGCCCCTTGTGACTGGGTTCCCCCTGGGGTTTTTAGCTCGCAGACTTGTCCAGAATGCGCCTCCAGCAATTTAGGAATGATAGTTCAAGTTTTCCTGCCTCAAGCACTGGTTTCCCCAGCAGATTCTGCTCATGGGTCTCTGGTAAGTTGTGACTCCCTGAATGTACTTGTCTCCAATCTTGGGAACAGCAATTGGCTCTGTGTCCTCCACAGATCTTGGGATTTTTCAATCTGCTCAGCCTTTTCATTGTTAGGATGGAGAAACAGTTTCTAACTCCTTACTCGTGAGACTAGAAACCCGAAGTCTATTGCTTTATTTTTCATCTCTCCAGTGTTTATTAAGTACTTGTGATATGCCATCATTTTGTAAGTGCTGGGGATGTGATGGCGTAAAAAACAAATTTTTCTGCCATGATAGAGAAGGAAACCATAAATAAGTTAAGTAGATACATATCGTGAACAACGTTGGAAAGAAAAGCAGTCATGCCAGAGGTAGGAACTGGACGGGGAGTAAAGGAGGGCTGATTCTGAGGTAGTGCTTGGGGAATGCTTCACTGGGGAGGTGGATTTGTGAGCAGAGAAGTTGCCATCAAGGAGGGAACAGCATTCTAGGCAGAGGAAATAGCAGCTGGAATTGTCTTTAGGCAAGAAAAGACTCAGTATCTTTGAAGAATGCCAAGGAGATATCTGTGGCTGGAACACCGTGACCAAGTAGGAAAGAGAAAGTGGTGAAGAAGCAAAGCTCCAGATCATGCAGCACCACAGGCCAGCTAAGGATTTTGGAATATGTTCTAAGTGTAAAGGGAAGCTAAAGAGAGGATTAATATGGGGGAAAACGTTGCAGGATTATATTTTTAATTACCACTCTAGCTGTACATTGAAACTAGATTGGAAGCTGCAGAAACATTGAATACATGTAAGCATTTTTTAAACCTGGGGTGTGTGTGTCTGTGTGTGTGTGTATGTATGTTTGTGTATGTGGGGTGAGAACGTTTAAGATCTACTCTCATAGCAACTTTCAAGTGTATAATACAGTATTGCTGACTACAGTAATCATGTATGTGTTAGACCCCAGAGCTTATTCATCTTATAACAGAAAGTTTCTTCCCTTTGACCACATCTCCTTGTTTCCCTCAGCCCTTAGCCCATGGCAACCAACATTCTATTTTCTATTTCTGTGAGTTAGGCTTGCTTATTCATTTATTCATTTATTGCTTTAATTTTTTAATGTTTATTTATTTTTGAGAGAGAGACAGATGAGACAATGAGTGGGGAGGGGCAGAGAGAGAGGGAGACACAGAATCAGAAGCAGGCTCTAGGCTCTGAGCTATCGGCACAGAGCCCAACGTGGGGCTCAGACTCACAAACTGCAAGATCATGACCTGAGCCAAGTTGGAGGCCTAACTGACCGAGCCACCCAGGAACTCCCAGGCTTTTTTAGATTCCACATATAAGTGACATCATGTAGTATTTGTCTTTCTTCGTTTAACTTATTTCGCTCAGCACAATGCCCTCAAGTTACATCCACATTGTTGCAAATGGCAGGATTGCCTTCTTTACGGCTGCATAATATTCTACTGTGTGTGTGCATACATATACATATATGTACATATGGCACACATATATATGCCATATTTTCTTTATCCATTCATAAATTGGTAGACATTTAGGTCATTCCCATGTGTTGGCTCCTGTGAACAATGCCATAACAAACATGGGAGTGCAGTTAGCTCTTTGAGATAGTGATTTTATTTCTTTGGATATATACCCAGAAGTGAGATTGCTAGATTATATAATGGTCCTACTTTTAATTTTTTGAGGAACCTCCATATTGCTTTCCACAGTACCAGTTTATAGTCCCATCAAGAGTGTACATGGGTTCCCTTTTCTCCACATCCTTTCCATCACTTGTTTTCTCTTGTGTTTCTCTATTCTACCATGTGTGAGGTGACATTTCATGGTGGTTTTGATTTGGATTTCCCTGATATTAGTTAGTGATGTTGAAAAACTTTTCCTGTAGTTATTGGACATTTGTATGTCTTCTTTGGAAAAATGTCTATCCAGGTCCTTTCATCATGCACTGAACCTTGAATAGTGGGTTGGTTTCCTATCTCATTACCACTTGCACAAATAGCGCCACCATCATTCACTAGTCAACCAAGGATAAAACCTAGGAATTAATATTGACTCCTCCCCTTATTTATTTATTACCCACAGCAGAAATTTTGCTGTGATTGGTATTGAATAAGGTACTGAATGATTGCTTCAGACCTCAAGGAATCTAGTTAGTTTTTCCTCTTTGGACTATCTTCTCTTTTTTAACTATATTTGGTACTAACCAGGAGATTGTGTGTTCTAGAGAAAATAATACAGATTTTGCCATCATAAATGACCTTAGTGTAAATACTGTGTCTACCACTGATTTTGCAATCAAATTGACATTTTCCTTTCTTGTTTCATTCCTGGGTTTTGCATTTCTAAATTGAAGGAATATCAGTTGTGATTATGTTTAGTTTGAGAGAACAGAAACCTCAAATTATGTACCTTAGATATTTTTATCACATGGAAACATGTTTTGAGATAGGAGATCTAGGGATGTTATATGGCTCCACAAAGATGTCGGAGATTCAGGTCAGTTTCAACTCACCTGTGACATGGTATGTGATACACATTGTTAGGCTCCAACTACCACCTCTGTATTCCAGCCAGCAGATGGAAGAAAGGATAATGAAAAAGGTACCAAGAACACACACCAGCTATCTATTGAGGACATTTTTAAGAAACCGTAACACAACACTTCCACTTTATTTCATTGCCCAGAATTTAGTAACATGACAACACCTAGTTGCAAAGGAAGCTGGGAAATGTGTTCTTTAGTTTTGTGCCATGTGCATAGCTAAAAATTGGGGAGTTTTGTTATTAAGAACATAACAAGAGGAAAAAAACCTCAAATGTTAATAAAGTGTATGGTTCATAGTATCTAGTTAAATTAGTTAAATTAGTGTTTAATTTTTGTCTTTCTCATCCAGTCTTACTTTTCCTAAATCATATTTTCCAGTATTATCTTGAATTAAATTTGTCATGAACCTGGATATATACATTCTTTGTCAGACTGGTATTATGCTAGTTTATGTTTATAAAATTCAACTAATCAGTTAAATAATTATTTGAACAGACTAAAATTTGGCTAAGAATAGGTATTTCAGTCTTCACAAACAGTAAGAAGAAACCAACATTCAAATTATAGGAATAGGTATAAAAACTCTAATGAGAAGTATAGGAAATGAGAGTAGGAGTAGGCTGATTTTAGACTGTATTGCATATGCTTAAAATGTTGTTGGTACCATTAGATTCCTGTTCAAACTCATCCCACAACCCCTCCCTCTATGTTTTCACATAGCTATGCATTACCTCTTATACCTTCTATCAAAACTTGAGAGATCTCATTTGTTCCCCTACCAAAAACTGTTCTCTTCTTTATTTTGAGAACTTGATAAAAAATGATGGGGTACAACTTAAAGCAGTTGGATTCTAGATGGATCAGGCCTTGAACACAAGTCTGAGACAACATGTGTAGAATTCCAGGAACAGTGGCAGAATTCCAGGAACAGAAGGACTTACCGACACCAATTACTCATGGGACTTACCTTTCCCGTGTCAAAGCCAGGCTTATGAAGCTGTCGGGGCAGAGGACCTCTTCTCCATGGGTCTGAGTTTCCACATCTGTTAAATGAGAATTGGACTCAATATTACCAATCAGACTCCATTGGGCACCATTTGCATCATATTCTATGTATCACCCAGATGTGCTGGTCTAAAAAAAATGAAAGGCAAGTGGTATCTATGGAAGTGGGCAACATAGTCCTAGATATTACCTAATATGTAACTGGAGAATGTCCTACTTTGATCAGACCAAGTCCTTTAAAAATCTGTATTCAAATCACCAACTTGTGTTTTGACTGTATTTATTTTGCTTCTATATATTTTCCTGTTGACTTTATGAATTAAACCATTTACTATGCAAGATATGATCTGTGTTTGCCAAGAAAATACTATAACTTTTATTCAATTGGACAAAATGGTGGATGTTTATGATTGTCAGTGGGGCTGTGGTTTGTTCAAAGTAAAGATGAACAACTTTATTAACCATGTGCTGTGGATCAACATTATTGTTATTATTCTAGGTTGTGAGCAGATGATTGATGATTCCTGAACAGTAAGTAAATATATGAACAGAGTTTACTGTTGTGATAAAATAAAACTTACGGCACAGTTTATCTGACTTTTTATGGAACACATAATCCTTATTGTGTTGCACAGTAAACAGGCATAAATTGTAAACTGTTTACTTTAAGGCTTATGATTAAAATTACTTTTACAAAGACAAATAATGTTTTCAGTTTTCTTGTTTTATTTAGTTTTCTTGTATCTAGAATCAACATCAATGGAGTCTGGCAGTGAGAAAATGATTCAGAATGGGGTATCTACCGCTACTTAAAAGAAGAATGTTTGATTCCCTAAGTTCACTATATCTTTAGCTAGAGGAATAAATGATGGCCTTTTCATGTTCCAGAAATAGAAGCAAGTTGTCCAGAATTTTAGTTAATAGGAAATTCACAGGAGAGTGGATCTTAAGATAGAGCTCAGAATGTAGAATTAAAATAAAAAAAACCCTAATAATCGCACTCTTTTCTGCACCTGTTAAAAATGTAAGCCAGAATGATCTCATAATTTGCTACCTGCTTATAATATCCATGCTGGACCAGAAAGGAGAAACACAGTGTAGTGGACAGACCTTATAATGTTAAAAATATTTGCTGCTCCCTCCTTACGAGAGGAATACACTTTCTTCGCCCACTAACAAGGGGTTCAGCCATGTGACTTGCTTAATCCAGAGAAGTATGAAGGAAATGATGTCTGAGCAAGCTTTAGGAGCACTGTGAGGTTCACTATGTTCTCCTTTCCTTTTGTCTGAAGGCTGGCATGTTCCATACATGCTTCTTAGCCTGGGTCCCAGAATAAAGATAACATGGAGTAAAGTCACACAAGCTGCACAGGGCAGGTAACATGAGAAAGAAACAAGTCTTTGTAATGCAAGCCACTGAGCTCTGGTATATCAAAACTCTGAGTCATACCAGCCAATATAAGAAAATGTCCTATGTGTTCCATATTGATATGGGTCAACAAAGGTAGAGATAATTAAATTATACAAACAAGGAGGATTTATGATGCAGAATATGAAAGCTAAGAGTCCAAGATGAAGCACTGTAAATACAAGTGGGTAAACAGAAAAAAAAAATCACAACATAAGTAGCAGTACTTAAATGCCAGGGAAACTGTAAAACAACATAATTAAAATGTAAAATATGATTGGCTTTTACAGAGATGCGCCTTCATTTAATGAACATTTAGGGGACACCTTCTTCAATTGTGGCACTGTGTTAAATCTTTTAAATAATGTTATCTCAGCTGTGCTCAGAGAAATTGATCCCTAGAAATAAATACTACTTGGAGGTCAGAGGAAGGGGAGAATCTTTTCCCAAACGTTTGGGAAAAGCTACAGACTGTATCTCTCTTTTGAGAATTCATAAGACACATAGGAAAGTAAAGCCTTGAGAATTCCTACGCCAGATACCTGTTTTACTTGGTTTATTCCAGTATTTATGAACCTTTTTTGGACACAGTATGGGAAACATGGTCTTGAGGTATTCAAAGATGAATAAGACATTCTCTATTTCAACTCCCTCCCACTTTCCACCATAGGTAGTAGGGGATAGAAAAAAATGTACACAAATCACAATGGAACATATGAGTGGGGGTAAGAGGAAATGAGGGGGAGGGGGCTGAATGTGCACATGGCCAGTCCCCAAACCCCAATTCAGAGCATTAGTGTTGTAGGGGAAGGAGCAGACATTTTTAAATCCTAACTCAGTAGCAAGGGCAATCCTTTAACACATCACCTCTGAGTTACAACTGTCTCCTGACTATTTTGTCCTTCATCTCCTTCATATTATGCTGCCTCCACTATTTAATCTTTTGAAGGCCATAGCTTAATTTCCTTTTCAAAATCTTCTGTGGTTTTCATTCTCTTCAGGATGATATCCATGTAACTGATTGATTTGTAAGAAGTTTGTATTATCATAATACATATCTCTACTTGGGTGACTTTTATTACATTGTCATTGAATTCTTCTTTTAACTATTCATTCATTTAACAAGCATTAACCAAATGTCCTCTCTGTATCTAATATGAAGCTAAGGACTGAGTTTTATAGAGAAAAAAGCTTGGAGCTTGATGCCAGGTTCCCTGCATTCAAATTCAGTCTTCTATTCTCTAGTGATTTAGATGTCAATGACCAAATATAAAAAGTAAAAATAATAATACATGTATCTAGGTGTCTTACAGATTTGAAATGATTAATTTACATGAAAAGACTTCACGAGATGCTTAGATCCAAGTAGATGCTCTAACAATGCTAGCTGTTTAATCCAAATCTAAGTAATATAAGATATACAGAGTGGTGGATTCAGTCTTTGAGATTTAAGAAATTTAAAGGCAACCTGAGAAGGAATAATATAAAGGCAAAATCGAATAAGAAAATAAACAAAAATAGAGAAGAATCCAGACTGCACTCAAAAGTATGGGGTGCCCTTTCGCACATGATAGTTTGTCACAGGGTGCTTGAGTTTGCCTTTTGTAATCAGATGTCATGGATTCAAATTTTGATTTCATCTCTTGCTAACTCTATGACTTTGGTAAAATTTCATAAACTCCCTGGGCCTCTTCTTTTCTGTAAAATAATTCAGATAAAACCTCATAAAATTGATGTTGAAATTAACCTGTCTTCATGGAAGATGTAAATCTTTGATATGAATCTTTAAAGAAGTATAGATATAAGATATTTGAGAAGAGCAGGCAGCATCCCAAATGGATAAAGAGATGAGAAGGAGAAAGCATCCATCATGTGCACGCCTGTGGGGGATGCTCTTAGAGCAGTGAGCCTGGGACTCATGGGAAGTGCTGAGAGCCAGGCTATGCCTAACCGAAGAGAGCACGGTCATTGTGGGGTGAGGGCAAGAGCACCACACCAAAGAATGTACACTTGCCATGTTAAGCCGGGAATGAGAAGGTCAAATGCCTGTGGGCCACCCATATATTATAAATGAGGGAGGTGTCTTGGGACAGGCAAGAGAATGGATGGTATTGGCCACTGGAACAAACTAGAGACTGACTCACCTCAGGGTGCAATCACTACTCAGCTCTGTATTTATATGCTGCCTCAGTGTGGCCAGATTTAAATTTTTTTTAAAATTAATTTATATTTTTAAAAAGTTTATTTATTTTGAGAGAGAAAGAGAGAGAGCAAGGAAGGCACAGAGAGAGAGGGAGAGAGAATCCCAAGCAGGATCCTCACTGTCAGCACAGAGCCCAGTGACGGGCTCGAGCCCATGAACCGTGAGATCAGGATCTGAACCTAAATCAAGAGTCAGACACTGACCTGACTGAACTGACTGAACCACCCAGGTGCCCATGATCTTCTGATTTTTAAAAACAATTTTTTTAATGTTTATTTATTTGTGAGAGAGAGACAGACAGAGCATGAGTGGGGGAGGGGCAGAGAGAGAGGGAGACACAGAATCAGAAGCAGGCTCCAAGCTCCAGGCTCCAAGCTGTCAGCACAGAGCTAGACGCGGGGCTCGAACTCACAAACCGCGAGATCATGACCTGAGCCGATTAAATGTTTGTTTACTTTTGAGAGAGAGCACAACTAGGGGAGGGGCCGAGAGAGAGAGGGAGACACAGAATCCAAAGCAGGCTCCAGGCTCTCAGCTGTCAGCTCAGAGCCCAACATGGGGCTTGAACCCACAAACTGTGAGACCATGAGCTAAGTGGAAGTCGGACACTTAACCAACTGAGCCACCGAGGTGCCCCAGAAAGAAGTTTTTAAATGGTAAGGGGAGTCAGAGAGGGTATCTTGTGGAGGGAAGAGGGTGGTACCCAGCAAATGCTCTGAATGAACACAGAACACTGATTCACCAATCACATAAAGCTTGTCCAATAACACCATCAGCGTTAGCTCCTAGTGGAGCTATCCGGTCCCGAATCCTCATGCTCTCCCTTTTGTTTCATTTCCTTCCTCTCTTCTTCCTTCTTTCCTTTCTTTCCTGCCTTCTTGCCTACCTCCCTTTCTCCTTCCTTCCTTCCTTCCTTCCTTCCTTCCTCCCTTCCTCCCTTCCTCCCTTCATCCCTCCTTTCCATTATTTCTTTTCTTCTTTCCCTTTTTTTTTTACTCCACCACTTCCTCCTCACGTTCTTCTTTCTTTCTTGTCCTCTTCTTCATCATCCTTTTTAAGGATTTTTTTTTTTAATTTGAGAGAGAGAGAGAGAGGGATGGGGAAGGGAGAAGGGAGAGAGAGAATCTCAAGCAAGCTTTATGCTGACACGGGGCTCTATCCCAGGACCCTGAGCCCAAATCAAATGTCAGGCACCCCTCTTTGTCTTTTTCCTTCTCATCTTTCCTCCTTCTCCCGTTTCTTCTCTTAAAGGAATATAGCTCCAATTATGGAAGGAAGTGGGGCAGTAGAATTCATTTGAGAGTCAATTTTGCCGGGCTGCATCTATTCTAGGATATGAGGGCTAATGATAATTTTAAAATACTATAAGATAAACTTTGGCAGATTAATTATATTTTAATTAATCCCAGTTATTTTTACAGTGATAACAGAGTTTCTATATGTCCTGTGTCACTTTCCTTTAGGCATCTTACATAATTCATAATAAGTGGGTTTAATTTTTAATTAACTATGGTCAATGAGACAGAATTGCCAGTATCTCCTCATCTGCCTTATTTTGTCTTTTGAAGTAGATTTGAACATAAGGAAACATGTCTTGTTTGGTTTAATTTTATTCAATGATTTAAATTTTTTAAAGGTTCCCATATTCCATGTATTTGGGACAGGGCTTAAAGTATTTTTTATTTTCAGTGATTAATATAACTATTTCCATGAAATTCAATTATTTCCCAATTAAATCAATTCTCTCTAATCTTAGGATGCTAGAATTTCTAGATATTAAATATTCTGTGGCTGTTGTTCCATAACAAATCTGATTAAAGTCCATGTGGGTTGTGAAAGCTGCACATTGTGCTTAAAACTTGACAGTACATATTTTTGTAAAGTGAAGTGGGATGAAAGATAAGTACATGATGAGGTACCATTATACCTGTGATAAAGGGTTTATTGATTGTTCATATTGCAATTGTAATGGAAACATTTCACTTTTAAAATAGTAGTTTATAAAAAACCAACATTACCATTTATGCATGAAGACCTGAGGTTATTAAAATAATTTTATTCTAAAAAAATGGCTTTTTCTACTGCACATAAGTTGCATCTGCTATTTTGAGACTCTGTTATAAATATGCCTAGGTTTATCATCTATTTGGTTTTCCAACTATATATAACTATCTAATTTATGTATTACTTTAATGAATTTAAGCCAATTTACATATATACCCTGTAGTTTTAAAAATAAATAGAACTTGTGATGTCATTTCTACCTTGAAGAATTGTATCTTTTGTGTCCTTTCTCTTATTCTTTCTTGTTTACTGGCTTATACTCCTTAACATTGCCAGAACCTGCTCCTTTACCAGTAAATGGGACTCCTATATACCTAGGGTCATTTATGCTTTATTGGTCTTGATTCATCTCCCATCAGATGAATCGTGAGGCCAGATCTTTTGGTAACTACACCCTGGTCCCAGCCACTATCAGGTCTTGTCCCAAGTGAGTCTCCCTGTGAATGTCCTCACTTCTGTCCCACTTTATCCATCCTACTGAAGAGCTGCAGTGAATTTGTTAAAATGCAAATCTGTTCAACTCCCTACCCTCCTTCTGGCAATGGCTTTCTACAGACCTTGGTATGAAGATCAATTGGTTTTTCACAAGATGAGGCCCTATCTGTGATATCTCTAATCTTTGCTTGGTTCTTTAACTCTCTCTCTATTCAAGACACCAACCCAGAAACTCAATTCTCTAACCTGCTGCACTTTTTTTAGATTTTCCAGCAAGTCAAGCTCACCTTTAACTCCCAGTCTTGGCATATTCTATTCTGTATGCCTTAAATGATTCCACTCCCTTTAGTTTCACATGTTATGAACAAAATAAATATACTCCAAGTTTGTGAAAATAATGCCTCTACTTAAAATGTATTTCATTTTTAAAATGAAAATACACATCCATTAAAATTGATATTCCATGTCAATTTACTCATTTTGAATAGAAGGTTGGATCTACCTGAAGTGACTGAATCATTTTTTTACTCACTCTGACAATTTCTGTCTTTTATTTGGTGCGCTTGAATCATCCATATTTAAATTGATTATTGATGTAGTTGCATTAACATGTAGTATGCTTATAACTTTCTTAAATGCTGCGGTTTTTCTTTGTTTCTCTCTACCACTTATGCTGTCTTCTCTGTTTTTAATTGAGCATTTTATATGATTCTATTTTATCTTCTCTCTTAGCATATCAGTTATACTTCTTTTAAAAACAATTTGGTGGTTGCCCTAGAGTTTACAACTAATCTAAGTCCATTTTCAAATAACACTACACCACTTCATGAATAGTGCAGGTGCTCTCTAGTAGAGAATTCACAATCCCCCTCCCACCACTTCCTTATTACATTGCTATAAGTAATTTTCATACAGTTATTGATTTATAATGATCATTTAAGGGATTATATAATCTGTTAGAATTTCCATCTTAAAAAAATTATTTTTGAGAGAGAGAGAGAGAGAGAGAGCACAAGCAGGGGAGGGGCAGAGAGGAAAGGTGACAGAGGATCTGAGGCTGGCTTTGTGCTGACAGTAGTGAGCGGAATGTGGGGCTTGAATTCATGAACCATGAGATCATGACTTGAGCTGAAGTCTGACGCTCAACCGACTGAGACACCCAGGTGCCCCTAGAATCTCCATCTTATAGATACACAAATTGAGATTGGTAGAGAATAAGAAGGGGAGAAAATGGATTGGTATCTTATAGCTCTTTGACACCAAAAAAAAGATTTCTCCAAAGTCCTAAAATAATTCCACTATGAACACTTGTAATTGCTATCTCATGGAGATGTGGACTGGACCATCTCTACTGACTGAAGACCATTTCCAAATAAATGAATCTACCAGATTCATAACATGGTTCCTCATCAGGATTTGATCACAATCAGCAAACACATGAATGCTCACATGTAAATACACAATTCCTCTCCATTAGACATGAATTCCTTCCAATCAAAACTGGGTTTGCATCATTCCTATATTGTTTATTAAATTGGTGATTAACTCATCAAAGACCATTATTATTATTGTTATTATTATTATTATTATTATTATTATTATGTTTTGTCCCTAAGATTCAGCCACATAGTCTTGGCTTCCTATCTTGTCCCACTGGTCAATTTGGATTATCAAGGCAACTGGTATGGTTCTTGGTAAAGCCCAGAATGACTTCGACATTCCCCATGCCTCATAGAGCAGGCATTGGCTTTCCTTTTTTCTACATAATTAGAGATATTTCATAAATCTTAAATCCTATTAACATTTCTTGATTTATGCCAAAGTATTCGTTTACAGTGATCTCAGTTACTTTATTAGTCACCTTAGTCATGCTTATTCATTACTCAAAGATTCCCATGTTTCTTATTTGGCTAGGTTCTACAGATTTAAAATTTTTTCATCTCCCAGCTTTTAAAATAATAATTGGTGAGTCCCAAGACTGAGTGACAGAGGTACTCAAGATTTCATTATTATGTTTACAAAGCAAGACATTGTATATGTGGGAAACTCTGATACTGTATCAGAATAAAAGGAAGAATTTTTTGAGGATTTCCTGGTAAAGGGATCAAAAGAGAATGACTTTAATGATCAATTTGTATATACAGCAATCTTGAAGATGATGTGAAAATTTTAATTGCATAGAAGACACTGTGCAGTTATGACCTCTTTGGAGGCAAATGACAGTAGTGTTAGTGCCTCCCAATGCCGAATAGCTTCAGATGAAATATATACTGATGCTTCAGGGTTATATATACTCTGGGAGAAGCTGTGGTAAAGACTATTGCAACACAGTTCTGTCATTCTTTTTAAAGACCTTCCTTGAGGTTGGGCTTTTAAAATGCTTCAGGTGCAAGAGTGGGAAAGCATCCACATATATAGGGAAAGTTAAATGGTTGCTATTGAAAAGAGCAAGCAACACTTCTCTGAATATAAATCATCTTCATTCATTTGCTTATAATGATTTCCTTATTGAAATGACTTCTCTGTCTATGTAGACTCTTTATTATCCTTCAAGACCCTGCTTAGACATAACTCTTTGCTGAAGACCTCTCCAAATGTCCTCCTCACTCAAATTTCTGTATGTCCATTCACTCATTCATTCATTCATTCATTCACCCACTTATTCATTCCATAAATTTCTAGATCGTTTACCAGGAATTGGGGCTATAAATTCCAATAAGATTTAATATCTACCCTCCAGAAGTTTATAATGCATTCAGAACATACATATACTGAGAAAAATAAGTGCAATGTTTGCCAAACCTTCTATTAAAGAAGTCTTTATGGAGGAGAAGGAGGTTGCAAAACAAAGGACTATTAACCACCTTGGGAACAACAAAAGTGTCATAGAGAAGGAAGTATTTGCGACTATCTTGAGGAATGTGTGCATTTGGCCAGGGCAGTTGAAGCTGTTGGTAGCCTGACTATGTTTCTTTGTCTTTACAACATCAGTGCCTATTGCCTCCAATGTCATTGGTCTTGGCTCTTTGGCCACACCCGTGACAGGCTGGAAATGCTGGGAATGAACCATTCTCTTCAAACAGCCCTCAATCATAGATACAAGGTTTATAGTCAGGAGAAAGGTCTGGGATAGAGTGTTAAGTACAGGAGTTTGTGGATAAATACCACACCTCCCTTACCCATGGCTGAAATAACTCTGAAGAATGTGTACCACACCGATTGGGAGTCACCCAGGGAGCATAAAGTACAGTTACCTATAGTATAACTATCTTTATAATGTACAGTTATTAGGTGACTTCTCTTTCCTGTCTCACTTCCCTATTTACTTATATCTTGATTAAACTACTTGTATTCTGTTATGGGATGATTTTTTTAAAAGTAAACTCAAGACTCTCATACCACTATAAAACAAACACATATCAATACTATCTTATTGAGGAATGAGGGAAATGAGGGAACTAGTAATGCCACACTGGATCAAAGGTAGGATTGCCAGATAAAATATAGGATGCTTAGTTAAATTTGAATTGCAGACAAACAATTCATAATTTTTCAGCATAAGTATATCCCAAATATTGCATGGGACCATACTTTTGTTAAAGAATTATTTGAAATTCAAATATAACTGGGTATCCTATTATTTTGATTTGCTAAATATGACAACCTTATTCAAAGAGAATTCAAACTACTACATGTAGATGCCAGATAAGGCATGCTGTGAAATAAATTTACCAATAGATACAAAACTAGTAGAACTGGTCAATATCTATAGGACAATTATCAGTTTAATTTCACTGCGCACAATATACATGTGGATTGACAAGAATAATTTGCATTACTAACAGGTTTCTACAACTTACAGAGTTGTAAGATAACTTAAAGACTGAGAAAAGTGGAGATGACCTGGGACAGTGTGCTAGACATTTCAAAGACTTATAATCTTTTCTGACAATAGGTATTCTTTTCTGAGAGTCTGCCTCTGAGAGAACACAAACTAAGAAACTCTTTTAGAGAGAGGTGAGATAGTCATCCTAGAAAGTGGGATGGAATGCTGGTTTACTATACAAATCGTATGGGGTATATGGAAAGTTGTGTCTAGCAGTAAGATTATAGTGATGGGTTTGCAGTGAGAGAATTAAGGACCTTGGGTACCATGCTGAGTAGGTTGGCATGTAGCGGACCTGGAGCTATAAGCTATCTGAAGAGGTAACAAGATCTGATTTGTATTTCAAAAAAATCAACCAATCAGTAGAATAAGGATAAATATCAGGGCTATAAAACTGGAGGTGAGAAACAGTGGTGAAAAAGGCAGTAGGTACAAAGGGAGAGGAGAGAGGGGAGAAGAACAAAGAGAACAGTTAAGGAGACGGAAAGGGCAAGAATGATATCTGATGAGATGTGGCATTTGAATTACAAGGAACAGTGTAGGAATTACTATCAGAGATCTGCTTCAAGGATTGGAGTGCTGTTAAATTAACAGAGATAGACTATCAAGTCTTTGATCACAGATACTGAGTTCAGCTTTGTATGAATATTTTCCAATAGGCAGCTAGATATATGGTTTAGGATCAGGAGAAAGTTATAGGCGAGACATCAAGGTAAGAGTTTTAAGTACAGGTTAAACCTCTGAGAGGTGAATGGAATCATTGAGGAGAAGATGGGCAAGGGTAAGACTGTGAAGGGTGGGCAGAAGTACAATACTCATCAAAAGAAATTGAGAAGCAATGCTGGACATTAGAACCAGCAGAGTGTGCTCTAACAGAGCCCAGGAAAAGAGAAGAGAGCTTCAGGAAATAGGGAGCAAGAAACTATGACAAATGTCAAGGGGAGGTATACCAGTAGGAACAGTACATGACTACTAAAGTGATGAATGTTGATTAGCCACTGGGACAGCATTTCCCAAAGTATGTTCTGAGATACTCAAGTTCAGGGTACCATGGTCAAATAAGCTTGGGATCACTTGAATATCATATTCCTCTCTTGTTGAGTTAAAATAAATATCATTTAGATAACTGAAAAATTAAGCCATATTCCCTCACCCCCCCAAAAAAAAAAACCCAAAGCACAGACAAGGATTATGATTTAACACTATTTAGTTCAGAAGTTCCCAATCTGGCTTGACCATGAAGCATTTTCTGTACTTGCTACCTGTTCATATACTATGGAACATGCTTCTGAGAAGGATGCATTAAAATTAGTGAAGAAATAAGAATACTAGGAAAAAAAAAGGCGGTAGGTAAAGCATTATAAAACATTTAATATCAGTACTAGTTATAATAATAAGTTATAATTATTGGTGCTTGGTCAATATGCCAAGGCCTCTACATAGATTATTATATTTAAATTCCACAATGATCCTGTAAGATGGGTACTGTTATTATCCCCATATTACTGATGAAGAAACTGAAGATAAATAAAGAAGTTAACTAACTTGCCCTAGATCATACAGATAATTAATGGCAGAATCGTCTTTTGAACTCAGGCAGTCTGACTCTGAGCAACACTCTGATGCACAATGCTATATTAACTCCCAAATATTTCTGAAAGTTATTCCAAAATGTTAAGAAGCATACAAAAGATGACCTATAAAGTTGAAATTAGAAGGAGATAAAAACTGACCACAATAATCAGACATGTTCTCTTACAAGGGATTGGCAAACTATGGCCTATGATCCAAGTCGCACCTGTCACTTGTTTTTGTAAGACCTGTGAGCTAAAAAATGTTTAATTTTTTTTAATTTTTAAGTGGTTGAAAATAAATGAAGAATAATGTTTCATGACACATTATATGAAATCAAGTTTAAGTTTAGTAAAGTTTTACTGGAACACAACCAGTCCCATTTGTTTGCATATTACCTACGGATGCTTTCATGCTACAATAGCAGAGTGGAGTTGAAACTGACTGAATGGCCCACAAAGCCTTAATTAAAATTTTACTCTCTGGTCCTTTACAGACAAAGTTTGCTGACCCCTGTTCTGTAAGAAAGGGCACATTTTCAGGAGAAAAAAATGAGAGTAGAGATTTAAGGGTTAGGTGCCACAGATGACATTATTATTATTAGGTGATGCAGGGCTTGGGAAAACTGAAACATTCTGTTGAGTTAATACAAGCCTTCTCTGAATGCTGGTATGAAGCAGGTGTGGTTCAGTTATGTAGAACAACAACCATTCAAGACAGCAAAAATAAAGGGGCAGAGGAGCATCATTGTATTTTCAGGATATGAGCATCCCATGACTCAAGGACCTATATTGCAGGAAACACAACTAGTCCTTCTGTATAATGGACAGTCCTCAAGCCTTCATCTTTGCATTCTTTCTTACCAATAGTCTCTTGCCTCTAATTTGCTTCTGTCTCTATTTTCTCCACAGAGAAGCTCTCTGCTCATTCATCTACCTTCATAAAGCTGCCTCCAAATGGTACTCTACATAACTCAAACATCTACATGACCTTCTAACTTGGCTCCATATTGCAAATGGGTGCCTGTTAAGTAAGTCCCAGAATATGACATATAGTATACTACCCTTTCTTATAAGATTAAAGAAAATGAAATGAAACAACATATTTCAATATTTGTGTGTACATTGAGTGATACACTAGAAAAAGAAGGCAAAGGAATACGAGGCATACAATTTAGGGTTACATTGACCTCTGGGAGTGAGAAGTAAGGCAAAGGTATGGGTTGGGGGTAGAAGTAAGTTATTGGCAATGTTCTAATTTTGGAGTTGGCTGCATTGTAGAGGCTTATTATCTTAATAATTTAAATGAATACATGCAATACAATACAATAAAAAGACACATTGCATGAAGCAACAACAGGTCATGACCTAGGAATTACAATTAGTCTAGTTTTGTATATATGTGATTCGCCATAAAAATGAGACAGACAGAGGAAGGGAGAAATAAGAAGAAAGAAAGAAAGAAAGAAAGAAAGAAAGAAAGAAAGAAAGAAAGAAAGAAAGAAAAATAAAGAAGGAAGGAAAGAAAGAAACAAAAGCTCAGAGATGTAGCTAATACTCCTAGCTATGGCTGGGGGAGAATGAGTCCACAAAGAAGCTTAGTGACTGGAAAGAAGAGTAAACGCTCTCTTTAACTTGTGCCTAAGACATCTAGCTTTTTCAGAGTTTTCTTTGCCCTAGTTTACAGATGGGTAAGAGGGGAAAGCTTTGACTGGGTGTTTAAAACATGGTAACATCTTGTCAAAGTCTAAGGGCAAAGTAAAGATGAAAACTAAAATGTCAGGGTTGTATTTATATAAACCAAGTTGAAGTGATCTGAAGATCTAAAGGGAAGGTTTGATATCAACTTAATGATGGATCGTGATGTTAATGCTGGTGTTCGTATTTTTCTCTTTCTCAAGTAAAGGTTATTCTGTGATGAATAAGCGATAGAGGATGACCTGTCAGAGATAAGGTTCTGTGTTAGTATCAAATGATTGAATTAGATAGGACCAGAGGCTCCGAAAAACAGATGAAAGAGAAATTGAGAGCTCCTCAAAGAAGACACTCCTCTCAATTTTATAAAGCGACTTTACATATAAAAATGATCCTATGATACAATTGTGGTAGAAGCATTGGAATTTACTATTAAATAGTGCAGCTTTCTCCCAGATTTTTCCTATGTGCCTGAGAGGAAGAAGAAAGCCTCACATAGGCCTGAAATCCAAAAGGGCACTGGCAATGTCTGGGGGGCCCTCGACCGAGACAGGTGTTAATACTAATTGGAATCCCCATGGCCCTAAGCCCCAGTCTTCTCTTACCCAACAGCACTCTGCACAGCACACAATATTACTATGTTAGCAGAACTGGGAAATGGTGTGTGAGGTTTGAGTATAATAACTGGAGAAATAGATGGAAAGCATATCTCTTAGTAACAGAATAAGGCAGCAGTGAATTCTCAAATCCACTCTCTAAAATTGGGTAAATGAATGAAGGTTCTTTTTTTCCTGGCATCTCTCATTCTGTTGATAGTGTCTACCTTTCCTTGGGCTGAAAAGCTTGCTGAAGAACCATTTTGCCTGGCCGATGTTAAATGTACAGATGTCCTGGAAGGGGAGAGAAATGCGTATGACATATCAATTGCTGATACATTCATAAGGATGGCTATCTATAAAAACTGACTTAACAAATTGGAGAAGATTCAGATCAATTTAAAACCTATCCTGGAGCATTTGCATGAAGTAGCTGAGCAGAGTATTCAATGGAGCAGATGGACTCTTGGAATGTGGCAAGTAGCATCTGGTGACAAGTCTCTCCTTTCTCTGACTTCTAGTCATTTCAGTTTTAAATTGGGGCAGAGAAAAGTAAAAAGATGCAAAAGAGTGCCTGATTCCAGGGAACATTGTTGTTTTTCCCTCCATTCAACAGATGCTTGCCTCAGTGATGCCACAACATGGTCAGCAATTGTGTGAGATTAGCTATGGTGATTTCTAGGGCAGCTATTATGGGCACTGAAGTGGTTTTCAAATAGGTAGTAGCATTTAGTCACTGTGTAAGGAAATGTTTAAGTAGCTCAGCAAATATGTCACATCATCTTGTTTAGATGTCCATGAAGGAAAACATAGGACTCATTTACAGCCACTGCTAAAGCTATATTATATAACTGTCAAAGCTGGAGTTGGCTAAAAGGTCTGAGTGGGGGGAACTAAGCTCATTCAGATACATGTTGGAGTAAAAGAATAAAATCAACTGTCAAAGAAAATATCCCATGGGCCATTTGCACTGATTGTGACAGTTTGTCCCTTGTGGCCAGCTGGAGGGAAGCCGCACTTCATTTCTGCCAACCCCTTGCATTTCCCAAGTAGAAATCCTGGCACAGGGTGAACGCCTGTGTGAGGCTGACTTACTTCTGAGACAGAGAAGACTGCCACTAGGGGTCACGGTCCCTGAGAGTAGACTCAGAAGACTACCTCAACTGACAACCTTCTAGCCATGATGCACGTTTTCAACAAACCATTGTGTTTTTCAACAATAGCTACAATCATGTAGTATTATAAGAGTTGTTTGGGCAAGCAGAGGCATTTGGCAGGTATCAGCTATCAAGGCTGGCATGGAATAAGGTTTATGAAGGTTAGCAAGGGTGGGGGTTGAGGAGGTTCCAAACAGGCAGACATAGTCAGTGTCTGGGAGATGGATCCATCAGAAACGGAGACCTTTCTTGTGTCAGTTTATCCTCTGTTTCATTTCTTTCCTTCCTGTCTTCCTTCCTTCCTTCCTTTCACATATAAAGTCTAGTCTCATTCAGTGAATATAGAGGAAACTTGGGTATTTATACAATGATTGAGAGAATTTTCCTCAGCATGGTGATTAATTTATAATATCTATAATAGTGATTCGTTCATTGTTGAATGGCTGGCCATGCTGACCTTTGGCAAAAGAAGATTAGAAACTGTCAGGTAAATCTTGCTTCTGAATGAGGATTGGGTAGAAATGTTGGGATTACTTCCCTCTTTTTCAGTGTGCTGGGTATGAATAATTCCTATAGAAGAACCAGGAGGGGTTACAAGTAAACAGGTTTATGTGTGTTCTCCTCTGGGAAATGGTGTCAGAAAATGAGGGAGGCATCTCACTTTTACTTTGTGCACTTTTGTCTTGATTTTTTTTTGGGGGGGCCAAGGGTATTCATGTGTTAAAAAATGAATTAGCATCCAAAGTCTGTGAAAGATCTCTGTTCTTGCTGCGATGTTCTTTGCAGGATCAGAGGCTAGTTTTTGTTGTTGTTGTTATTAGTTTTCATTCTCTTTTTCCAACTGACTTTGAAAATATTTATGACACCAAGTGCTCTTAAGGGAAACAGAAAAATTTAGTCTAAAATCTGAATGTCAAGTATTTAATATTTGAGCAACATACAATCTATAATGTTTTAAATGCTTTGGTTAGTAGCTTTTCAATCTATAGATGGCTTAAGATACATACATACATGGCTATATTAATCATTTGAAAGTAAATCAGTTAAACCCATTAATTTGGTTTGTGAAATAATGGGAAAAATGCCTTTTTGTTGTGGATTCCCAGTCTTGTGTACTCACTCCAACTCAACAGTCTTCTACTCAATTCCTTGTATGTGCAAAAAACTGCATGAGATATTTTAAGATGAATCAGTTATAAATGCTGGCCTATATAAGTTTACTTCTAATTGGTGGAAAATACAAGATTAAATTGAGTGCTCCTTAGAGGTGAAAAACAAAGATCTGTGGGGTGCAAAGGAATAAATCATAGTCCTGAAGAATATCCAACTGAAGATAAAGTTGTTTTTATGTTTTCCTGGAATGGATATTATTCTCACAATGATAACCTCATTGCTTATAATAATAAAATAGTTAAGACTAAAGTTTACAGTCTTAAAGATAAAGACAGCACTGGGCTGGCTATCCAAATATCTGAAGTTCAGTTTCAGCTCTTCTATAGGCCAACTGTATTGGGTAGATGCTTGTCAATCATTAGGCTCAAGGTTCCACTCTAGTCTCAGGATGGAGCACTGATATGGGTGAGCATAAGTCTAAGGATCATTACTACATCATTGGGCTGTGCTGAAGTTAGTTATGTGATCAAGGGAAGGATTAATGTGATGAGCCTTTGGGTTGAGTGTTCGTCTTTGCAACCTTTTGTAATTCATCTCTATGGTGATTTCTTTCTTCCCAACTGGTATGTCATAAAAGGCTTCAGGGTCTCTTTTATTTTAGAAGGAAGGGCTTAAGAGAGCCAATAAGAATCACAGCCCTTCCCAAGGAATGAGGCATGAAGAGTAGCTTAGTCCTATAGGCTTAGGTCTTTAAGTGAAGCCTCCTCTTTCCTCCATCTTTACCCCAGAATTTTATTCAGCATTGAGATACTAAGTGTAGATCAGAGGATTGAGAATTGGGTGTGGACTGGGAGGGAAAGACTGGACAAAGCCAATGAGCTGGCTTTTGATTTCACTTTTTGGCTCATTCATGTTGGGTCAAAGGCTTCTTTATAGCTCTAGTCTAACCAATTAGGAACATCTAATATTGTATCAGGCAAACATCTCATTTGAATAAATAAAGTAATTTTGCCTTGTTGATTATTTTTTTATTTTCCTTGAGAACTTGGGGGCAGTGACAGGAGGATGATTGAGGGTTTATGTTTTTAGTATGATAAGACTGGCCATTTTTGTTTTTGTTTTCTCTCTCTTTTTTAAAGTTATTTATTTATTTATTTATTTATTTATTTAGAGAAAGCATGAGCAGGGGAGGGGCAGAGAAAGAGGAGAGAGCAAGAAAGAGGAGAGAGCAAGAAAGAGGAGAGAGCAAGAAAGATGTAGAGCTCGAACTCGCAAACTGTGAGATCATGACATGAGCCAAAGTTGGACACTTAACCAGTTAAGCCACCCAGGTGTCCCTGGTTTTGTTCATTCTAAAAGAAATGAGATTGGTTCAGCTCTGACTTGTTTCTTGTGTCTATTTCTTTTTTTCTTTTATGTTGTTTTTATACGTATATTCACTCTGCTTTATCACAAGCAGATGCACAGAGGCACTGGTTATAGGAAAATACATATATCCTTCTTGTTTTCAACTCAAAGTCTAGGGATAGCTGCAGGCAACTCAGGAGATTCGTGTACATGTTTATAAAACATTCATAAGACAACTCATTAGCTAATGGGTTAATTAATTAAATGAGTATTTGTTGAGTTTCCTCCATGTAATGCTATCTTCTACATTATGCTTTAACCTTAGAGGGTTTTCAGAAGGCTACAAGTCCCTTGAATTTATATACAAGCTTTGTGTGTTTATCTAAAAATATGAACCCATAAGTTTGATTCCAAAGAGAACTGTAACCTCAAACATGTAAGAACAACTACTTTAAAATCTAAATTCTATAAGGTCACAGGCCTTATATTTTATTTTCTTGGTGTCTACTAGTATAAAAATCAGTAGACAGAACAAAACCCATCGGTGTAGATTAACTAACTGAATACAACAGGCTTTTACTAAATGCTCATTATAATTCAGGTACAATGTTTATATGCTAGGTGGATAAAGTTGAGGGTGAGAGAATGGGAAAGGAGGGGAGTTTTAGAGCTACCTGGGGAACTTGTTCCCATCTACCACCTACTAAATCAGAACTTCAGAGCAGGGATAGGTACAGATGGATGAACTACAAACGAGGCTTTCCAGGGGATCCTGTAGGATCTCATTCCCTATCCAGGTTGAAAATCACTGGCTTGGTGGGAAAGATAAATAGATAAACATTAAATTTACTTCAAGATAGGATGAACTGCCTTCTAAAAAGAGATCTCATTAACTAGGAAGCAAAGAACCCTATGCAAATTTCAGAATATCTATAGCTTTGAGCTGGAACTTGAAGTATGAGAAAATTCCAATAAGAACAGAATAATAAGAAATGAAAATGCTGAGCATGGAAGTTTTGATGATGGAGAAGTGAAGGGAAACAGAGTTTTTGGATTTTCTCCTGTTGCAGAGTTTTTAGATAGGGTAAACTTAGTACAGGAATCAGGAACAAATATATTTTGCAGAGTTGTATACAAAGGACTAAGTCAATTAATCTGCATTGGCTGATAATACCTTCATAACCGAGGCAGTCATACCATAAATTTGTCCTCCATTTGTTCATACCAAGTCTACTATAAACAGTATGTACAGTTTGACTTGACTTAAACAAGCAGATGGAATTTCTAAGAGTCAATTTAGCATAATCAGTATGACTTTTTAAAAAGCACAGACATTTACCAAAACTTCTTGATAAAAAAACTCATTGTGAAAAAAGTACTTAGAATTTCTGGAATATCCTGACAGGGCCAGTACTTATTATTGAGGCTAACAATTCAGCTTAAATGATTTCCTGTACCTTGATGCCATTAGCCAGTATTTGGCTAGCTGTATAGTATTTTCTTTGAGAATTTCACCCAAGAAACTAGCTATTGAATACTGTATTGGTTTCCTGTGGCTGCTGTTAACAAATTACCACAAAATTCGTGGCTTAAAACAACAGAAATTTATTCATCTACAGTTCTGGAGGCCAAAGTGGAAAATCAAGGTGTCCACAGGAATGCTGTCCCCCGGGAGGCTCTACGGGAGAATCTGTTCCTTGCATCTTTCAACCTTTGGTGGCTGCTGACATTCTTTGACTCATGGACACATGTCTGTCCTCCATGTCTTGTATTCTTGTCCTTGGTTTTCTCTCAAAACTCCCATTTTCTCCTTTCATAAGGATACATGTGATGAGGTTTTCAATTTCATTGATTTCTGCTCTAATTTTTATTACTTTCTTTTGCTTACTATGGATTAATTTGTTTTTCTTTTTTGTTAAATTTCCTGAGGTGGAAGCTTAGATTATTGATTTTAGATATTTCTTCAGTTCTAATATATGCATTCAATGCCACTGCATCCGACACATTTTGATGAGTAGTATTTTCATTTTCATTTAGTTTGAAATATTTAAAAATTTCTCAAGATATCTTCTTTCATCCATGTATTATTTAGAAGTATGTTGTTTATTTATTTTTTTATTTTTTTAAATTTTTTTTTTCAACGTTTATTTATTTTTGGGACAGAGAGAGACAGAGCATGAACGGGGGAGGGGCAGAGAGAGAGGGAGACACAGAATCGGAAACAGGCTCCAGGCTCCGAGCCGTCAGCCCAGAGCCTGACGCGGGGCTCGAACTCGCGGACCGCGACATCGTGACCTGGCTGAAGTCGGATGCTTAACCGACTGCGCCACCCAGGCGCCCCAGAAGTATGTTGTTTAATCTCCAAATATTTTAGAATTTTTCCAGCTATCTTTGTTACTGTTTTCTAGTTTAATACCTTCATGGTCTTATGATTTTTGGTCTTTCAGAGTTGTTTAGGTGTGTTTTATAGCCCAGAATGCATTTTATTTTGATGAATGCTCTCTGGGAGATTCAGAAGAATATGTTGGATGAAGTATTGTATAAATGTCAATTAGATTACGTTTTTCTTTCTTTTTAAAAAAATTTAAAAAAACGTTTAGTTTTGAGAGACAGAGACAGAGCATGAGTGGGGGAGGGGCAGAGAGAAGAAGGAGACACAGAATCCAAAGCAGGCTCCAGGCTCTGAGCTGTGGGCACAGAGTCCCACGCAGGGCTCAAACTAACAAGCCATGAGATTGTGACCTGTGATGAAGTCGGAAGCTTAACCAACTGAGCCACCCAGGTGCCTCAGGACTATGTTTTTCTTTCTTCACATGTCTTAAGCTTTTGTTGAATGTCACACATGATGTACTGTGTAAAAGGAACTGAGGCAAATAGGCCTTTAGTGTGAGAGTTTATGCTTAGCTGGTAAGGAATAAAGCTATAATTACTATTTGCTGTAGCTGTGGTATCAGAGGCTAAAATTTCCTTTGATGCCCTTGTTTTTATTTTTCTTGTTGTCCTGTGTTTCCCTAGAGACTCCTTTTTAAATAAAGTATGAGCCTTGCTGTCCTTTCAGATGTAATCACCTGTTATGCAGGAGACCAGTATAGTGGTAAGCTGTGGAGGAGGGGCAGTATAGGACAGTCCTATAATTAGGTCTCAGTGTTTTAGTAGCCTGTGTCCCTATGCTGTGACTTTTACAAGTGTTTCAGTGAACCCTCTCCCTTTAGGTGAGACAGGAAGACTAGAGAGAGTTGGAGTTGGGTAGTTCCCTTCTCTAGGTCAGTTAGGCTCTGGTAAAATAGTTTCCCTTGAGAACAGGCAGTTAAGAAGAATGAGCACTCAAAGCTTTTTTAAAAATTGTTACTTTCCCCCCTTTTCTGGTAGGAACATGAGGGGATTTTTCTTTGATCTTCACCGTGAAAACTTGGTGGAGCTCTCCAAGATAAAACTCAAGAAAGCATGAGAATCTCCTAAGGCTGGACCCCAGGAGTTTTTATCTCTCAAATGTTTCATCTCCAGTGATTATTCAATTACCTAGCAGACTCCAGCAGAAGCTTTTGCTGCAGGTAAGCTGTGATTATCTGTGCTCACTGCCTTCTCCAGTTTTCAAGGTAGTGGTTTGCCCTGTGACCTCAGTTCTCTGATGGATCTAAGAAGAGTTGTTGATTTTCAGTTTGTTCAGCTTTTTTGTTGTTGTAAAAACAGAAGTGATGATTCCAAACTTTTTGCATGTCAGACTGGAAACCGTGTCTTGAGACCCACTTTTTTAGATATTATGGAGTGAGCGTATTTATCAGGAAAAAGAGTTATACTTAACAGTCTCCAAATTCTCTTCCAGGTCTGATTTTTTTTCTAATTCTAACAAGTTTGCCTGGTAAATTGTGCCCCGTAAAATGGGGTGAAAAACCATTATAATTAATGTCTTTAATATTACAGTTTTGCAGCAATTACAAATGGGGAAGGGGAAAGTCTAGATACAAATCATGAAGGTAATGTCTTAGTTTTACCTCACCACTTGTGTTGGGTCTAGAAAAAGCTGCTTCATGTCTCTGGATTTCAGCTTCTTCATTTATGGAATACAGCAGTTGGCTTACATTGCAATTAATGTTAACATTCTGCTATTCTACAGGATGATTCTTTAAAGGGTTCATAGCAAAAATGTGCCTAATTTATTGCTCACAACTTTGGTTCTCATACATGAAATACTTTATTGGCATTAAGCAAATAGCTATTTAAATGTCAGCAGTTGATCTGGGTACTTTATCTGGCAGCCTTCCATTTTCTAAATGGAAAGGAGAGGTCTTTCTGGTGCTCCCACTTATCTTAAACATGAGATATATAGTTCCTGGTGGTGAACAGATCTCCTGAAAACTAGACAAATTGGCTTCACTTGAGCAAGATGGCTTTTGAATAGCTGATTAACTAAAAGGGGAACAAAAGCTACAGATATTAAATTCTGACTTTCAGCAGTCGATACTCAAATTATTGAATTTGCCAACAGATTCAGCTGGAACATGAAAAGTTCAGTCAGTCAGTGGGCTATTTAGGCCATCATGCTCCCCAAACATGGATTTTTTTCTTCTTATTTTTCTTCTTCACAGATTTGAATACATTTTTGTGTGAAATGACCAAATAGACTTTCTTTTGTTACCATTTTGGCACAGAATAATTCCAGTACTTCCCTGCATGTAACAAATTTACATTTGCCTTGTACTTTCATCTTCTAATCAACTCAAATATAATTTACTCAATATATATGGCATGTCAGATACTATTTAAAGTCTAGAAATAAAGCAAGAAAAAGAGATAGGCCAATCTTCAAAGAGTTCACAGCTCTGTATGGGGCAGGAACATCCCGGTGAAGATGGATTTCAAAAGTTATACCAGAGTTAGAGGAACTTATTTGAGAATCATCAGCCTATAGATAGTAAATGAAAACAGGAATGTGGATGAGCTCAGTCAGAGGATAGAACCTTGAGAATCCCCAATATTTCATGTTTCAGTGACAAGAAACCACTACTGAAGAGAAAATGAAGGGAAGTAACTATAGAATTAAAATTTTGTCTTCATTTGGATTCCATAAGAAGCAGACCTCATGACAAGGTTTGAATGTGCAGAATTTATCTGGTGAATGATCATAGGAAGTCCCAGTAGATGAGTGAGGAGGCAGGGAAGAAAAGAAAGCCAGTAAACATTGCGAGTTACAGCTGTGAGTAACTGAATCCCCACTTCATTGTGGAACTCTGTCTACGCTGAGAGTCACTGTAAATATATCTCCCAGAATTGTCTTGGCTGAAGGGTGAAGGAGCTGAAGTATTTGTTTACTAATTGCTGTTAGTCATTGGTTATGGGTGGTTCTTGGGAGTTCTTAATTCCCTGGCATCGCCGGACTATCACATGTACATTAAGAGTGGGTTCCAGGGGCACCTGGGTGGCTTAGTCAGTTAAGCGTCTACTACAGCTTAGGTCATGTTCTCGCCGTACATGAGTATGAGTCTCACATCGGGCTCTGTGCTGACAGCTCAGAGCCTGGAGCATGCTTCACATTCTGTGTGTGTCTCTCTCTCTGACCTTACCGCACCCCCTCAAAAATAAATTGAAACATTAAAAAAAAAAAAGTGAGTTCCCGTGGTCAAAGAGAACCCTTAGGCCAAAGAATGTCTGCTGATGGTGGATGTGAGTCTAGGCTGTCATGCACAGAAATGTTAAGTGCTTAAGAGCTACGGGTGGCACGTTAACAGCACTTGCTACAGTTTAGTTCTGTGAGAGTTCCAAAGAGAGAATTCCTGGGAGGAGAAAGTAGTAAATAATGTCAGAAAGACTGACAAGTCACATAAGTAAAAGAGCAGAGAATGAGTGATAAGCCAAGAGTAAGGCACTGACAGAAACAGAAAAAGTAGAGATTAAAAAACAAGTGATAGAAAATGAATATTTGATAGAGTAAGATGCAAGACGAGACAGAATGAGGGGTGTGTGTTTTTAATAAAAATTCAAAATACATACAAAAACAACATAAAATTATAATTAAAAATAAAACCACCTTTTAAAGATGTGATTCATATATCAGCTTATTCAGGAGACTCCTTGAACTGCCAAGTCTGGCTTAAGTGTCACTTTTTCTTCCTTTCCAGGGCACCCTTTGCTCATTTTTATGATGGGATTTACCACACAGACTCCGGGTTATTTATTTGCTGCTCGTGCAGGGATGGTATCAGGCACAGAGAGAAGTTAGAGCTCCATTTGGTTCATTTGAGCTATAAAGCATTGAATTACTTTGTGCCCAGCAATCTCAGGACACATGAATAGAAACGAAACCAGCATCCTGGGGGATATAAACCCGGTTACACAGTGTCCATCTCAAACTGAGGTTAGTCACGTCCTTGATGTTCTCTCCCGACATACTGATGAGCTGTATGGCAGCCCAACATCAGAATACAGGCTGACTTCTGTTGAGCAATTACATTTTTCCTAAACAGGCTCTAGATGGAGATATTCATCTATTTATTGTTCTTTTGTTTTCTCAGCAGTTGAGGTGAACAATATACCCAACCACCAAAAAAAGTAAATTAAAATTATTCCTCATTTTTAAGTCTCTCAATGACTCATAGAAATGATTTAGAATATTATTTAAGGCAGATAAGATATGAAAAATATTTCTGAATTGCTAATCTGGCTAATCTGGATAATTTATTAAAGTGGGACACTGCTACATGTTACCTCTTTCCATCTATGGACATTTTCTAAAGGGGATACAAATCAATTGCCTTTTTATATGAAACAGATTTAATCTGAAATACAAAGGAGTTAAAAACATTTCAATTTATTCTTTAAAATCTTCATTTCGTAAACAATAATAGGGAGTCCCAGAGTCAATCCACAATAGGAAAAAAATAAAGCAAAATTTTCAAATGTATTTGCATAGGTTTTGACCTTTAGGTAAGGCTTTAAAAATGGTTACTTATTATTAATTAATGATTGTTATTATTATTATTGAATATTCACATGTATCGCTTTCCCGGTAAATAGGTTTACTTGGCACCTTGTGTAGGTAAGTTTCAAGCAGGAGAAGAAAAGAAAAGGGAAATTTACATGGAATGTGGAGAGACACCGGGTGATGGAAAGAGAAGGTAACCAACTCCTGACTCAACTAGGAGAGCGTTGACCTGCTTGAGGTTCTGCTTTCTCTACTCTCAAACTGGGAACATTTTTCCTGCTGTATTTATCTTGTAGATTGACTAAGGTAAGAAAAAAAAAAAGAGGAAGTGGGTGTGAGAGGGAGGGGCAGCAGGATGGGCCACAGTGCCCATTGACTGCTGCTCCTGCCCAGACCTGTCTGCACCTTCCTCTGCTCCCGGCAAAGCCATACCTGGGTCTGGGTTTTTGAAGTCGAGCTTGATTAACACAAATGCTAAAGACAGATACACGCCTAATACTGGGGCTCCCATCCTGCTGACATCTTGCATAACTGTGATCAGGTTAGAGACTATGGATTTATCACAGAGACTACTGGAAATTTTCTGACTACTATTTTGAACAAAGAAAGAAGCCACTGAAATTTATGTAAACCATTATCTGCTTCCTGAGGTCACTCTGTAGAAGGACTTGCACAAGACTGGTATCACTCAGCTGTACTACCAGGGACTCCAAAGTTCCTGAGCCCTCTGCTACTCCTTGCAAAGCCATGGCTTTCATCCTCTCAGTGGGCTTTTACTTGTGTTTTCAACCTATGACTGAAATTCTAGCTCCTCTCTTCCCCCTCCTTCCTCCCAGCAGGGGATACAGAATGGCGGCGGGGGGGCGGGGGGGGGGGGCACAACTCTCCCCAAATGTGAGACACCTGCTATTGTGTTTACCTCTAGCAAGAGAACTCCATTCTGGGTCTTAGATAGAAATCCCAACATTAGCCAAGAAAAAATGAATGGCTTTCCTGGATCTGTTCTAAAACAGAAGCTACACTTCCAAGAAGGTAAGATGTAGCCTCAGTTAGCAAGAGGCAGACGTACCGCAGAGTTGAGCATCCTGAAGCCAGCATTTGGTATTGCTACTTTAGGAATGTCAGCAGAATGATTCAGGACCTATCACTTAACCAAGATCAAGCAGCAATACAGGCAAGTGTACAGTGCCCAGCCCAAATCCTCCCACTAACTAGTTCAAGATTTCACAGAACACTCCAGAGCAATTCTTCAGCAACTCAAGGCTAAATCTTAAGAAGTCTTCTGTGAGATATCAATTCTCTGAGAACAACTTGCTTTTGACCCATGGGGAGGGTAAGAAGATTTGTACCTGAAAGCGGGGCCACAAACAGAAGCAGAAAGGAAAAGACAACGTAATTTGAAATTAAATAATTCCATAAATGACAAATAAACATTTATTTTCTTTTCTCTTTTCCTTCTTTTTTCTTTCTTTCTTTCTTTCTTTCTTTCTGCATTGGGAAGTAGAGAAAGCATATAAAAAACTAAAATGCTGCATAAAGTGTGAAGATCACTCTTAGAGTTCAACCGACTATGTTTCTGGGTGTTTTATGAAGACTGAAGACTGCCTACTACCAAAATAACTTCCATTACAGATTTATTACCAGCTTGTTACAAAAAAAGATGGCATTTATGCATAATGAATCTTAAGGCAAATCATGATTTCAATTAATATAAACTGAGTTAGCTGATAATCAGTTTGATAATTTTAGATAGATTAGAACTGTATTGGTTTTTGGCTCTACAGGTACCTGGTTGCTTCTCAGACTCGTTTAAGGAAATCTTATCCAACATAGTGTTGCCATATAGCACACTTATCCAAGCCTTGTGATTTAATGTCTTAGAGACTAGTAGCTTTAGACAGTTTCATGTGCTATGCCAGGTGATTAGGCAACAAGAGACTTTCCAAGGTGTATTTACCTTGGACAATTCATCAAGGACCAGTGTCTGGCCTTCAGTTCTGCAGTTAAAAAAAAATTTTTTTTTAACGTTTATTTATTTTTGAGACGGAAAGAGACAGAGCATGAAAGGGGGAGGGTCAGAGAGAGGGAGACACAGAATCTGAAACAGGCTCCAGGCTCTGAGCTGTCAGCACAGAGCCCGACGCAGGGCTTGAACTCACAGACCGCGAAATCATGACTTGAGCTGAAGTCGGCCGCTTAACCGACTGAGCCACCCAGGCGCCCCAGTTCTGCAGTTTTAGAAGATGGACTTTATCAGCAAACTTAACACTAGGGATGAATGAACTCAGTAACTAGAATTAAGAGACTAATGTAAATTAAGCTGCTACTATAGTAAATTTACAGAGAAAGCTGATAAACAAGCAAACAAAAAATGATTGTGACAGTGTGCTAAAAGATGTTGTATACAAAGGCAGAATTATAATAGCCTGTGAATGTAAACCAGAGTATCCAGAACAGATCCAGCCCAGAAGTAGAAGCTCAATTCCTAGAAATAAGACCATTGTGGCTCTAACCCCTTGATCTGTTTTCCTGATCTTGAAAATCCAGCTGACTTTTCAGTCCCTTTGTTACATAATCTGCAAAAGTGGGCTGTCGGTGAAGCAGCAAAGGTGAAGTTGTCTGTAAGTACAACACACTAAGATAATTAGCCACCGGAGATTGTTTTGTTCCAAGAAGTTCAAGTTTCCTGAAACTGTAGTTGGTGAGACTGTTTTCATGCTTTTCAAGTTGGCATTTGAACTTTCAAGATGAAAAAAACTTTCTTATTTTTACCCAGCTAGGGGTGTGATAGCATTTTATTTCTGCCTCTTCTAGGTTGACACTAAATTAGGACAAGGAGCAGCAGAGTTGAATTGCTTCTGCTTTAGAGCAGACTGGACAAACCTATGTGCCAAATGTAGGTGTATTATTCAAATGCAGTGGGTTTTTGTTTCCTGCACGCTATTTTACTGAGAGGTGATTCGCAGAATGTTAATTATAACACTATTGATCTCAGACAAGCAGGCACACCTACACACTCGCCTACATATCCATGACATTACTGGCTGGCACACTTAATTTTTTCTTATCACTGTGAATGATAAATTGAACATGATCAGTGCACTGACCCCATCACACTTTTATGGCCTACTGGCTCCATTTGTCGCCTAAAGATCTCAGGGCACATACTGAATTTTCTTTCTTCATTTTGAGTGACATCATCTCTATGTTTACTTTTTTGTGGTCTTGTTTTCTGTCATTTTTATTCCAATGAACACTTATGACTCAAGGATATGCCTGTGGTCACACTGGAAGTTTTGCAAAGTGCCAAGGCAAATGACATTAAAAGTTAATTTTGCATCTATATATGTATGTGTGTGGCGTGTATGTGTATATATATAAATATTTTTTTACAGTGGTTCAAAGCAAAAAAGCACAATCAAGGAACTGTTTTAGGAAGCAGATGGTCAAAATAAGCATTCAAATAGAGATTGGGGAAAATTCTTTGAATACAGAGTATCTAATCAGAGGGAGTGACCAACAATAAAATAAGCAGAAAACAGAAGAGAGAATAGCCATAGACATCACATGATTCCAAGTGATTCTAAGTGTCTGCTGCCCAGAATGTATTTCCATGGGGCCAGTGCTTTGGCCTTCTAACGTAGATTCACTTAGCAATTGCACTTCCAGAATATTCTTGTCCCATTGCTGCATTAGAGGAAATATGGGTTCTGACTAATTCCAATGTGAGAGTGAGAGATTTCCCCACCACCAAGCAATTCTTGGACACCAGCTGGGTGGGTGTTCTACAATTCAATTCAATTCAATCCTGACACTATCTACCTGGAGATAGCATCAGATCCCACAAGTTAAGGGCTCTGTCCCACAAACACTGTTCTCCACTTCAGATACCAATGGAAAGTACAGGTTGTCACCTGTGCTTCTGACCTGCCAATTACTGATTGGTGGTTCCCATGACCTCTTCCTTGGGTTTGATTAATTCTCATGGAATCCAGGAAACCCATTTACTCGCTAGATGACTGGTTTATTACAAAGGATATTAAAATATATGAATCAACAGCCAGGTGAAGAGATATGTAAGCGAGGTCCAGAACAAAAGGGCTTCTGTCCTCGTGGAGTTTGGGGCCTGGCACAATGGCACATGCAAGTGTTCTAGTTCACCAGTCTGGAAGCTCTCTAAACCCTCGATTTTTTTTTTTTTTTTTAATGGCGGCTTCATTACATAAGCATGGTTGATTAAATCACAGGTTATTGGTGACTGATTCAACTTCCAGCCCCTCTTACTTCCCCAGAAATCATGGGCTGGGACTGAAAGTTCCAGCCTCCTATTCCTTGTCACTCTCCTGGCAACCAGACCCCATGCTTAGGTACTTTCCAAAAGTCATCTCATTAATATAAACTCAGTTGTGGAGTTAAGGGACTTATTATGAATAATAAGACACCCATCTCACTTTTATGGCTCTGAAGGGATTTCAAGAACTGAGGACAAGTGAGCAAGCATTATAACAAAAGATTCTCCCATTGCTCTTTATCTCTTAGGAAATTCCAAGGGTTTCAGGAGCTGTGATCTAGGAAGCATGGATGAAGACCAAATCTATCTATTTTTTTTTTTATTATAAATCACAATATCACCGGATGGTTACTTGCAGAGTATTCAGGTAAAGGACATGGATTCAGAATCAGATAGACCTGAACTTGAACATACCACCAAAAGTAATAACTCTGTGACCCTGGATAAATCATTTAATCTTTCAAAGTGGAAGTCTGCAAGCAACATTCAGATCCCTCCCTTCAGAACTGCAGTACCAATTCCCCAAGGTGATGAGACCATTAGCGGCTGGTGGCTTTAAGTTCCCCTCTGTGATCGGCTCTCAGGGTTTCCTATGGGATCAGCTGAGGTCTTTGTTGACACTAATTGCAGTTCACCTTCCTCTGCCCACTCTCCGCACGTGGCTTTCCCCAGTCAAATCACTGAGTGTAAATATCTGTCCCCAAGTGCATTCCTCCCAATACATATTGCAACTCCTCTTTGAGTATCTGTTTCCTTTCAACAGTATTGACCACCTCACAATTTTGTAGATAAATAGAATAGTTCACACAAAGCATGTCATACACTTCCTGACACAATAAGCAAAAGAAGAAAGAACATGCTATTGTTGTTGCTGTAACAAACTGGGGGGAAGGCTCTGCTCTCCTTCCAGGTTTCTCTTCCTGCTGCCCCCTCCTTTTTCCTTCTTTCTCCACTAAGCTTTGCAAAAGGCTGGTTTGTGGCTGCCATAATCTTTCCTTTCCAGGCATTATTCTTAGCTCACTATAAGCTTTTTAATTTTTAATTTTTATTTTATATTTTTATTTCTTAATTTATTTTTTACTTTTTATTTTCCTGTTTAAAACTTTGGTTTCTTTGTGAAAGAAAGCTTAACATTAAGTCCAAATATTGTGTGTTCCTTGGCATCTAGGACAAGACAGGAGTACTTCAAATGCCCTAATCACAAGTTCACCTCCTCACTCTGCTCCTGGGAATAAGACTTCCTGGTGAAACATACTGTAAAGCCTGGCTCCCACTACCACTGGCTGTTCATTCCGTGCCTCACTGCAACTGTCTGGTGGTTGCATGGAGTGCGGTGTCCTTCCCTCCCAGGCTGTAAGTATACGTGATAGATAAATTGCTGTCAATCTCATCTGCCCAGTGTCTGTTGTGGGTTTGTCCATTTCCACAGCCCCAAGGCAAGGATCCATTCCTCATCAACAGGTGCAGAAGAGGTAATTAACACACTTCACTGAAAGGAAAGGGCCCTTGTCAGTGGCTAACTTTACTGTTATAAACTTTTACCTGTGAGATAAGAATTGTAAACAAGGCTCAGGTCAGTTTCAGGATGTGTAGAGGACAAGGGCAGGTGGCCCCAAAATGTACCACTTTGGCATATTGATTATTTTAAATTAAAAGTTACTTAAAAAAACAGCCAGTGCAGAAAGAACACCCTGACCTCCCTTTGTCTCCAGAAAGCAGAAAGTGAATCTCCCAAGTAAAAGATACCCTCCCTGTACCAGGAGGTAAGACACATTCTTATCACCAGAGATAAGGAACTCAGAGAAGAGAAGGCTGTATAAAGAACCCTTGCTGATTTTTACTAATTTACTACCCCCAGCCCAAATCCTGTTTAGAATTCTTTATTAATTAAAACTCCTAAACATAGGTTTTCATTGTCCTGTCAATTCCTCACAGATTTATTGTCTTTTTGTCTAAAAAGTAAAAACTGCCTACTGTCATTGCTTTGGGTTTCAATTTCATTATTGGTCCTCTGTGAACATATAATTAAATTTTGTTCCTTTCTCCTGTTAATCTGTCTCATGTGAATTTAATTCTTAGGCCAGCTAGACGAACCTTGCAGGGTTGAGGCAAACATGTCTGTATCTGCAATCACACAGGCATCAACCACTGGCATCTTATTTCAACTATTATTCCCTTGGTTACTTCTGCAATTCTTTTGTTACCCAGTCCCCTAAATTCCCTCTCTACCATGTCCCTGGATATTATTGTCCATGCCCACATATTAGGAATTTTGAATGCCTGAAGCTGGCAGGTACAACTTCCAGGGAAGGTGGTGGAGTAGGAGGTTCCTGGGCTTACCTAGTCCCATGGATACAACTAGGTAACACCACATCAGTCCAAATAACCCAGAAAATGACCCAAAGACTGGCAGAACAGAATCTCCACTGTTAAATGTAGAGAGGAGGCCACACTGAAGAGGGTAGGAAGGGCAGTTTTCTGTCAGGAGCCAAATAGACCCACAGGCCATCCACAGGAGGGAGGGAGCCTTGGGAACAAGAGAGGAAAGAGAAGCAGAGCTCCACACCAGGCACCCCAGGTACAGAGAACCCACAATGGGAAGACAAATATCTAACATTTGGCTTTAAAACCCAGAGGGGCGTGCTTTGTGAGTTTTTACTGTCAGTGAGGCTGAATACCTAGAACTTTAAAAACCAGAGGTCTGGGCTCTGGGAGAGCTGGAGGATGATGGGACACTGAGCCTTCATGCTTAAAGAGATAGCACAACAAAAAGCTTTGCTGAGATAGAGCACAGAATCAGCAATTTGAGCCACTTGGGGTATACGTGAAGGATATTTATTTAATAATCTCAGAGCATGTACTGGAGGGGAAGGGATCTTTGGGAGACTTGACAAGAGCAAAGGAGCTGGCAGGCACCATTTCCCTCTCCCTACCCCCATCTAAACTGACACCTGTGGGAACCAGCACAGCATTTGAATACTCTCCCCCTTGCTTGCTAACAGTGCGGCAGCCCTTTCATGCTTCTGCAGATCCACCTCCTCCAGCCCTGATGGCCTCAGCAGGAGTTTTCTCAGGCAGCTACAGGTCCCCTCCTGCAGCAGACTAGCACAGATTTTGCTGCCTCACATGCCTGACCCCCGCTTTCTCCTGTGGACATGCCCTCCAACATGCCTTTGGCAGGAGTCCATCCAAAGATGTGCCACAAGCCTGGCAGTGTGCAAGCAGCCCTGAGGGGCCGGCACCAGACCAAAGTGCCTCATGCCCCATGGGGAGAGGAATATAAACACAGTCAAACCAGTCTCAGTCAGCTCCAGTGGTGGGCTCGAGGCAGACATTGAGGCTGGCTGCAGGCTCTGCCCACCAAAGAAAGATTCTCAGGAGACAATACAGGGAGAGTGCCCTGCAGTTCAGTGCTATTGCAGCTCTGGAAAAGGGATGGTCTGGCTCTTCTCAAATCCAAGGTGACCCCATACCAGCCCACTAACAACACAGGGCCCAAACCTTACCCCAAGTAGGCAAAGAGGATCATTGCAGACAACTGGACTGAAGGCAAAAGTGGCTCAGCCACAATAGTAGGGTACAAGCAAACACACATAGGAGATGCCCCTCTAGTGCCAGGTTCTGGTGAACGGAAGATAGTACACTGCAGGGTACTACAGAACTTCATCTTTACAAAGTCACTACTTTCAAGACCAGGAGATATAGCTGACTTCCCTAAAACACAGCAACAGACACAGAGAGTTAGACAAAATGAGGAGACAGACGCAATATGTACTAAATGAAAGAACAGGACAAAATCGCAGCAAGAGAGCTGAAAGAACTGGAGATAAGAAACATGCCTGATAAAGAATTTAATGTTTATAGAGATACTCAATGGACTTGAGAAAAGAGTGGAGGACTTCAATGAGCGCACGACAAACAGATAAGAAACTTAAAAAAAAAGAACCAATCAGAGATAAAGTGAAAGGGCGGGCCTATGCCGGCCGACTCCATCTTGTTCTGTGTCCTCCACCTTGAGTGACTATGTCCCCGACATGACCCCTTTTCCGGGAAAATCGCAGAAACCTCAGACCGTGCCTCCTCCCCTTGAGTAACCTCCCGCTCACCCGTTCAAACTTCCTGATCAAAACATGCCCAGCGACCTGTGTAACAGGACTCCGACCCTTCCCCAGCCAATCAGCTGAGGCCACAGCCATTACCTCACCAACTGCCCCTAGACCCCTATACAACCTTTGTGCTTTTGAAACTCGCTCTCTCTCCCTGGTATCTCACCGCTGCGTCGGTGCAGGTAGGGGATTGAGCTCGAGCTAGTTCGAATAAAGGCTCTTTTGCTTTTGCATCGGACTCGGCTCCCTGGCGGTATTTGGGGATCACAAATTCTGGGCATAACAAAAGAACGCAATAACTGAATTTAAAAATACACTAGATGGAATAAAGAGTAGAACAAGAGGAAGCAGAAGAACAGATCAGCAACCTACAGGACAGTGTCATAAAAAGCAATCAAGCTTAACAGGAGAGAGAAAAATGAATATTAACAAATGAAAATAGATTCAGGGAAATCAGTGATACCATCAAGCACAGTAACATGCACATTATGGGGATCCCAGAAGGAGAAGACAGAGAAGGGGGAAGAAAATTTATTTGAAGAAATATAGCTGAACACTTCTTGAATCTGGGGAAGGAAACAGAAATCCAGATCAAGAAGGTACAGAGACCCCCAACAAAATCAACCCAAGAAGGTCCATACAAAGACACACAATCATTAAAATGGCAAAACGTAGTTATGAACAGAGAATTTTAAGAGCAACAACAGAAAAGAATACAGTTGCAGACAAGGGAAATCCCATAAGGCTATTACTGGGTTTTTCACCAGAACTTTGCAGGCCAGAAGGGAGTGGAATGGTATATTCAAAATGCTGAAAGGAAAGAACCTGCAGCCAATAATACTCTATCCAAGAAGGCTATCATTCAGAATAGAAGGAGACATAAAGAGTTTCCAAGACAAACAAAAATTAAAGGAATTCAAATCCACCAAACAATCCTTACAAGAAATATTAAAGGGGATTCTTTGAGTGGAAAGGAAAGAACATAGGCAGAGAAAAGAAAAATAGGAAACACGAAAGCATTAAAACTAAGTATGTATATAAAAATCAGTCATGGGATTTACAAAATAAAAGGATGTAAATTATGATACCATATACCTAAAACATGGGGGAAAAGGAGTGAATATTTAGTGCTTTTCGAATGGGTTTAAACCTAAGCGACCATCAACTTAATATAGACTGCTACATGCATGTTATATGTACGCTTACTGATAACCACAAATTAAAAACCGTTAATAGATATGCAAAGAATAAAGAGAAAGGAATCCAGGGATATCACTATAGAAAGCCAGCAAACTGAGAGAAGACAGCAACAGAAGAAAAAGGAACAGAACTACAAAAACAATGGTAAAAACAAGTAACAAAATGGCAATAAGTATAAACTTATGAATAATAAGTTGGAATGTAAATGAGCTAAATGCTCCAATCAAAATACATAGGGTGGTGAAATGGATAAAAAAGAAAGACCCATCTATATGCTGCCCACAAGAGACTCATTTTAGACTTAAAGACACATCAAGTTGAAAGTGAAGTGAAGGGAAAAAATTTATCAGGCAAATGGAAATGAAAAGAAATCCAAGGTAGCAACACTTATATTAGACAAAATAGACTTTAAAACAAAGATTGTAACAAGAGACAAAGATGGACACTATATAATCATAAAGGGAATAATCCAACAAGCAGATACAACAATTGCAAATACTTATGCACTAACCATGGTAGCAGCCAATACATAAAGTACCTAATAACAAATATAAAGGAAGTAATTGATAGTAATACAATAATAGTAGGGGACTTTAACCCCCTCCCCACCCCCACTTACATTAATGGATAGATCACCTAAACAGAAAATCAATAAGGAAACAGTGGCTTCTAATGACATACTGGACCAGATGGATCTAAGAAATATATTCAGAATTTTCCTCCTAAAACAGTGGAATACAATTTTCTTTTCAAGTGCACATGGAACCTTCTCCAGAATAGATCACATATTAGATCACAAAACACATCTCAACAAATTCCAAAAGATCAAAGTGACTCCATGCATCTTTTCTGACCACAACACTATGAAACTAGAAGTCAACCACAAGAAAAAATCTGGAAAGAGCACAAGTACATGGAAGTTAAATAACATGCTACTAAGTAATAAATGGATCAACTAAGAAATCAAAGAGGAAATGAATAAATGCATGGAGACAAATGAAAAGGAAAACACAATGATACCAAATCTTTGGGATGCAGCACAAGGTATTCTTTTTTTTTTTTTTTTTTTTTTTAATTTTTTTTTTCAACGTTTATTTATTTTTCGGACAGAGAGAGACAGAGCATGAACGGGGGAGGGGCAGAGAGAGAGGGAGACACAGAATCGGAAACAGGCTCCAGGCTCCGAGCCGTCAGCCCAGAGCCTGACGCGGGGCTCGAACTCCCGGACCGCGAGATCGTGACCTGGCTGAAGTCGGACGCTTAACCGACTACGCCACCCAGGCGCCCCCAGCACAAGGTATTCTAAGAAGGAAGTTTTTACCTATATAGGCCTACATCGGGAAGCAAGAAAAATCTCAAATACTCTAATCTTATACCTAAAGGAGCTGGGAAAAAAAATAAAAACAAAACCCAAAACCAGTAGAATGAAGGAAATAATAAAGATCAGAGCAGAAATAAACAAAATAGAAACTGAAAAAATAGAACAGATCAATGGTACCAGGAGCTGGTTCTTAGAAAAGATCCAAAAAATTGATAAAACTTTAGCCAGACTCATTTAAAAAAAGAGAGACAGGACTCAAACAAAATCACAAACGACAGAGAAATATCAATCAACACAACAGATATACAGAAGATTATAAGAATATATTATGAAAAATTATGTGCCAACAAATTGTACAACCTAGAAGAAATGGATAAATTCCTAGAAGCATTTAACCTCCCAAAACTGAATCAAGAAGAAATAGAAAATGTGAAGAACTCTGACTCATCTGATTTCTTAGGTGAATCCAGAAATCTACATTTTCATTAAAAATTTTTCAATTTTTAAATATTGGTTCAATTTTGTTCATCACTATTTGGGCCACACAAAATGTTTGTGGGCTATATTCTGCTCATGAGACACTTGTTTGCAATCTGGAACTGAATGATCTTTAAGTCTTTCTCAGTAAACAGCACTGTATTCATTGGGCAGGTGTTCACACATTGGTCCAGAATAATATTATGGAAGTATCTATTTCATTATATCATAACCCTGCTTTGAAAACAAAAATTAAAACAAATCAACAAAAATTCCAGAGCTGCCTGGCCTTTTAACCTTGTAGCACCCACTCTAAGGTCTTCAAAAAAATATGCTGTGTTCATTTATTTGTGTTTGTATACCTCTTCTACTGTGCCTGCCACCATGCGATCATCTATGTCCCCACTGCTTAGCCAAATCATACCAATCCTTAAGGGTCACTCAACTCATTCAAAGCAAACTTCCTTGATCAGAACAGTCATCATTAGACCACCTTTATTTCAAATCCTTGATGCATTTATAGCTGAGAGCATATAAGTTGCCTTTAAATACATTATCATGAATTAGTCGTACTATCAAGTACGTTAGCACTAGCTTTTAAACCAGAATGAGGGCTGGGACAGTTCTTGACTCATGCCATTTTTATATTTCTCAAAATGCTCAGCACTATTCTTCAGCATTAGGTAACAAATTTTCCTGTCTCTCTCAGACTGCTAGTACATAGAACAATAGCTCTAATACTCTACCACAAATGTAGCTGGTTAACACTCTTTAGCATGGGTAGGTGAGGCTATCATAACTAGAAAGCAGCCTATGTCTGGTAGAAGGTTGGGAGTGCAGTATGGAGAAAAACAGTAGATGTCAACAATTGGGTAGATGCCAGAGGTACACCTAGCACATCTTAACAATAACTACTTACTTAATATATAAAAAAGGCAAGGGGGGGGGAGGAGCCAAGATAGGAGAACAGCATGGAAGTTTTTTGTGTGTCTCACGTCCATGAACTACAACCAGATCAGCACTAAACCATCCTGCACACCTAGAAAACGGATTTGAGGATTAATACAACAATCTGCACAACCTGAACCACAGAACTCAGCAGGTACACTGTGTGGAGAGGTGAACTGGGGGAGAGAGAAGCTGTGGATGGCAGGGAGCTGTTTTTACATGCAGAGAGAGGACTGAGATGGGGGTGGGGAATATGGGAAAAGCACCCCCTCCACCCTGAAAAGCAGCTGGAGAGAAAGTGGAAAAGTGGAAACAGCCACAGGGACTGAACTAAAAAGGGAGAAAGGAGAAGGTTTAAATTCCATTAAGACTCTATAAACAGGGGGAATGCAGAGTATGAAATGCCACAGCTCAATACCTGGTGGTGCTCTGGTGAGAAGGGTGAATTCCTAGGAGCAGAGTGAAGTCCGGTGGTCTTCAGGCCACACAGTCAAGGCAGTTCCCCTGCTGGAAGGACACGTGGTAGAGGCTGTGTGTGTCCCCCAAAAGGCAAAGGCGCTAGTGGACCCAGGAGAACAACCATATTTGCTGGTGTTGGAACAAAGTCTCTGAGGGGTGGAGCCTGGTACCAGATGTGTGTTGTGATTTTCCATAATCTCTGAAATGCTGCTGCTATGCTATCTCGCGAACTTTTTCTGGGATGGGCTGGCATCTGGCCGCAGTCTCTGGGCAACGGCAGCAGCACAGTCCAGCGAATGTTCCAGGGTGCGGCCAGCACCCGGCCACTGCTCGGTGATACCTTCCTGCAGAGGGGCAGAATGGGTCAAAGCCGCAGTTCCTCAGAAGAAAGGGGCCGGGAAAACAGCCACATCTGAGATAAAACTTAGGGGGGAGGTGCTGCCTGGGGCTTGGTCACGGACAGTGTAAAGGCGGGAGTGTACAGAAGCCAAAGGCAAATGATGGTGTTTGCTGATTGGGGAGAGCAGAGTTCCGATACTGGAGACCGGTTAGCTGGGTGACGCCATTTTCACTGTTCCTGTGCATGTGCATACACACCTACAAGCGGCACAATCCACCCCAATCAGCGCCATCTAGTGGAAAACAAAGTCATTACACTAAACCCTGCCCAACTGGGCTAACCTTGCTCTTCAGGAACACCAGCCTCTGCCTCCTTAGTTTATGGCCTATAAAGCGCTTCACAGTTTGACTTCTAGGGGAAAATGAAGTAATTTCAATCATATTTCAGTCTGTTCACCGGTCCATCTATTAACTTTTCTTTTTTTTTCTTTTTTCTCTTTTTAGTTTCTTTTCTTTTTCTTGAATACAGAAAGAAAAAAAAATATTTTTATTTTCAATTTTTATTAAAAATATTTTATTTAATTTTGTTCTATATTTTTTACTTTTGTGTAAATTTTTTCAAATTCTATTTTACTTCCATCAATTTCATTTTATTCTACTTCAGTGTATTCATTTTTTTCAAATTTTCAAAGGATTTCCTTTTTTTTTTCTTTCCTCCTTTTTCTCTAATCTGTCAAGCCCCTTTCAACACCCAGACCAAAACACACCTAGGATCTATCATAATTTGATTTGTGTGTGTGTGTGTGTGTGTGTGTGTGTGTGTGTTGCTTTTAATTTTTAATTTTAATATTTTTTAATTTTAATTTTTTTTACCTCATTAATTGCTTATCTCGCTTCAAAATTATGAAATAAAGGAATTCACCCCAAAAGAAACAGCAAGAAGTCCCTAAGCCAGGGACTTAGCCAACACAGATACAAGCAAGATGTCTGAACCAGAATTTAGAATCACAATAATAAGAATACTAGCTGGGGTCAAGAATAGATTAGGATCCCTTTCTGCAGAGATAAAAGAAGTAAAAGCTAGTCAGGATGAAATAAAAAATTCTATATAACTGAGCTGAAATCTCGAATGGATGCCACAGTGGCAAGGGATGGATGAGGCAGAGCGGAGAATCAGTGATATAGAGGACAAACTTCTTGAGAATAATGAAACAGAAAAAAAGAGGGAGACTAAGGCAAAAGAGCACGATTTAAGAATAGGAGAAATCAGTGACTCACTAGAAAGGAACAATATCAGAATCATAGGGGTCCCAGAAGATGAAGAGAGAGAAAAAGGGGTAGAAGGGTTATGTGAGCAAATCATAGTGGAAAACTTTTCTAACCTGGGGAAAGACATAGACATCTAAATCCAGGAAGCAACAAAAACTGACCATCAACAAGGTATATCATAGTCAAATTCACAAAATAACTCAGGCAAGGAAAGAATCATGAAAGCAATAAGGAAAAAAAAGTCTTTAACCTATAAGGGAAGACAGATCAAGTTTGCAGCAGATCTATCCACAGAAACTCGGCAGGCAAGAAAGGAGTGGCAGAATATATTCTATGTGCTGAATCAGAAAAATGCGCAGCCAAGAATTCCTTATCCAGCAAGGCTGTCATTCAAAATAGAAGGAGAGATTAAAATTTTGCCAGAAAAACAAAAATTAAAGTAGTTTGTGACCACTAAACCAGCCCTGCAAGAAATCTTAAGAGGGATTCTCTGAGGGGAGAAAAGATGAAAATAAATAAATAAATAAATAAATAAATAAATAAATAAAACCAAAAGAAACAAAGACTAGAAAGAACCAGAGAACAACACCAGAAACTCCAACTCTACAAGCAACATAATGGCAATAAATTCGTATCTTTCAGTACTCACTCTAAACGTCAATAGACTAAATGTTCCAATCAAAAGACATAGGGTAACAGAATGGATAAGAAAACGAGTCCCATCTACATGCTGTTTACAAGAGACCCACTTTAGAACTAGATACCTTCAGATTGAAAGTAAGGGGATGGAGAATCATCTATCATGCTAGTGGTCAACAAAAGAAACCCAGAGTAGCCATACTTATATCAGATAATCTAGGTTTTAAAATAAAGACTGTATCAAGAGATGAAGAAGGGCATTATATCATAATTAAGGGGTCTATCCACCAAGAGGGCCTAACAATTGTAAAAATTTATGGTCCAAACGTGGAACACTCAAATATATAAATCAATTAATCACAAACATAAAGAAACTCATTGATAATAATACCATAATAGTCGAGGACTTCAACACCCCACTTACAACAATGGACAGATGATCTAATCAGAAAATCAACATGGAAACAATGCTTTGAATGACATTTGAATGACCAGATGTACTTAACAGGTATATTCAGAACATTTCATCCTAAAGCCGCAGAATATACATTCTTCTCCAGTGCACATGGAATGTTCTCCAGAATAGACCACATACTGGGACACAAATCAGCCCTCAACAAGTACAAAAAGATTGAGATCACATCATGCATATTTTCAGACCACAACACTATGGAACTCGAAATCAACCAAAAGAAAAAAAATTGGAATGGTAACAAATACTTGGAGCTAAAGAATATCCTACTAAAGAATGAATGGGCTAACCTACATGTTAAAGAGGAAATTAAAAAGTACACAGAAGCCAATAAAAATGATAATACCACAACCCAAAAACCTTTGTGATGCAGCAAAGGTGGTCATAAGAGGAAAGTTATACAGCAATCCAGGCCTTCCTAAAGAAGGAAGGAAGATCTCAGATACACAACCTAACCTTACACCTTAAATAACTGGAAAAAGAACAGCAAATAAACCCCCAAACCAACAGAAGACAGGAAAGAATAAAGATTAGAACAGAAATTAATGCTATTGAAACCAAAAACAAAAAAAACAACAAAACAAAACAAACCAGTAGAACAGAGCAATGAAACCAGAAGCTGGTTCTTTGAAAGAATTAACAAAATTGATAAACCACTAGACAGTTTGATTAAAAAGAAAAAGGAAAGGACCCAAATAAATAAAATCAAGAAAAAAAGAGGAGAGATCACAATCAACACAGCAGAAATAAAAACAATAATAAGACAATATTATGAACAATTATATGTCAATAAAATGGGCAATCTGGAAGAAATGGACAAATTCCTAGAAACATATACACTACCAAAACTGAAACAGAAAGAAATAGAAAATTTGAACAGACCCAAAACCAGTAAAGAAATAAAATTAGTAATCAAAAATCTGCCAAAAAACAAGAGTCCAGGGCCAGATGGCTTTCCAGGGGAATTCTACCAAACATTTAAGGAAGAGTTAACACCTATTCCCTTGAAGCTGTTCCAAAAAATAGAAATGGAAGGAAAACTTCCAAACTCTATGAAGCCAGCATTACCTTGATTCCAAAACCAGACAGAGACCCCACTAAAAAGGAAAACTATAGACCAATTTCCTTGTTGAACATGGATGCAAAATCCTCAACAAGATATTAGCCAACCAGATCCAACAATACATTAAAAAAATTATTCACCACGACCAAGTGGAATTTATACCTGGGATGCAGGGCTGGTTCAATATCTGCGAAACAATCAATGTGATTCATCACATTAATAAAAGAAAGGACAAGAACCATATGATCCTCTCAATAGATGCAGAGGAAGCATTTGACAAAATACAACATCCTTTCTTGATAAAAACCCTCAAGAAAGTGGGATATAAGGATCATACCTCAAGATCATAAAAGCCATATATGAAAGACCCAATGCTAATATCATCCTCAATGGGGAAAAACTGAGAGCTTTCCCCCTAAGGTCAGGAACAAGACAGGGATGTCCACTCTCACCACTGTTATTCAACATAGTATTGAAGTCTTAGCCTCAGCAATCAGACAACACAAAGAAATAAAAGGCATCCAAATTGGTCAGGAGGAAGTCAAACTTTCACTCTTCACAGATGACATGATACTCTATATGGAAAACCCAAAAGATTCCACCAAAGAACTGCTAGAACTGATTCATGAATTCAGCAAAGTTGCAGGATATAAAATCAATGCACAGAAATCAGTTGCATTCCTATACACCAACAATGAAGCGACAGAAAGAGAAATCAAGGAATCGATCCCATTTACAACTGCACCAAAAACCATAAAATACCTAGGAATAAATCTAACCAAAGAGGGCAAAAGCCTATACACTGAAAACTATAGAAAGCTGATGAAAGAAATTGAAGAAGACACAAAAAAAATGGAAAAAGATTCCATGCTCCTGGATAGGAAGAACAAATATTGTTAAAATGTCGATACTACCCAAAGCTATCTACATATTCAATGCAATCCCTATCAAAATAACACCAGCATTCTTCACAGAGTTAGAACAAATAATCCTAAAATTTGTATGGAACCAGAAAAGACCCCAAATAGCCAAAACAATCTTGAAAAAGAAAACCAAAGCAGGAGGTATCACAATCCCAGACTTCAAGCTGTATTACAAAGCTATAATCATCAAGACAGTATGGTAGTGGCACAAAAACAGACATTCAGATCAATGAAACGAATAGAGAACCCAGAAATGGACCCACAGTTGTATGGTCAACTAATCTTTGACAAAGCAGGAAAGAATATCGAATGGAATAAAGACAGTCTCTTCAGCAAATGGTGCTGAGAAAACTGGACAGCAACATGCAGAAAAATGAACCTGGACAGCTGTCTTACACCATACACAAAAGTAAACTCATAATGGATGAAAGACCTAAATGTGAGAAAGGAAGCCATCAAAATCCTCGAGGAGAAAGCAGGCAAAAACCTCTTTGATCTTGTCCTCAGCAACTTCTTACTCAACATGTCTCCAGAGTCAAGGGAAACAAACTGTACTATTGGGACCTCATCAAAATAAAAAGCTTCTGCACAACGAAGGAAACAATCAGCAAAAGTAAAAGGCAACCAATGGAATGGGAGAAGATATTTGTAAATGACATATCAGATTAAGGGTTAGTATCCAAAATCTATAAAGAACTTATCAAACTCAACACCCAGAAAAACAAATAATCCAGTGAAGAAATGGGCAAAAGACATGAATAGACACTTCCCCAAAGAAGACATTCAGATGGCAAACCGACACATGAAAAAATGGTCAACATCACTCATCATCAGGGAAATACAAATCAAAACCACAATGAGATACTACCTCACGCCTGTCAGAATGACTAACATTAACAACTTAGGCAACAACAGATGTTGCTGAGGATGCAGAGAAAGAGGATCTCTTTTGCACTGCTGGTGGGGATGCAAACTGGTGCAGCCACTCTGGAAAACTGTATGGAGGTTCCTCAAAAAATTAAAAATAGAACTACCCTACTACCCAGCAATTGCACTACTAGGTATTTATCCAAGGGATACAGGTATACTGTTTTGAAGGGGCATATGCATCCCAATGTTTATAGCAGACTATCAACAATTGCCAAAGTATGGAAAGAGCCCAAATGTCCATCGATGGATGAATGGATAAAGAAGAGGTGGTACATATATACAGTGGGAGTATTACTCGGCAATCAAAAAGAATGAAATTTCGCCATTTGCAACTACGTGGATGGAACTAGAGGCTATTATGCTAAGCGAAATTACTCAGAGAAAGACAAATATCATATGACTTCACTCATATGAGGACTTTAAGACACAGAACAGATGAACACAAGGGAAGGGAAGGGAAGCAAAAATAGTATAAAAATAGGGAGGGGCACAAAACAAGAGACTCTTAAATATGGAGAACAAACAGAGGGTTACTGGTGGGGTTGTGGGAGAGGGGATGGGCTAAATGGGTATGGGCATTAAGGAATGTACTCCTGAAATCATTGTTACATTATATGCTAACTAATTTGGATGTAAATTAAAAAAATAAAATTAAAATTAAAAAAATAAAAAATAAATAAATAAAAATAAAATTCTGGAACATACTGGGGAAAATAAAAGGCAAGGGGAAGGGTCATGATTATTTAACAGAGAATCTGAATTCCCAAATAAATTATCTTACAGAAAATCAAACTTGCCTTTAGAAACATTTTTGTACTTACTAAAATGAAAAAAAAAATCACATTGCAAAGAAAAATGTAGGCTTATACAGCAAGTTAAGACCATTATATTTATAAAATAAATCCTTCAAATACTTTACAGAGATTTAAATTTTCAAAAAATATATCAAATATTTACCCTTGTTTGGACAGCTAAAATACTTTGTCAAAGTGACGTTAAAATGGGCTGCAACGGATATCCTAAAAATTGTACAAGTGTGTCACTGAGGCTGGATATGCACAGGTGCATATTACATACATGTGAAATGGCTAACACTGCTGTGCATGGTATTTCTATAAATAGTTTTATCCTATAAAAGTCCTTTAGACTATCTTGAATCAAATTACAAGAAACAGTGAGGGAAAATGCTTTGACATTTGGTCAAAGAATCTAAGAATGCCAAAGTTGTAATGGTTTTGGGATTTAAGATTATTGAACATGAGATACAAGTCAAGATTCCTTACAAAATATCTGGATATGGGGAGTATATGCAAATACTCATCTGGAGAGTACAAGGTGAAGGTATATTACAGAACTCTGATTTCTTTAGGTATATTCCTATTGTTTTATTCTGTTTTATCTAGACTTAGATGGAGATTTAATCAAATAATGTTATATTAAGTTTTTCAGTTCTAATAAGCAACTTTAAGAAGAAGTACAATGGAAGGGTATAGACCTTTCTGTACTCGTACTTTTATGGCAATTTGATTTTTATTATAATGTGATATTGTAATTAACATTATGCTAAAAATAAAATGGACTGCATTATGGTTTTGCCCACAGTGTTCAAGTATTTTATTGCTAAAATATTCTACAGTGAATCCAGTAAACGTTTTCTATTTCCAATTGCCTGAGAGATGATCCAACCTTTTTTTTACCAACTGCAACTAAACTAGGCTCAGAACAGCTGTGTTGAAACCCCTCAAACCAGAGCCAGTCATCCAAAAATCTAAAATGCGAACACTTTCCACCCAAGATAGAAAAACAAACATCCAAAGAAAATCCCACAATTAATCAAGTAACCAATCAACATTCACTTCACTGTTATTCAAACTAATAGTTCTTTGAAGTTTCTGCCTTTATTATTTACTGATGGTTCCTGCAGTCACAGTGTCAATGTCAAATGGGAGAGTCCCATTGCCCCCCTTGCCCAGCAGTTTTTTTGGGCAGCAGATTATATTTTTTCCACTTAAAAAATGGCAACATTTGTACTAACGCAGAGTGCTTGATCCTTCTACAGAGTCACATTCTGTGACTATGCTCTGCACACACTCCTATTTGTCTCTTTTGTCTAGTTACATCTCACTTTCAACTATGAATGCTAATGTCTGCCCACAGAAATAAATTGGAATGTGGGAGCTGGATTTAGAATCATTCTGGCATGTTCTATTTCTTCCATTGCTCAGGCAGTATCTCTCAAGGCCAGCTTTCCACTCATGAGGTGCAAATGTGGAACGCATATTTGGGGGATGTTCCAAGCACTCCACTCCTCTTAGCCATCTCCCCCACCAGAACTGATTATCAACATTGGAGTCTATGTGCTGGCCACAAAGAAAGAATTAAAAAAGAAAAAAACCTGACAGTTCTGTTTGGCTGCAACTGGTACCTGTCAGCCTGTGGGGGGTTGGTGCGAATGCCTGGGGCGGGGGGCAAAGTGCAAGGTCAAGTGGTCATTTTATAACAAAGAAGTCAGTAAACCAGGCTGACTAGTTGACTGACCTAATTTCTAACTCCCAACTCCAACTGAAACTCTGTATTCATTTAGCAGTTATTTTCCCCTCTTCATCTATTTTCTGATTACTCCAGTTGGTTTTGAGCGTAAAAAAAAAAAAAAAAAAAAAAAAAAAAGCTTTTTTCTGGTTAAATTATATACAACTTCTAAGGCAGAATTTGAGAGAGTTGAGCCAGGGGAATTAACACTGAAATGATTTTTATAAGCTTCAACAACATTATGACTCAGGAATAAAGTAATAATTTTAAATGCTTTGAATGTTTTATGAGGAGAAAATGAGTTAGGTACTGAAGGAAGAGTTCAAGTGTTGCCACTTTGCACTGCATTCCTCACAGCTCCTACGATGCCTAGACTGGTGACCTATAACTGTGAAGGTTGTAAAAAAAAAAAGGCACGGCATGATGTAGAAAATTGAGATATAAAGGGTATTAGCCCAGGGGATGTGTCAGCTACATATACTCTGGTTATGTCAGCATGAGATGAGATAGATCTGTTTTTCCCTCCACGGTGCTGGGCCCACACGAGGCCTTTGGTTTCTTCTGTTATTGCTTGGGTATCCGGGACTGCCTATTCCTGAAAGGGAAAGCGAACGTGGAGCAGACAGCAAGCCACATCTGCCCTGGGACCAGGCATTTTGTATGCTGTTCACGGTGCTGCTGTCACAGACTCTGACCTTTCTGCCCATCTGGGACTCTGGACCTGCCTGCTCCTGTCTCGGTGAACTCCCTCATCCTGGACCCACTCTCTTCCTGGACTGCAGAATCTGCCAGGCTTTTTCTGCTCCAGACCCTTTCTCTCCCTGGCTCATTCTGAACAAAAGCTCAGTGCTACTTACCACCCTGTTCTTTTTCTTCAGTGATCACAGGCACGAGGGAGAGTTTAGCTAAATGAACTTGCTAACCTTTATTGGATGTTTTCTGTATACCAGGCACTGTTCTAAATGCTTCACTCATATCAACTCATTTGATTCTTGTGTTGACCATGTGAGGTCCATATTATTATCCCCATGCAGTAATTTGCCCAAGATAATACGGATATTAGGGGTCAGAGCCAAGATTCAAATCCAGATAGTTTGGCTCCCAAAGGCTAAACTCTTAACCATCACAACATAAGGCCTCTGTAAATAAACACCCAGGTGGTAAAATGTGAAAGCCAGAGCAGCAGGTGGAATCATTCAATATTTATTGTATTTGTAATCTGTGCCAGGCTCTTATGCCTGCAATGACAGACCCTAAGTTATACCAGATAACAATTTTACATTCTCTGAGCTTCCAATCTAGTGAACAATAAAATAAAGGACACTGTGATTGCAACTAGATGGAAATGCAGTCTATGTACTAAGAGAGCACAGCAGGAGAGTGAGCAGGTCCCAGGACACAGGATAAGGGAATGCTTTACTGTTGAGGCAGAATTTGCTCTGGATCCAAGCATTCTATTTGGGCATTAGAAGGGAAGAAAGAAGGCAGCAGTTCCAGGAAAGGGACTAACAGAGGGAGAATCTCAAGGGCACAGTGTGTACAAGGGCAGTAGCACATAACTCTGCACAAGAACTAGAAAAGGAGCAGAACATAGAGCTGAGAGGGTAAGGCCAGAATTTAGAAGATCTCATATGCCTGGTTAAAGAGTTTGCGTAAAGATTGAAAGGTGGTATACGTTAGAGGTCTTGAGCAAGCTTCAGGAGGATTGACTGAGCAGTAGACTCTGATATCAATTGCAGCTAGGAGCAACTGAACAAGAGTTAAAACAGCCTCTTAGAGGGTCATTAGGCCATGGGCAAGATGGGGGAGGTGAGCTTGAGAACCATCTGAGAAACAGGGACAAAAGTCCTACTGAGTTGGATATGAGAAGTGAGGAAGAGTGAGTTGTTGGAGCTCGTGAGAGAGAGTGTCCTGGCCCTTCCCCGTTGGTAAGTATCTTTTCCCTCCACCTGGTTTCTCAGCACATCTTACCCAACAAACGTGAAGTGCAAGACCTCCACCTCCACTACTCCCTCTTCTGTGACCCTCAACAGAAGGGATAGCCTGACTGAGATGGCTCTGTGATCCACTGTGATCAAACTCTGCTTGGTACATATGAAATTGATACTGATTAGTATGTAGAACACTTTTGGAAAATTTGTGAGGCTACATTTAGAAATTACATTAATTCTTATTGCCACAGTTTTCTTTCTTTTTTTTTTTTTTAAGTAAGTTTGACTTTAAAAAACATGTTCATTTATTTATTTATTTTTGAGAGAGAGATAAAGAGAGCAAGAGAGAGAGCAAGCGTGCGCAAGCAGGGCAGGGGTAGAGAGAGAATCCCAAGCAGGCTCCCTGCTGTCAGTGCAGATCTCAGGAACTATCAGGGCTGGAACTCAGGCACCGTGAGATCATGACCTGGTCCGAAATCAAGAGTCGGATGCTGAGCCGACTGAGCCACCCAGGCGCCCCTTATCACCACAGTTCTTTAAAAGAGTCAGGGGAACTCCCAAAGTAGCCTGGAGAGCCACAGCTCAGACAATGATACGCTGAGTTAATTGCTCACTTAGATCTTTATTTTATTCTGGGATCGGAGGAAAGGGAGAAAATGAAGTACTCTTTTGAGAAGGGCTTGGAGAGCAGGTATGACATACTGAGTAGCAATGCTGGTTGCGGGTACAGGAGGGGGAATCATGGAAATGCACCACATGTAAGTCATCCCAACCCAGGTCCAGTTTTTGTAGGATCCTTGGCGTTGAATTCGGTCAACATCTGTAGGGACAACATCCCTTGAATATTTCTGGGGGACTTTGGGAATCTAGCTTTTTTCTGTGAGAACCTTTTAAAGGAAATGTCAATAACCTTAAAAAAGGTATGGAGAGGGGCATGTGGATGGCTCAGTCAGTTAAGCATCTGACTTTGGCTCAGGTCATGATCTCGTGGTTTTTGAGTTTGAGCCCTGCACCGGGCTCTGCACTGACAGTGTGGAGCCTGCCTGGGATTCTCTCTCTCTCCCTCTCTCTGCCCCATCCACACTCTCTCTTTCTCTGTCAAAATAAACAAACTTAAATTAAAAAAAAAGTATGGAGATTATTTTGTTTAATTAGTGGTCTTAGGAGACTAGCAGATAGGTTGGACCTCGTTTGGGCAAATTATTTTACCTCCTCCCTTCAAAGAGAAGAGTAGGACCTGATGTGATGGATACATGGGGACTGCCACTTCCCTTAAAGTTCTTCTTTCTAGTATTTCCCTTCCCTTGGTCCCAGGAGAGTGAGAAAATGAGACAGAACTGGATGACTTAAACCTATCTTTCCTTCCTTGACCACAATTTCAGAACACGTGTCCTTCTGGCATAGCCATGTGATAATGGATGGCAGTTCCAAAGTCATAGAGTTGTTCCCAAAGCATGCCCAGATTCAGTCTGAGGTTGAATGACCTAGGCATCCAATCCACTGCCCTATTCATGACTGCAAATTGGAATACCAAATGCTGCTTCTTTCATGTCATTTTGTCACACGTCAATCGATATTCTCGGAGTCTGCTGCTTGCCCAACTATCACTCCTTTTATTCAGATGAAAGTCAAAGCGTTAAATAATATACAACGTACAGCCTCCATTGGTTCCTACCAATGAAACTTCATAAAAGAGGCTGATGTGCCTACCTAAAACTCGAAGTGTTATTTAATTTACCTTCACCAATCCTAATAGATCTCCTTTTTCTTCTTCAGGGGTTGCTGAAGTGTGGCTGTATTAAGTTTTATCTCTACATTTGTCTAGTATGAATCAGGTAATGGCCAGCATTGTGTTTATCCTGATTTTCACAACTGATGCCTTATCTTATGAGCAGATGTCAATCACTTTAGAGGTAGGGGCATAAGCAAAACTTGGCAGTGACATGGCAGAATCTTTCGCTCAAGGGCTGGAGTCAAGATTCTCTGGGTTGAATTCATCAGGATGTGGCATGGGTAAGAGACGGTAGTAGAGGCCAATGAAGCAAGGTTGTCATATTTAGAGTGCTAGACCTGGTTAGTAGTGGGCCACTCCTCAGTGAACCCAGAAATGTTTCCTCCTTGACTGAGTTTACTGGAAAAAAACTTGTTCCCAATATGTATGAGGCTTACCTTTTGCTCTTTGCACTCACTGTGTGAATATTCAACTTAGCCAGTGAGGAATTTGGAAGAATCATTTTCATGTGTGATTGTTTAAAATATTTTCACATGGATCAATAAGATGGACATGTAACTCTTTAGGGGGTCTAAATCCACAGCAACTCAGAGAAGCCATTTTGCATGATTTATACTGGAATTTATCCAAGGCTGTCCCAGGTCCCAAAGATAAGCATCGTGGGGCCTATGATGGCTGCATAATAAATTGAGCTGAGGATAATAGGAGAGGTCAAATCCAAATCCAAAAAGCAAACCCCTTATCTACCACCAAATCTCTTTTTTAAAAATGAATCCCTAGAAAGAGGTCATTCTGTACTTTTGCTATATTGGGATTGAGGCTTATTCACCAGTAATTGCACCCCGGAGAGATTTCTTAGCTTCTACTTGGAAACCAGGAGGGGAAATAATTCCAGGTGGGAGGTTTTTCATAGCCCATCAAATCTCCTACATAGGTTTCTTATTCTAAAATAGAAAAAGCTGGGTAGGAAGGCTGTGTTTTACTCTCTTGCCTCAACTTTTTTTTATACTTACTTGGTTTCATATTTGACAAACAATTATCAAGAAACGGCTGTTTGCCTGGCAGTGTGCTAAGCATATTTGCCTCGTGTTCCCACTAAATCACTTAATACTTGGAAAAAGATATTCAGACCTTCATTTCAAATATTGGGAAACTGGATTTCAGGAATACATAGTGCATCACAAGGTCACACAGTGAGGAAATGGTATCTCAGGGATTTGAATGTGGTTTTCTCTGAGCCTAGGATTCTTCAGATGGCAAAATGCCATCTCTTTAATTTTATAGCTACATTATAAACACATTTTTATATCTACAATGTTGATGTCTTTATTTTTGTATATACAAAATTTTACTTTTCATTTTCAACTTTTGAGAACCTAGAAGCAGAAAACATGCATCTTATTGAAAAAAAAAGTTAAGTGCATTTTAGGGGCAGATCTTGATTTGATAAAATATTATCTGATAAATATTAGATCAACAAAATTACACATTTTAAGTGGAATTAACAAGCATAGAGTTTATTCCCATACATTCTCTTTCTTTTAATGTTTATTTATTTTTTTAGAGAGAGAGAGTGCAAGCTGGGCATGGGCAGAGAGAGGAGGACAGAGGATCCAAAGCAGGCTCTGCACTGACAGCAGCAAGCCTGATGTGGAGCTCGAACTGGGGAACTGTGAGATCTTGACCTGAGCTGAAACCAACTGAGCCACCTGGGTGCCCCTACATTCTTCTTAATTCCTAAAATATCAACATGCGGTGAAATCCCAGAGTAACTGTATAACATTTTCAGTTGAGTCACCTATGATAAGCACGTAGGCATTTAAAAAAATTTTTTAATGTTTATTTATTTTCAAGACTGAGAAAGAGACAGAGAGCAAGCAGGGAAGGGGCAGAGAGAGAGGGAGACACAGAATCTGAGGCAGGCTCCAGGCTCTGAACTGTCAGCACAGGCTCTGAACTGTCAGCACAGAGCCCAACGCGGGTCTCAAACTCATGAACCGCGAGATTATGACCTGAGCTTAACCGACTGAGCCACCCTGGCACCCTAGAAGGTAAGTATTTTGATTTTTATCGTTTTACCCTTGTAACCCATGTCTCTGCAGTTGGTTAGTTTAATTCAAGGTAAGTCTCAGACCAATCAAGGCACTTACTATCTCATTATGAGATGTAATTAATAGATCATTCCTTCAAATTACTGAAGATTTTGATTTCCAACATTCTCACCTGGTAGGTCTTTAGGATGCCAGATCTCAGACTCTGTATGTAAACACTTTAACACACTGGTTGTTTACTTTTCCTACAATTCCTAGTCTGGACTTTCTGTGCTATGAGACTGTCAAGTTTCTATTTTGCATCTTTCTATTCAAGGAACTCTCATCCTGTACTTCTAACTTTTTCCTACCCTGAGGGCTCCCCTCCCTGGCCTCACTGACCCACAGACTACTTTTGCCAGGGGAAAAGTGACATTGTCTCTTTTCAGTAAAGTACATAATGGATATCAATTCCTAGAGTCTCCTCATTCATGCAAGTAGAGAATCAGAGCCAAAGTTCTCCTCCTGTGAAAGTAATCACTTGGGATGGCAGAGAACCCCAGAAATCTCCAAATTAAGATGTCTTTCTTGCTGGAGGGCATCTGTTTTTTCTAATGGCATCTTTGGAAAAGTAGGATCTCTCAGCTGCTCTGCCTAGTGGCAATTTCTAGCCCTGCAGCTTTTGCTGGAGCCCTTCTGCCTTAAGGAATTGATCCAAGCTCCCTTGGTCATAGGAAAAGTTATATTATTTTTAGTTCTACCTTCTGATTTTTTTTTTTAACTATAGAGCTCTTTAATGATAACTGTGAGACCATGCAACTAATTTATTGGTCAGGTTTTTGAAAGTTTCTTTTTAAAGTTGCAAAGAGTTTCACAAGAAAGTAAGCAGGGATATCTCAGTAGCACATATTAAGTTCTTCCCTTGTGCCCTTTCCACCATGTTGTAAGGGAGGGCTCAGCTCCACTGATTCCTTGAATGGAATGAATATTCATTTACTCACAGTTTCCAAGCATTGGGAAATGCAGGATATAACCAAAGAGAAAAATTCCTGCCTACATCAAACTTATTTTCAAGTAGGAAAGAGAGACAATAAAATAAATATGTAAAATATGTACAATAATAAATGATAAATCAGGGAAATTGTGAGTGGGGGACCATGTTCTTTAGCCCCTACTCATCCTCAGTCTCTTCAGATAGTGTTTGAACTCAGATTACTGGGTATAACGGACACTGTCTTCTGCCGCCTATCTAATATCCTTACTCCCTTGTTTTTACTAACAATGCAATACAACTCAGTTCTAGTCACGAGATACAAGCAAATGTTCCTGAGCTGGTTGTCTCAGAGACTTTAGAGAAGACTCTCTATTTCCCTTTTGCCCAGAATATGGACACAATCTCTGGAGTTGCAGCAGTCACCTTGCAATCATGAGGCAAGGTCATGCCAGAGATGGCAGAGCAGGAAAATGGAACTCAATCAGCCCTGACAACCCATCAGCCCTGACTACCAGGTTCTCTCAGCACCAATACAATGCACGACCTCCCTGGGGGACTCTACCTACAGTGTAGCCTCTGCATGTGGGGCACAATGGACCACAATTCTAAAGGCTGCAATATATATGAGATTCTCTGGAATTGTGTAACACTGCAGCACTGTTGTGTGTGTGTATGGTGTGTGGGTGTGTCTTAAATAATCCTTTGGTTTATTCACAGTTGTATTATTACATGCAGCCAAACACAACTTTAGGGTTAACAATAGCTGCATTTCTTCTTCTGAACTTTTCTTTCAGGGTACAGAGGCACATGCTCAAATTGAGTCTGAGGACAATTCAAGTATCTTATATGACAGTTACACAAAGTGAACTGTAATAGTCACTCTTTTAGTATGATTCATCTGTCAAGTTAATTTTCTTGCCAACCCAATATCTTCTAGGAACCCAATTTATTCAGAGAGGAGAATTAAAGAAAGGATGAGGTTGAAATATTAGACTTTAAGTCAAACATTAGGGCACATTCAGAATTCTGTCTTATATTGTATAAATTCAAGGGGTGGTATCTTAAACAGGTTCAAGGGGGGCTGCCCCTCAGCCCCATATCTAAGAGCTCACACACCTGGCAAGACTATTGTCTGGAATCTAGAATCTGTGTCCATTGTCACTGAACAGATTTGGCCTCATATGTCTTGCTCAAGCCATCGTATTTGCCTTGCCCTTGATCTCCTTATCTTCATCTATTCTTCCCTCTAAGTAAGTCTCCATATTACCACAGACTTCCCTTCCTCAAAGAAAATCACATTTCCTATCACCTTCTTTCTTGAAAACTTTCTTTGGATAAATGTTGCCTTCTGAATGAAGTCCAGATGCCTTAACATGGAGCACTAGGCTCCTTTTGTTATGGTAGCGTTTGACTTTCCAGCTTCAGTTCCTGTCACTCAGCAAATCTTGACAATTTCTGAATACACAGTGCCATTTGTAATTTGGACCTTTCTTTATGGGTTTTCCTTCTGTAAGAATGTTCCTCTTCCCCTCAACTTTCTTTGTTCCCCTTGCTCTTCTGTCAAAGCTCAGCAAATAGAACTATCTCTGAAGTTTTTCCTGATTTATGCAGACAGTTGTTTATACCTTACCCTTCATTATTCTTTACACATCACTTGGTACTACTTCATAACAACACATATTTCATCCCATTACAATGATCAACTATTATTTGTTTATATCTCTCTTTCTATATTATGTATTCTTAAGGGTTCATGTCCTTGTCTTATTAATCTTTATATCACAGTTTTTAGTATAAGTGCTTGGCAAATATGAGTTTTCCTAACATGAGTTTAATTTTTTCTTTAATTTAGAATTTAATCTAAGTACTTGTCTCAATCATAAGTGACCTGGTTAAAGCAGAGACCAGAATGAAGTAACCAAAAATTCCAAATGCAAACTTCTAATTATTTGGAATCAGAGCCAAAGCCTTGAATTATATTGGAAATTACTAATGAGGCCATTAGTACACTAGAGACTTTGAGCTGGATTCAGGATAATATCAGTGCACAACATAACTATCAACCAATACGTGTGGATATATCTTTATACACCTAATGGCATAAAATATATCTTAATATGTTTTGTTACTAACCAAAGCAATAATATTTTATGAGATTATACTGTACAAGGGTACATATTAATTTTCAGTTGGCTGGGATAAGAACTCATCTAATTTGATTAGATGGCAGTGGTATAAACAATACATAGTGATATCAAGGGAGCCTATTGTATTTAATGTTGATGGATGCTAACAACATCAATTCATACATGGTTCCAATTGCAGTGAGTAGGAACATTGCTTTTAGGTGCAAACCTATTAATAAATAAAACTCATTATAAAATGTCATCCAGTGGGCCTATCTTTCCCCATTGGGGAAAAATACAGCTAATGCTTATATGTGACATGTTTGAGGGGACTGAGCTAGGAGACACATGAATAATTACTGTGCTCTGTATTAGAAATTCTCAGGTTGCCATGAGAAAGTGGAGCCAGAAGGACACTGCTTACACAAAATTTTATACTGAGTAGTGGCATTACTCTATTCTGTCTCTGTCTTTCTCTCTGTCTGTCTCTCAAATAGGCATTTTGTTTGTGCCCACTGTATTTGAATGGGCTATTAGATTGTCTGTACTTTAAAATACATCAGTATAAGTTGTGTAATACATATTTGGGTGAGAGAATCAACTTGGCACCAAAGTAATTGTTTAACACTTGATATATCTTATTCAAATCCACATTCTAATGGTGGTTCGTGACCATTTTAAAGATCCTAATCAGGAGTCTACATTTTAAAGGAGGCGCAAACTGGCACTTCAGTATCACCATCCAAACCTGCACTAGCCTCTTCCTAATCAGTGTAGTTCAGAGACCAGTAACAGGCATTACCTATACACTTGTTAGAATGTAGAATCTCAGGCCCTCAACCCAGATATAATGGATCAGTCTGCATTTTAACACAACTCCCAGTGGATTCTATAAGCATTTAATTTGAGTATCACTGCACTAGGCAATTTGTTAATTAGCATATGAGATGTTAGAAATAATTTTTGCATTGGTGAAATGAGTAATTACCAAACATGTGGTTTATTAGAAATATTGTATGGGTATCTCTGCTCTTGATGGAATTTGGGGAGCCCGGTAGCTTTTTGTGTGGCACTCCGAGATGAATCTAGGACCCACTGGGTCTTGTGTCCCCGACTTAACATTAGATTCTTGGATCTGCTCTGACTGCAAGGTTAGCTGGCCCTGCTGTCAAAGTATTGTCACATTTACCTTGGAATGAAACTTTTATGCAAGGTGCTTGGCATTGTCTACAAGAACAGGGAATGAGGATGTCATATGATTCCTTTTGTACTTGCTTGTTTGTATGTGTTTCTTGGTTTGGAAACCGCCTGGCAGTTTGCTGGATATAATCTGAAACTGGCTCTTCTATGCAGAAGGCAGGGAGAGACAAAGAAAGAGGCAGCCTGCTCCAGATTGGTAGGTGGCAGGTTTAAAAATCAAGGGAACTATGAGGCTTGTTTTAGCCCCAAGACAAGTAGATCTGTGCACTCACAGGCCAAATCTTAAAGCTTTATATAGAGGCCTACATTGTGTCTAGTCACCCCCAGACGGTCTTAATACCACATCACCATCTCAAGGCTGTGTCCTTGGGGCAGCTTCTGAGAGTGAGAACCCAAGCAGAATGTACTTTCGAAGGACAGGGGACGGAGTGAGGAGCCTCTGATTGCCTGGGCCCACTTAAGGGTCAGCTGGTGGTCTGTGCTCTCAATGACCTCCCACAACAGTGTTTATAAATTTGTATGTCTGAGACTTCTTACATTATAACATGCTACCTGGTGGTGAGCACACTTATAATCCTAACAACCCTGCCATCTTGATATTGGCACCTATTGTCTCTTCATTTTGTTGGAAATCCTCCTGGTTCTCAGTATGATGAAACTTTTTTTTTTCCTAAACCTGTAACTTTTTGTGTTATAACTTTAGATCTTTTTAAACCTTTTTAGCTGAAGATCTATGACACCATTTCAGTAGAAGGAAGGGTGTTGCCTCATTATTATCAGGTGGCTATAGAAACCCAGGTTCCTTAGTCTTTGTTGACACATGAGTCCTATTACTGGTTGGCAGGCTGGGAGTTCCAACACCCTGTGTGGTTTTATCAACAGTGCACTGGTGGTAGTTTCATTACTGTCGGTGACTATGAAAGTCTTGTCTCTCCACTGGTCTCTTCTTTTTTTTTTTTTTTTTTTTTTAATGTTTATTTATTTTTGAGACAGAGAGAGACAGAGCATGAATGGGGGAGGGGCAGAGAGAGAGGGAGACACAGAATCGGAAGCAGGCTCCAGGCTCTGAGCCATCAGCCCAGAGCCCGACGCGGGGCTCGAACTCACGAACCGTGAGATCGTGACCTGGCTGAAGTCGGACGCTCAACCGACTGAGCCACCCAGGCGCCCCTCCACTGGTCTCTTCTGACTCTACCTGAGCAAAGAGAGGGCTGGGGCATCTCATTATTGTGTTTGGGAGGGGGTTAGGGGGTGGATGCACAGGTTTCCCACTTTGTCTACAGTGTGGATAAACACCAGAGATTGTTGACTCCAGACTTCTAACAAGTTCACTATAATAAAACTGATTCTAAATTAGAAAGTTGAATTCTCCAAATGAGAGGACACATCTGAAATCTTTGAGAAATCAGATCTAGTAGAAAATGGAAGGGGAAATATTCCTTATGATTTTGTTCTGGAAACTCTGCCTTTCCTGTTAATCCTTACTTAACATGTTAATCCTTACTTAACATTCCCCCATTTCCTCTATTCTGTGCTTTGTGTATGTGTGTTCTTCTGCATTGAAGACTAAGCAATTGTATTCTTGGGAAGTTATAGTAGTTTCTCAGAAACATTTTGATCTCTCTGAAAGAAATTGCTTTTGCAATGCTATGTCTGCATGCTGTTCTCTCCTTGCATTGCAGCTAAGACACAACTTCATATGGGTGAGTACATCTCTGGAAAAATTCTCTTCTACCAATTTCCCTAGCCCAGACGGCTCAGTTGCAGAAAGCTCATGGTACATTGCTCTTGAAGAAAAGAATAAGTTTTATAAGAAAGTTCAGGTCTTGACCACATATTTTCAACAGTTCTATTTTTTTTTTTTAATTATGAAGTTAATTTTCCTTCTGCTTAATGTCAATTAAGTGCATAGACTGATACCGTTTATGGAAATTACATATTTGGGCTACGGATGGAGAGAACTTTCGACCAAAGCTTCCCCTTATCTCATGTGCAGTTCTCACAGGGCAGAATCAAATTCAGGAGGCAGCAAAGGAGATTAGACTCTAAGATGCAACAGTATTTTAAGGGAGATGTCAGAAACTATCGATGTTCATATTTTAGGACAAAAAAAAATATCAATCCAGAAAATAGATCCAAGCATGAAGGATTTGAAAAAGGCTACAAAAGCAAGTACATGGACAAAAAGGTTATTTTTGCTGAGGAAATATGACAAAGTGTGAGACTGTTGTCCACGTGAGACACTAATTCTCTTTCCAAATCTTGGTAAGACTTAATTGTGATCATTATTACATTTCACTATTCTAGAAGTAGTATTACAGATAATATCCATTTCTGCCATATCATCTAGAGGGATCTGTTTAGAATTTAGTTTGTGAAAAGCAATGGTAGAGAAATGGAAAAGAGTGGCAGTTCTATAATTTCTAAAGAACTGTCAACAACAAAGGAAGAGAAACTTAGAAAAAAGCTCTACATTTTCCTGGTAAAATTGCACTTTGTTTTTTTACAAATATTTTCTTAGTACACTCCTTTATTTCTCCAGCCATCTTGTTTTCCCTTTTCTTTCTATTTCAGAGAGATTGTTGGTTGTGTGGAAAAGAGGTGGGGGGAGAGACCCATTACTGAGGATTCTCAGCCTTCCACCTTTGGTTCATGCCTTGTTCCTCTGGAGGCAATTTCTCCCTTAAACATACCTCTTATGCTGTATTAATACATTGTGTCAACTGTCTCCTGCTTTCCCATTTCCAAATATCCTGCATATATACCCCTGCCTGGATCACTTCAAGATGAAATGGTCTTCCTGGGGCTGTACATGAACAGCACATACTTAGGATCAAAACGCAGGTGAAGAATTTTAATACAGGAGCTAAATATGTTCACTTTTCTTCATGCTTGAAATCTAACTATTTTAAGAGTAAATTTCGATGTTGGTGTCTTTCATGAATTTTACCTGATACTGAATGTGGTTTTAGCTCATTCTTCATTTCTAGAATTTCTGTTTCCATCTTACCACGGATTATTGCTTCTGTCCCATTTACTCAGATTTCCCTCTAGTACTGCCAGTCATCCATAGGCTTAATCTCTCTCCTTTGTCTCTCTATCATGTTTATTATCTATCTCACTGTTTTCATGGTTTTCACTTGATTCTCAGAGAGTTCCATAAGTTCTCTGTTACATATTAGGATGAGTGGGCATGGAAAGGGGTCACACTATGCATAGCCCCAGCCAAATTCTTATGTAGTGGAAACCTGTGGTCAAATCTAGCTTAAATGAGGAGAGAGCTTCTCTGACATGCATGTGGTGGATTTCTTTCTGCACGTTATGAGGCAGGTAGTAATTCTTATTTCTCCAAAGGAACTGAATGAAAAACTGTAAGTCCCAAACTGCCCTGTTTTCACTGTCTTTCCCTGTGTCTTCAGCTTCATATGTCACCTTGACACTCAAGCATGCAGGGGACCACCCTCCTCTTGAGATGTACAGTAGAAGGGGATGGAAGAGGGCAGTGTCAATCTCTGGCTGCCTCAAAACATAGGCATTTTGGTCTTGTTTACATTTGGGGCAAGAACCATATTTTTAAGGAATGCTGTTAGGCTGAAATGGTCTTTTTCCTGTACAAGTCAGCTGTTCAGTTTCAGGCATCAAAGCCTGTGTTAGAAGTCAAAGATGATGTTTTCCAATACAACCCTTTCTGGTGATGTAGTTAATAGAAATACTTGGATCACTTTACTTTTCTTCAAAGCACTTATTTCCACCTGTAATACTAGTTTATCACTCGTTTCTCTGCCTATTGTCTCTTTCTACTTGAATATAAGCTCCCTGTGAGCAGGGAATTTGATTGCTTTGTTTACTGCTAGATTCCTAGTGCCTTGCACACAGTAGGTATTCAGTAGACGTTTGTTAAAAATAAGGACATAACCATAAATTGGAGAAGACAAAGGTGATTATCAGTCTCTTTACTTCCTTGACTCTATATTTCCAATATATAAGTATCTAAAGTTGAGGATGAGTGGTTTAGGAAGGGAAGGTAGATGGTTTATTATAGAGCATATTGGGTTTCAGGTGCCCAAAAGACATCTTCATGGAGATGTCAACTGCAAATTTAGATTGAAAAGCTGAAGCTAAAGGGATACTTTTGTGCTGAAGGAGAGACTGAAAATTCATTAGCATCTATGTAGTATCTGGCGTAGGAAAAACAGTAGGCAGATTTTGTAGTATGAAATGATCAGTGTACTGAAGATTGAATTCTTGACACACTAATATGGAACTTAAAGAAAATATTTTTACATAATTATGGCCTTCTAAGTAAAGAACACTAAATAAAAGAACAAACATTGGATGTTACAGAGTGATTGAATAGAGACTTCCATAGATAGAGATTTATCTCCAGGAGTATTGTTTTTATATTTTAAAAGGGGATAAAATCCCTGGGGCCATCTGTTTATAATTAAAAAGATTGTAAAACAGTAGGGAGCAAAGATTTATCTCAGTCTTTCTGGAGGGAAAGTGGTAGCTTAGGGATAGTTCCTATAGGAGCTTCCAGATTCATAATTTCAGGATTCTTCTCTGTGGTACCAAAGAAAAAATTATCTATGCATGCAGGGTTATATCTGACCCCCATTAGCACCTTGAAGGGAGGTACTGGGGCATGGGGAACCAATACATTTGTTGCTGTAACATAATAATACTATACCTTTGATAGAAAAACCTAATGTTTGATTTCAGGACAAAATAAATACTTTAAAAACATTGACTAATATCTATAAGGCCATTGAGAGGAAAAAAACATGCAGATGATTGAGAACGGGAAAAGATGGTATCTTAGAAGGTAACTGAGTTTTCAAGTATTTGAACTCTCAAGTAGAAGACAGATTTAATCTAATTTTAATCTAGATCATAAAGAGCTGTATAAAGGTCAGTTGTTTCACATTATTGGGAAGCAAGTTCTGGTACAAAAAGGGAAAGCATTTTTATCAAAGTTTTCAGTAATGGACCACAGTCCCCAAGAATTTAAGAAGTAATATGTTGTAATGAAAAGAACAGTAGATGAGGAATAGGACACTTCCTGGGATTTTTTTTTTAATACTCATAGCCATGGTTTTTGGGGCACATTATCATATTTGAATCTCTGTTTCCTCATCCTTAATCCATTTAACAGGCCTGTCCTGAAGATCAATCATGTAAAAGTATTGACATACAAAAATTTATAAGTTTATAAATGCCAAATGAATCTGAAATAAAGTATCCTGAATTAAAGTATTAAAGGAGAGACAAGGTGGCCAGTTCTCAAGCCATCTTGGATGTCTGACATTCTGATGACTCCAACCCCAGGTATCTCCTCATGGAAGACACCAGTGGGGACCACCCAACTGAGTCCAGTCAACACACAGAACCATGAGAAACAATAATAAATTGTTGTTTTAAATTGAGGAGTAGAGCTACATGAATATATAGAGAGATATATAGATAAATATGTATCTTAGTGTATTTCCTGTGTGAACTGGGAATATGTAAGAAACTACACCACCTGAAGATTCCCAAACCCAATCATCTGGATATGTTTTGCTAAAAGTATATCCTTTTTTCTTATCTCAGAGTTATTTGTAACTTTTTAAACTTTATGTGCTCATTTTTCCCAAGCTTCCAACACAGTTCTCTGTGGAATAACTTCACTGTGACTCCAGCTACCTGAGAGGACATAATTCAGTGTTCCTTTCCAAAGCAATTTATGGTTACCAGGGATGTGCTGAAAATATATTGCATAGGGAGAACACCTGGGTTCCCCTTATAGTATTTTCTTTGCTTAAGAAAATAGAATTATGTAAAGAAAAAGAAATATATGTTTTCATTCTTTGAGAGGGGACATAAGCACCTGAGAATTGCATGAGACTATGTCTTACTTTTGAGGAAATGGCCCAATTTGGGCATCCTTTTCCTAAGATTGAGTGCTGATGTTATTTCACCATGGGACATGGTTTCTCAGCAAGGAGGTATGTGATAGATGTGTGTGTATATATATCTCTATCTATCTATCTATCTATCTATATCTGCCCTTAACTTGTCAAAATGCTTTCACATATATTAATAAAATTAGAGTATTAAAGTGAGTAAGAATGTCAGACAAAAGCAAGTCTAATTTCTTCATTTTCCAAATAAGGACAATGGAGGGTAGTAGGTAAAGTGATTTGCTCATGGCCATTTAGCTAGTTGGTGGCAGAATCCAGATTCTTCAGTTTCTGTCCACTAATCATTTCTGTCTTGGGAGACCCCTCTGGTCAATACAGCATTTGTTTGTCTAGTTTTACAATGAGTGAATTAAGGAAGGATATCATTATGTTTGAGTGATTTAATTCAGGTCAAACAGGTAATTTAAACCATAACCCCAAACACTGCTAAGACCCTTTATCATCTCAGCAATTCCATTCCTAGGCATATAAGGCAAAAAACAGAACAGAACAGAACAAAACAAAACAAAACAAAACAAACATCCACATGAAAACTTGTACATAGCTTTCCCATCTTGCAAGATGGAAGGCGAAAAAGCTGAGAAGCCAGATACTAAGGAGAAGAAACCTGAAGCCAAGAAGGCTGATGCTGGTGGCAAGGTTAAGAAGGGTAACCTTAAAGCTAAAACATCAAATAAGGGGAAGCCCCACTGCAGCCAAAACCCTGTCCTAGTCAGAGGAATTGGCAGATATTCCTGATTGGCTATGTACTGGAGAAAGGCTATGTAAAAGAGGAAGTATTCAGCAGCTAAATCCAGGATTGAAAAGAAAAAGAAGGAGAAGGTTCTTGCTACTGTCACAAAACCAGTTGGTGGTGACAAGAATGGTGGTACCTGAGTGGTTAAACTTCACAAAATGCCTAGGTATTATTCTACTGAAGATGTGCTACGGAAGCTGTTGAGCCATGGCAAAAAACCTTTCAGTCAGCCTGTGAGGAAACCGCGAGCTAGCATCACTGCTGGACCATTTTGGTCATCCTCACTGAGTGCCACAGAGGCAAGAGGGTGGTTTTCCTGAAGCAACTGAGCAGTGGCTTGCTACTTGTGACTGGACCTCTGCCCCTTACTCGAGTTCCTCTGCGTAGAACACACCAGAAATTTGTCATCACCTCCACCAAAATTGATATCAGCAGTGTGAAAATCCCCGAACACCTCACTGATGCTTACTTTAAGAAGAAGAAGCTGCATAAACCCATACACCAGGAAGGTGAGATCTTCGGCATGGAGAAAGAGAAATACGAGATTACAGAGCAGCGCAAGGTTGATCAGAAAGCTGTGGACTCGCAAATTCTGCCAAAAATCAAAGCTGTTCCTCAGCTTCAGGGCTACCTCTGCTCTATGTCTGCTCTCGTGAATGGCGTTTACCTTCACAAACTGGTGTTCTAAATTTCTTAAAAAGAACCTAATTAAATAATGGATCTATCAAAAAAAATTTGTACATAAATGCTGACACCATTCACGATAGACAAAAAGTGAAAACAACCCAAACGTCCACCAACTGATGGGTGGATACACAAATTACGGTATTTCCACGCAACGGAATATTATTCAGCAATAAGAAATAATGAAATAGTGGTATATTCTACAACATGGGTTAGTTTTGAAAACATTAAGTATAAGAAACCAGATGTTAAAGGTCACATATTGCATGATTCCATTTATATGGAATATCTAAAATAGGCAAATCCATAGAGTCAGAAATTGGATTAGTGGTTGCCTGAGGCTGGGGGTAGTGGGAGAACAGGGTGACTAATAAAGGACATGTGGTTTCCTTTTGCAGTGATGAAAGTGTTCTAAAATTGATTGTGGTAGTGACTGCACAACTATGTGAGTATACTGTTGGAAAATGTCATCAAAAAGACATGACTACTGATTAACCCATGAGCCAGACCTGGGCACTTGGAGGCACCTTACCCACTCCCCTCTCCTTGGAATGTGGGTTCTGCTTGCCTTTCCCATTCCCAGAGGCTGCTTCAAAGACAAATCCTTGGGCTGGTGATGTCATGTTGGAAACACTTACATGGTATATGTGACTGAGCCTCGTTAGGGCCTCTTTATAAACTTCTAAGATTTGGAGGGCTGATGCAGGAATCCATTCATCTTGCAACAGCCCAAGACAAGTTTCATATGCAGGTTCCCTTTGATTATTACAACTGCTACCTATTAATCTGGGAGTGGCCTACCTCTTTCTTTACTTTCTTCCTGCCTTCTGTTTTTGGGGACTAGTTTCAGATTATACCTTGGAAGCTTCTGAGAGGGTTGCAAACCAACATATACGATTAAATTATTTTCCTTAAATGGGTCAACTTTATGGTATGGGAATACCTCAATAAAGCCATTATGAGAGAGTCAGAGAGAGAGAGAGAGAGACAGACAGACAGAAAGATAGACAGACAAAGGGAAAAGAAGACAGCTCTTCATCATGATCAAGGAAGCCAGGATTGAATTTAAAAATGGCACATTCTACAATACTGAAATATGACAGCTGGATAACTCCACTAAAGTGAGACACAAATGAGTTAGTTAAGATTGTGATTTATTCCTGACAGGTCAGATTTGTCAAAAGCAGTATTTTCTAAAGTGTGGTAAGCATTGTCTTGATGGCACACATGATGATATTAAGGAGTACTCAGATTTTAATTACTATGAAATTAATTGATGTGGATATTCCATTTGTGGTGGTAATATAAAATTTTCTTTGAAATTTATTAATCTTAATTAAAATAAATTAATCTAAAGCAACAAAAATATACAAATAATTATATAGCTGGAAAGAGGATATGGTAAAAAATTATGAAGATGGTTCATGAACAATTCACTTTTGGGAAACTCTAGTCTAGAGTAAACTTCTCCCAATACTCAGATTATTCTCCAAACTTCTTCAAGGTTAGTGAATTTTTGGTTACCTAAAGGGAGGATTAGGTGTGTGGGGGTATATGGCTCGAGATCACCTGTTCTGAAACCAGGGGGCACATGGCTTAAAATGGCAAATCAAAAGTAGCTCACTTCTATGTGAAAGACTGTATCTCATATTTGATTCAGTGATACAGTGAAAAAAATAAGGGCTGTTAGTTCAAAGAACTTGGATTTGAATATTTGCTGTGTGAACTGTTAAGCTTTGAACACATCACCATATCTCTGACTCCATGTCTTATGTGGGAAATGGAAATACTAGGACTTATTTTAATAGCATGGTTGTGAGGATTAACTGAAAAACCATGTAAGTGACATATCTCACCTTACATAGAGTACATAATTAAAGACTGGTTTCCTTACTTTCATTGTAGGCTATACAATCACATTCCATGGAACAGAGTGGAAAGTTGATTGGCTGTGTCATTCTGTCAAGAAGATACATGTTAAGGCTCTTGTAAGGGTTGAAGGGTGATCCCCTCTGGTCTTTCCAAGTCAAGTGCAGTTATTGGTCAGTCACACTCCAGGAACAATTAGCACAGTCTCTGGACAAAATTCACTTCCTTTCAAAAGATTTCTCTGTTTAACTCTGCCATTCTGATTACAATTCTAGACTCTTTGGTTGCTATGCAGAATGTGTGTGTGTGTGTGTGTGTGTGTGTGTGTGTGTGTGTATGCGTGGTGACTGCATCTTCTCTGCATAATGACTAGAAGATCATCCAGGGAAGCCAGATACTTCCTACTAGAGGAAGCTGATCACCAAGAACCTGGTAGTTTAGAACACTTATAGATGGAGCAGAAATGACTTCCTCCTAAGTACCATTGTATCTTTCACATAAATTACATAATTGGGTCTTTACTCAATATGCACTATGAGGAGATAGAGAATGGGCTTTGCAGTTTTACATACTTGCATGTACCTTCTCTAAGTTTTACTGGCTTTAGGACCAGTACAATCATTTGCTTCTCTTAGTCTCAGAATTCTTTTTGATGAAAAAAGAAGATAAAAGAAAGGGAGAGAGGGAGGAAGAAAGGAAGGAAGGAAAGAGGGGAAGAAAGAAAGGGAGGGAGGGAAGAAGGAATGAAAGAACGAATGAAGGAAAGGAAGGAAGGAAGAAGATTAATATCTTTTTTTGTGTGTGTGAGTGTGTGGATAATGTCTTTTCCACCAAAATGTGAGAATAAATAAAAATGAGGTAATTTGGGAAAGAATTAGAGTAGTCACTTTGTATTTTTGTGCCTTCTATTCTTCCCTCCTCTTCTTTTGACTCAAGTTTGGAGGTTAAAAGCACTTGTTAAGTAACTAATCTACTTAGATATGATGGGTAGAGATTACAAAAGCCATAAGGGCATAGTTCTTATCATTGAAAACAACTACCGCTTAGATTAGACAAAAACGTGTTTAACATAAATTGCATTGTGGAGCAATGGTCAGGAACTGTATGTAAAAGCTAATAAAAATCCTTATAAATATCACTGGGAAGCTTCTACTGAGAGGATCTTCTTTCTCCTATATCACCTCATTACAGTGACATTTCAGTCAATATATTTTTGACTTGATGCATGAGTGGCTTTGTTCCTAAGGCAGCGAATACTGTTTCACCAGCAAACTTGTCATACTTAGAGAAACAGCAAGATGGGGCTGTATTGTTATTGTCACTTTATAGTGAGGGAATGAAGCCTCACTGAGGTAGAGTAACCCACCCAGAGTCATATAACTAGGGAGGGAGCCCCCAGAATCTGCTCTATGCAATCCTAGAGACTACTCCTTGTCACCGTGTGTCACAGCCTCCCCAGGTAGGTTGTCTGGCAGATGGCATGTGTGAAAGGCATTCTGCCGGTTTTCAGAAATGACAGGATAAAAGCCTTAGTAAGTTCTGAAGGGACAGACATCATGCACATAGATCAGAGGCATGGGCTAGCTAAGGTTGCTACTGGAGCACACTTTGGGGATGGCACTGATTCCAGGTTTAAAAGAGCACAGCACGTGTTCAAAGAGCAAAGCCTGGGTGCTTGGTTCTGAAATAATTAACTTTCTTTTGTTTTTCGGTTTGAGCAGACAAAAGGGACCCTGCCATCAGCTTCCTTTTTCTAACTCTTATTAAAAACTCTGCAATTACAGCCCTCTGGGTTAATATTCCTGCCCACATGCACATGGAGACCAACTCTTTCCATTTGTTTGTGGAAAAGGCCATCATGATGTGAAGTAGGGAAAATGTTAATAGTCTCTATCTTTTGAAGAGCGATCTGTTTCTGAGAAACCATCCATTACATCTTGAGTGTGATTTTCAGCATAATGCTGAGAATGTATGGTTTTTACTGCTTTTTTAAACTTTTGCAAGATGGATACTGTTTAAAAAATACTGTGATAGGGGCGCCTGGGTAGCTCAGTTAAGCATCCGACTTCGGCTCAGGTCATGATCTCACGGTTTGTGAGTTCAAGCCCCGTGTAGGACTCTATGCTGACAGCTCAGAGCCTGGAGCCTGCTTCAGATTCTGTGACTCCCTCTCTCTCTCTGCCCTTCCCCTGTTCACACACTCTCTGTCTCTCAAAAAATGAATAAATGTTAAAAAATTTAAAAAATACTGTGATAAAAATGCACATAGAGAAGGGTGGTGTTTGGATTCTGTGTGGTGAATGTTGGGGGTTTGTGGGGTTCTTTTCTTCAGTTGAAAGCTGATCTAGGCAAAGTAATACTTTGGATACATACAAGTTTGTCTTTGGGGCATCTCTTTCTCTCCTTTTTGTGAGCCTCTCTCTCCTACCTCCTGGAATCCCATTCCTTTACGAAATTGCTCAAGCAGCTTACTCTCTTGGATTTAATTCACACGTCAAACACTGTCCTCTGACACCAATACGCAGGGCTAGGGGTTCAATTTTGTAGAAAAAAGAGTAGTGAAAAAAATCTCCATTTCTCTCATCTCAAGTGGAGCAGGCAGATCGGACTTTGTTTTTTTAAGTTTATTTGTTTTGAGAGAACAGAGATAGCATGAGTGGGGCAGGGGCAGAGTGAGGCGGGGAGAGAGAGAATCCCAAGCAGGCACAGCACTGCCTGCAGAGAGCCTGATGTGGGGCTTAAACCAACGAAGCCATGAGGTCATGACCTGAACTGCAGCCAAGAGTCAGACGCTCAACCAACTGAACTACCCAGGTGCCCCAGATCTCAGGCTCTGCTACTTAAAGCAGGGTCCTGGGACCAACAGCATAAGCACCACCTGGGAATTTGTGAAAAATGCAGAAGTCTGGGCTCCACCTCCAACTGAATGAATCAGAATCTGCCTTTTAACAAGATTCTCAGGTGATAAAGGTTGAGGAAGGTCTGCCCTGGAAACCCGCTGGTTTCCATGGGAGAGAAAATCCACGTTGGGATTTCCTAAGTATCATGTCTCAGCACAGTATACTAATACCAGATGATCTTAATACTTACTAGAGTGCGAGGTTGATTTGCTCAGGTTTAGGGTTAAGTTGAATAGGCAGTGATAATCATGAAAATACTAACATTACTACTACTGCTACCAGCTGCCATGTTTGAGTGCTTATTATATCGATACACTGGAAAAGTTTTCTCATTTTTCACCATGTTTCTATGAGGTAAGTACAATCCGTGTCTCTGCTGCACGTGTGGAGAAACCAAGCTTCAAGATATTAAGGCCACACAGCCGGTGAATTAGAGATTAGGTTGAAGCCCAGGTGATCTGGCTCCAAAACCTAAAACAGTATTTTGACCGTGAACTTTTAGAATTCTGATCTGATTTATGAATCTTCAAACCAGAAATATAACAGTTAAGTTTTCACCAATGAATCTGACACAGAACCCCTTTTTGGAGTGATGGAACAACTCTCTAGAATAGATTCTACAGAACCTCTGAGAGCTGTCTCCTCTTGTCATAGCTTCCCAGATGATGACGGACATAGGGAACATGGTGGGGCAGGTAAGTGGGCACTTTGCATGTAACTTTGAGGCACTGAAAGGCCCAAAAGTCTCTGACAGGTCTGTGATCAGTATGAAGCTCTTGCAACTACATTCATTTTGTTTCAGCCCTGGAAAACATTTTATGGTAAGTTCTCTGTTAGGTCTCCAGTTAGCAGCAGACCATAGATTTTTCTTTCTGAACACAGTGATGAGCCACAGTGGGCTTTTCTCAAGCTCAAATTTTATTTCAAGTTTCATTCTTTAAGCTTCAAAAGTGGCATAACTTCTGCTTTCTGCCTTGGGCTCTATAGTCTGTTTCTTCCTCCAGATTCACATGCTACCCTCCTCCTCCTTGCTCTGGGCCCCCAGCCTCTATGGATGGCACTAACAGGCTGCTCTTGCCCTCTGGCTTATGGTTGGATTTGGTCAATGGGTAACGACACGTCAGAGTGCAGAGGGATAGAGAGGTCAGGTTACTTATTTACTTGGTTCTCTGCCTGCTGGGCGACACTTTCAGTGCATTTTTGCAACCAAATGTCACAGCTCCAGTTGGCAGTTCTTTCTTACAGCTGCATATTATCCTAGGCTCCCTCAGGTCCAGGGGTGGGAATGGACCCTGCTCCTCTGGTGAGTCACTGCCCCTTGTTGGTTTCCCTTCATTCCACCCATTCATCTGCAAAAAGTCCTTTATTAGACTCTGCTCATCTTCACCATTTGGCCATGCCATTTACTTTCTGCTTGGACCTTGAATGATATATAAATCAACATATAATTGGGTCTACTTAAATTAAAATGAAATTTAAGTTATTTTCTTATTACATTGTGTTACTTCTTTCTCATATATTCCCCTATTTCCTGAATCTTTCAATAAAATCAGTATTCCAGAAAATGTACCATGTTCTTCCACTGACTTCTTCCAGGTATTTCCAAGAGTAGTATGAGCAATCTAGATGGAGGATGCTGTGAAACTGATACGAATGTTCACACCTGAGAGACAAGAATAGAACCAAAATCATAGCCTTGAGACGCTAATTTCTTCTAATCAGAGAAATGGAGGATGTGGGTCACTGTCTCGGATGAAAACCCTTGTGAATCACTGCAGCGGGGTGAGAAACAGCGTAGAGACGATGGGGAGATGGGGAATGCTATCAGGAAGACTCCTATGGAGAAAAAAATAAAACAAAATAGCTGCCCTGGAAAGTGCCTATGGCCTCAAGCAGGAGTGAAAATGGAATGTAAGGTGTAAGATGTTTCCCTAGTTGTGAGAGATGTTGGTGTTAAAGCATCTCTGAATCCACATGGTGGCTGGCAGAACACGAACACCTTTTCTAGAGGCAAAAGACATCCGGATCAAGTCAGACATGTTGCCGGGGCCAGCATTGGAAAGGAGGAAAGAGAACTGATGAAAGACTGAGAGGCCTTTTGAAGAAATGGAGGAGAAGCTAATGAGAGCCTTCTCTGGAGCACCAGGGGTGATGGAGGGAATGCTGAGGAAATGGCTGCCTGAGCTCAGTGGACTAAATAAATCCCCCCCACCCAAGATGGCAGGTGGACTCTTTGTCTTGTTAATAAGGATGACTGCCAGGACAGAGATTTTGCTCTGAAGCCAAAGAAAATGTGAAAAATGGGAGCTAGAATTTCTTAAGCAGATATTGTGCCAGGCTCTTAAACAGAGTAGTCTCATGTTTATCTTCTTAAAGATGTTTTTTCCTTTTCATTTCATACAGGAGGAAACCAAGGCTCAAAATTTACTAGCACAGGGTCACAAAACTAGTAAGCATGAGAGCCACACTCAAATTCAGCTGGCTACAAATCTGGAGCCAGATGTCCTAACTTCCTCGTAAGGCCCAGAGAGGGTCACTTCCCTGCCTCATTGTGGATGAAGGGATAAGCAGAAAGCAGTCAGCATAGGGTTGGAGTGCAATAAGTCAGACAATTAAGAAAAACTGATTCATACACCCACAGCCTGAAGGAAGAGGTCTATGAACTGGAAAGAGGAAAAATTGAGGAACTCCCTGAAAGAGACAGTTTTAAGCTAGCCATCTGTGGCCAATGAAGTGAATAAGGTGAAAGCCCATATTTTAAGCTTACATTAACCATATGTATTATTCAGTCAGACCCCACAGCACATCCCCTCCCCCCCACACACACACACTCCAGCAAATCTCAGCTGAATATCAGAATGCATTTAAAGCACCAGACCACAAAATGACTATATTGAGAAAACTGATCCCAAATTTACTGTGCATGAAAATCACCCAGGAGTGGCAGTTAAAACTGACTCCTAGGCCCCATCTGATTCATTAGGTCTGGACTGGAGCCCAGGAATCTGCATTATAACAAGCACCCAGGTGACTTGGATGGAGATTGCTCCTCTGCTTGAAGCACTGGCTTTGAAGCGGTTTGATTTGAAATCTGACCTAGGAAGTGGTCTCAGTAGGAAAACAAGGATATATGGCAGAAACATAAATGAAACTAGTCATTAAGTGTTGTTTAATATAACTCTGGACTTTTTCTCATCAATTTTTCTGCTTAGGCTCTATACCATTGTCCACTCACTCTTGGACCATTTAATAGACTTTATTATTGAGGTTCCTAAACATATTCTTTTTTTTACCCACTACTTCATCTAATCTGATATATCCTAACAGGTAACTTTTCCATACCCATTTCATAATGCTATTCTTTTCCCCAAAAGTTCAAGTTTTCTTTATGATTAAGGGATAAAGGCCAGTATCCTTGCTGTGGCATTTAAAGTTCTCTAAAATCTAGCCCTCCTTATCTTCCAGGATAATCTGTATCCTACATAGAGTAAGCTTGTTTCCTCTTCTTTAGCAAGTATGCTCTGAGCAGCCATTCTTCCATGTACTAGCTAATACTCCAGTTACGAGGAACGAAACTCCTCATTCCTTCTACCTGATGGAAGACAGAGGGAGGTGTGAGGACTAAGCAGTGGTATGCTGGTATAAGGTTAACAATCAGCTCTCTCTGGGGAAAAAAAGGTCCTGATGGTTAGCATTTGTCAATTTCAGCGGTGTAAATAATCTCATTACAGCTGATTTCAAGCTAGAGATATGACAGCACTGAAAGTAAGGCCTGGAAGTTCTGTGCACAGGTGGACCCCTACATAAGCTAACCGGAACATATCACTGGGACGAGAGGTCACTCCCTTCTCATTTCACACACCCCAGTCATGTCTGGCTGTAGGAAAAACTCGACACATCTTTTTCACAGTGGTTGGAGGGATGACTAGTCTACGTGCAAAATTGGTTCCCAGGGCCTGGCTGGTTTCTGGCCTGATGGCTTCTGTCCTGGGTAGCACTCAGAGTCCTGCCAGCAAATGTTGACATCTAGGTGGTGAACGATGCATTCTGCACTCTTGGTACTTTCAAGGCCCCGAGCCCCTTCCTCATCAGCTGACTTGCTTCACCTCAGCCTTTGCTGGGGCTACAGTCTCTGTGTTATGGTCCATGTGGCTCTTGGCTCATGCTGGGCTCCCATAATTGCTTCCCCACTGCCGGCCTGTCGTTCCCACCTCAGCCATCTTCCAAGTACTGATTGGGTGCAAGCAGGGACTTCCTGATCCCCAATCGGGGTGGCTGAGGACACTCTGGCGGCAATATGAATGATCTTCTCTCTGTGTAGTCTCTGCCTTTATTTCTTTTCCACCATATAGATAGTGCCATGCTAGTCACAGAGATTGTTAAAGAGAACTTGAAAGCTCCCCGGTCTTCCTCATCAAGGAATGAGTGCCAGTGGTCTGAAGTCCCCTAACCTGTTTGCTGTTTGCTTGTTTCTAAAACCACAGCAGCATTCTTTTTATATTTATTTATTTATTTATTTATTTATTTATTTATTTATTTATTTATTACTTTTTTTGTTTGAGAGAGAGAGAGAAAGAGAGGAAGAGGGAGAGAGAGACATAATCTTAAGCAGGCTCCATGGTCAGCTCAGCACCCATTGTGCGCTCGGTCCCACAACCCTGGGATCATGACCTAAGTTGAAATCAAGAGTCAAATGCTCAACTGACTGAGCCACCCAGGCGCCCCTGTGGCATTCTTTACCCCGACTTTCAACTTAGAGTGGTTAGCAGGGTTCAACTCTTCTCTCTGTCCTTCCCTATTCTCCCCTGACTTTTATTTTCCTTGCCAAAGGGCTTCTATTTCCATTTCCTTTTTGGAAAATCACCTTTCTTATATACTGAGTTCTCCCTGCACTATAGGAAGGACATATGAACAAACAAATACACTATTTAGTCTCTCCACAGGTGCAAACAAAGGTATAAGAGCAGCAAATAACAAAATGACATTGAGCTTTGACTCCAGAATGTGGAGTCAAAATGATGGAGTCTCCAGTCTCTCAAAGTTTCTTCCATTAATTGTTCTCAGGCTGGCATATACTGTCTGTCATCTTAGATGGACCAAGGTGTGCGGACTCAGGGGTACCAATCCCACCGCCTTTCTTTCTGCTGCACTGATGCTACTTTTGTCTTTTTCATGGGATTCAGTTATCAGGTTTTTAGGCTTAAATTAATATTCACGTTTGCAAGATTTCTGGTTTTTAAGATTATAGTAGGAAAGAGGTCAGTTTTGAGATTCCAATCTGTCTGCCGACCTTTTGTCTACTCACCACTTTCTCCTTCTCTGGCATAAGGAGCTTCATGATTTAACCTTAATGGTGAGAGAGTAGGCAGAAGAACAAGGGGGAAAAATCCCCTACCATTACTTTAATACTTTTGAATATTATGTTAGTTCACAGTTTCTAATACATCGTTGCTCTCCTCTCTCCATAGGAGGAGTAGTGGTATTTTATTATTGGGTGTAGCTTCTCTGCCCATAGTGGGGAACTGACTTTGTGCTTTCTCTTTTATTTCTTGTACCCAGGGGTGGTGCATATTCTTTTCCTTGCAGGAAACACCCTTGGGTGATAGTTTCCAGAAGAATCCCTTCCTCTCTATTATGGCTAAAAAGGAAGTGAGGTCAGGTCTCTACTGAAGACCTGTTTGTTGCTAATTTGAGGGGTAGGAAGCCTACATTGGCACATTTGAGCATATTTGACCTCAAACTGCATCTGGGGGGAACAGGTACTTGCTCACATATATTATTATTATTTTTTTTTTCCTTTTAGGTTGTTGCTCTGTGGCTGTATATACTCCATGGTCAGGGTTCTGGAAAGGAGGAGGGGTATGTGACAGTTCTTAACTCTAACACTTCCCACCATGGGAGTCTTCTTTCTTTCTTTGTTTGTTCTAACTTTTATATTTAATCAAAGATCAGCTTAAATCCCAATTTATTTGTCAGCTACCCATCACCTATTTTAGCCTGTATTTCAAGCTATTCATCAGTCTGGTTCACTGACCTGATAGCATGCTTTTGAAAGTAGTGATCTTGTAATTCTTTGTATCTCACTACACTTGGCATAATATAACCTTTAAATAAATTTTAATTAACCAATTAATAATTGTACTGCATTTGATATTTTATAAGCTCTTATTCAGATGCTCTTCTATATATTTAAGCACTTTACATACTGGAAATCTACATTTCAGAGGATGCACATCTATCTCAGGCAAGGGATCTGCCTCTATAGAGACAAGAGACAAGAGACAAGAAGAATCCTGGCTGTATTGCTTTCCAATGCTGTCATCGCGCCCAGAGTCCAAGTTCTGAGACTCAAGGGCTTGAAACAGAACCATAGATGAGTCAGCAATTACCCTGATGGCAATTCTCCCAGAGAGAAAACGTTGAACAACTGGAATGACTTGTCCCTTCAGGGTCTTAAGTATTTAGGGGGGTAATCTTCTCACTGGGTATTTCTAAATTATTTAAACTAAATTGGCCTACCCTGTGGTCTGTTCTCTCCACAGGATTTGAAAGGCTATTTCCTTCTCACAAGTGGGTAGGTTTATAGCTTAATCAAAATGACAATTACCTAAGGCATTATGCCTATTATAAACCACATCCATTACAGGGTCACCAAGGCAGGGAAGAGGGAGTGGGGAGGAGGAAGTTCAGGCTGCTAGTGTAACTGGAAAGCAGTTTCTCTTTGTCTTCTATACTTTCCCCTGACGGTTAGAAGTGAGTCGGCCTTTGGCGTAATTCATCCTTCCCAGAGGCACTCAGTGGCCCATTTCTGGGGTCAGTATGTAAGCATGCTAGTTCTTCACATCTACATATTTGATGACACATCACGACAGGACACAACAGCCAGGAATTCAGGCTGCCTTTGTCCTCCATGCCTCCAGATAATTTCTTCTGTGACACACAGGACTTTCATTATTTTGACAAGAGGAAAAATAGAGAGTGCTGGGATATGCAGACATTCCAACATTTTAGCAGCTGTTGTATTTGGGATTTATATTTTTCAATGTGGAAGCTCTAAAAGTGGTATTGAAACCAATGGGTAGATGTTGTACTGAGGCTGTTTTCAGTTTTATGTAACCATTCTACCAGGCCATACCTGCATGGATAGGTACAATCAAAGAGATATGAGCAGTACATAAAATTTTTAATGACCTTAAACTTTGACTCAAGAATTGACTAGAAATATGGAAGCTCCAGTCTCTAAAAATGTCTTCTCTTAGGGTGATCAGGTTGGCACATAATGCTCATCTTGGCAGACCAAACTACCCTGTTTAAATGCTAAGCCCACTCTGTGATATTTCTTTTTTCTGTACTGATGCAGCAGAAATAAGTTGATGTTATTTTTTCTCTTTCATGAGGTTATTTGTCACTTGCTCTCTAGTCACAATGGTTACTAAAATCAATCTTCTTGCCTTAGATGGTTATGGTCACTTTAATACTTCAACAATTAGATTAATTCTCTATTATTCCAAGACTGTGTACTGCCCCTCCCCTATGGTGATTTGGACATACTATTTGCACATAAACTTTTGCATAACAAATTAGGTGAAGTGAAGTGAGGAGAAAACTGGCAGAAGGGAATTTTTTTTTTTTTTTGAGTCCTTAAAGCAGGGAGCAATTTATCCCCTAAATGAGATCTTCATTCTCTGGGAGGCCCCCATGGCTAAGCTCATTAAAAAATAGAGCTATAAGCACATCATAAACCAGGTAAAAGGTCTCAGTGTGATCCTTGGAAAGATGCCAAAGTAGAGAATCACAAAGGGAGGTCGGGGACCAAGATGAGAAATCTGGATCTACCTTGCTTTGTGGATATATTTCTCCAAATTACAGTGAAAAAATGCTTAGAGACAGAGCTGTAGAGATAGAAATTTGGGTTTTCTTTTAGGAGATCACCCTATTCATTAGTTTTGAAAATAAGAATTGTCCCTTCTGTAAAGACCTATAGAAATGGGATGGGAGAAGATGAAAATAAAGTCGTGCTTATATTTTAATAAAGATAAGATGCACCGAATTCTTAAGCTACCACTGTGAGAAAAGGAACAAGGACATGAGCACAGAATAAGTACAAAGACAGAAGATAGTTTAGGGGCCATCGCTGGGGACATATGGATGCACAGGAAGTGGAGTGGGTTTTTTAGAATATACACAAATTAAAGCTAAATAAAGTCATGTTTTTTGCTGTATAATGAATGGATTTAGATATCCTATTAGGGGAGAAGAATCAAGTATTGGTGCTGAGATTCTTTTATTTTTTATTTTTTTAACGTTTATTTATTTTTGAAGGAGCGAGAGGCAGAGCAGAGAGAGAGGGAGACACAGAATCTGAAGCAGGCTCCGAGGTCCAGGTTCTGAGTTGTTAGCACAGAGCCCGATGCAAGGCTCGAACTCACAAGCCATGAGATCATGACCTGAGCCGAAGTTGGAGACTTAAACAACTGAGCCACCCAGGCAACCCTAGTGCTGAGATTCTTGAAGAGGATGTTTTTATGGCTCCTTTAAAATAATTTAGAAGAGAGTGATGCAAATGCTTGTTTGTTCTAAGCTCTCTGGGGGCTACCTGAAAGAATTGGCACAAAGGATTTGTTTCTGTTTGCCTAACTTGGAATTCACTCAGAGTGGAAAAGCAGTAGATGTTGCCCAAAGACATTAAAGGGAAATAGAAAACCTACAGTTACTTGGAACTATACATTATGGTTGAGACATACAATAAATATTCTAAAATCTGGGGATCAAACAGCAGAAGAGAATTTTTTTCCTGAGAAATCAGGGCATTTAACTGCTCCCATGTATACTTGACAATTTATAAAGCCACACACATGCCTAGGACTTGATGCATGCTCAGAAAAGATTTGTGAAAACCCTAAGCTGCATGTTTGGCTGATCTCTAGGCTCAGAGCAAGCAGGAAATTAAGGCTAAGGCAGAGTTGTAAATGGTCTGCCTAAGTAGTATTGCCTCAAGACAGAGACAACCTGCAAAGACTGGGAGAGATTTTTTTTTTTTTTTAAGCTCCTAGTAGTCAAGGAAATCTCTTTCAAAATACTAGCTGAAAACAAGCTAAAGGAACAGCTTTCAGTGATCACACCTGGAAACAATATAACCTTTGCAAAAGTAGATTAGAAAAGTCACTAATCAAGTGGATGACTGGACATCTGTGAAACATCCAGAGCAAATGTATTTAATGATGAAAGACTGAAAGCTTTCCACCTAAGATCAGGAACTAGACCAGGATGCCCACTGTTATTAACCACTGCTATTTAACATTGTACTGGGAATTCTAGCCATAAAAAATTACTTCTGAAGTGTATGGAAATTTGGATGTTGAGAGGGACTTCTTGGGTTATGCATCTATTACAGTGTTTGACTTGGGAGGTGGGTTTACCGTAAGTTATTCATCAAGCTGTGTCCTTGTGATTTGTAAATTTTTATATCTGTATTATATTTTAATAAAAACATTAAGACATATATCATTGAATAAAAAATTTAATGTTGCCACTGTATGAGATTGTATTTTGCTTCTCATATTACTGCTTCCCTATCTTTGGATTAAATAATAAATCTATTTTTAATGGAAAATAATAAAAAAATATAGAAAAGCTTACATTAAGCCTCAAGTAAATGAACAGTAAATACTTTTTACAGCAGTTACTTTCCCAGGGAGAACCTGTGATACGTATGGCATTTCTGATTTCAGCAATAAAACTCTCACTGGAGGTTGCTGATGTAAACTAGAGGAAAGCTCTGATCTGATGATTTTACATTATTAGCCTGGCTGTTTCTTTATTGTTTTGTCCCTCTATAATTTTGTGAACATTACAATGGAGAAATGACTCTTTATTTCCCAGAGGATGTCTTACAAATCATTATTTATTCATTCATGTGTGCTGATTTTTTTTTTTTTTTTTTTTTTTACCATTACTATCTGAGACTCTGAATGTGTGGAAAAGAAATCTTACTATTCATATTTTGGTTGATGTTAAATTCATTAAATTTTGTCCTTTAGGTATCACCTTTGACATTTTAGAAAGCATTTCTGTTTTCTGTCAAGAGTATGATAAATCCAGAACCATTCTGATATTTTCTTAGCCACGTCATGGAATCAGGTACTTTCCACGATTCCCACTGATTTTCCCAGTTACACATATTTGGCTGCTTAACCCAACTTTTTTAGCATGAGGCTTCATCAGCTATTAAGGCTTTCTTCTACCCTGATAATTTACGAAAAGGAGACCAAAGGAAGCCAGTATGGGGGAATTACAGAAGATCTTTGCTACTGTAATATGGAGGACAGATCAGCTGAAGCCACGTAACAGCAGAATTCTATCTCGGGAAGCATCACAAGAGCAAAGTGTGAATGTTGCTTCCCAGACTCAGAGTTGTGCTCATTCTGTACAGGCAGCCATTTTGGTGGAAACAATGGGAATATACTGATGGTGAGATTAGCATTTCATTATTTCAATAGGTAAGAGCCCGCAGAGTAATTTGGCTAAGGTCTATATAAACGAGCCATTTCACAGCAAGCCACAAAAATCACTAGCCAACTGTAATTATGGGTCTTAGATGGTAATATGAATATATAGTAATGTGAATATAATGTGATTCACAGCGTATTAGTTTGCTAGCGCTGTCATGACAAAGTACTACAGACTTGGAGGGTTAAACAACACAGGTTTCTTTTCTTATGGTTCTGGAGGTTCGAAGTCCAAGATCAAGGTGTAAGTAGGTTTGGTGTTTTCTGGGGCCTGTCTCTTTGGCTTGCCGATGTCCCCCTGTGTCTTCATCTTTGTCTGTCTGTGTCCTAATTTCCTCTTATCGTAAGGACACCAGACATGTTGGATTAGGGCCCATAATAATGATAATATTTTAAATTTACCTCTTTAAAAACCCTATTTCCAAATACAGCCACATTCTGAGGTACTGGGGATTAGGACTTCAACTTATGAATTTGTGGGGGGACACAAGTCAGCCTATAACGCTGTAGTACTCTCCTAATCTTAGTCAGGTGTATTGACTTGCAACCAACATATTATATGTAATATCATCACATTCTCAAGTCCATGCTCTCCAAGTGCAACTAGTTTAGCCGGTCTTTCTGAGGTGAACATGGGTGTGAAATATAAAAATGAAATGGAAGCATATGATAATACCCTATGACTTCTTTGCAGAAGGCATATTAACATTTTAGTGGAGTTTTGTAGCTAGATATATTTTAATAAGCCTACATATTTGCAGAATTGTAAAAGCTGGTTTTAAAATATCAGTGTTACTAAAGCACTGCTTTGCCCCTTTCTCCTTTGTTCAGTAATATTGGAACATATGCTAATGTAAGAGGATATTAGAAATTAATGACCCTCATAGTCAAAGTGAATAGGTTTGAACTCATCCTATTTACCATCAAATCTGTTCTTTCTTTAGTATGACCTGTGTCTTTTAATGATAATACCAGTTAACTGTCGCCTAGTGTTATTACAAAATGTGGCATCTTTGACTTTCTTCTTTTCTTTCTCCTTATTATAACACAGCAATTGGAGACAAACAGGTTCTGGGTTCAAAATCTAGGTTTGCCGTTTAGTCTCTGTGACCTTGACATGTTATTTATCCTCAGACTTTACTTCAGTTTTCACAGCTGCAAAGTATGGGACAGTAACAGTCCCCATTTCATCAAATTGTTGATAGAGTCAAATGATAAAATGGATGCATGGTAAATATTACTAATCATTGTTATTATTGCTAAGTACCACTGCTTCTACCTCTAAATTTTCTCTAACAGCTGCACATTTCTGTGTTCATACTGCTCCTGTCTTGATTGAGAACTAGTCTTCTTGCTACACTGAGCTCTTGGAAATCTAATGCAATTCACTCTTTTCACCCACTTTTATTCCTTATCTTATCCTGTTCCCTCTATAAATCGTCAATGACTTCAAATTATCCAGAAAATGAGGTTTACTTGTCTTGAGCTGGAATTTTAGTCCCTTAAAGTCTTGGATGAATGTCTCTTTTCAACTCTCTTTGGTCTCAATCTGCTATTAACCTGTTGTGTGATTTTGAATCAGTCACTAGACTTAGTAGTAAGGATGCCTACTCTCAAGATTTATTTTGAGGATTATTTAGTTTAATTTCTAGAAGTTCTGGCTTTGAGAACTCCATTAACCAGCAGAATGGCTTTGGAAAAACCAATGAACTTCCCTGTGCTTTATTTTGGTAATCTGTAAATTGACATGGTTCTAAAACATAAGCGTGCACAAGAATCACTTGGGGAATTTATGAAACATGGAGATTCTAGCTCTTATTCCAGAGATTCTAATAACATAAAAAAATTTTAAAGTTCAAGTATAGTATACAATAAGTGTACAAAGTACACTAATAGGTGTACCTCTTGATTTTTTATGTGCATATTCTTCTATGAACACCATCCAGGTTAAGAAATACTGTATTTCTAAGCAACCTAGACATTTCCCATGGCTTCCCAGTCTATGTCTCTTCCAGAGATAGCCACTATTCTTACTTCTATCATGGTTCCATTTTAACAATCTACATTAGATGAATTTTGGTGTTCCCTTTAGATCTGGTTTTATCTCATTCTGAATTTCTAATTCAGATGGAGAAGTACTTTGAGTAAGTTCACATTGTTATCCCCAATTTAGATATTATTTAGAAACAAAACAACAGAGGAACTTCCTCTCCTTTGATTCTCCATCTCCCCAAACCTTCATATTCTTATTCTTCAGCTCTCTAGTGGTTCCTTCCCAAGCTAGGCTAGAAATACAGAGAGTTAAAGTTAAAGATCAGGAGTTCCACACCCCATCTCTTACAGCAACTCCTTCTGCAGCATCCTTGGCAAATGGCTTTTTACCTCTGCTTGAAACTTCCAGTGCCTGAGACATGATTGCATGACATTATTGGATATTTTTGTTTGCTAGAAAGTGCATTCATATGTTGAGCTTGATAAATTATTTTTTGATACATTTGATCATAGTTATACCCTTTAGAATAATGAAGATTATTTGGTCTTTTTTCCTATGGCTGCCGTTCCAATACCTAAAACAGTTGACACATACGGCCTAAGATTTTTCTTCTTTGGTGGTTGGGATTAGTTTTCCCAACACCTTACCGGATCATGCTGTGGTTTTCAAAAACCTGACTCTGAGAGGTACTATGCAGTTAAAAGTCGTAATAACCTACCAGGAGAGAAATTACACTTCACGCTGTAATACAACTGTTGAAGCAATAATGTATTGGTTTTACTCCACTGGTACATACAGAACAGCCTATACCTCTTCCCTTCCCTCAGGACCAGCTTTGTGGACATACAACCTATGCAGCATCCCTGATCTCATGCCTACATGGTCCCTATGCTTGGTTTGGTGTTCTGCTATTGCTATCTTAAAATTCTTAATATATTTTGGGAAAAGGGCCCCGCACACATTAATTGCACACATTAAAACACATTACACAGCCAGTTCTGCCGTTCTGTTTGTATTGCATTTGCTAATGTTCTATATATTTTGATTTTTCTTCTTTAATAATGCTTCCTATAACTGCCATTAAGAGTGTATTATATTTTCCAGGCCTTTTTACTTATTTCACTTATTTCAAAAAGCTTTTCCTTAGAGCAATGCAAATAGTTCAATATTATAATCACACTCATGTTATAGATGAACAACCTAGGGCTTAAAGAAATTAAGTGAATTGCCAAGTTTTTATAGCTTATTAGTAAGAAAGCTAGGACAGAACTATGTCTCCTGACTTTAGTATCTCTCCTGCCCATTTGCTGGAGCCATGCTATATTCCATATTTCCAGGGTTCAGGTTGGATACTCTAATTTTACTAATTTCCTAGGTTCCTATAGTTCCCCTTTTACTTCACTCTCTCAGCTTCATGCCTCCACTTGACACTGTGTATTGCTGACTCATATTTAGTCTAGAGTTCCATTTGCTCCTCAGGTCATTTACCCATAATTGCCTAGTCCTTTCTTATCTAATAATTGAAGCTTATTTTTCTACCCTAAGTGATTTACCCTGAGCTTGCATTTTTAAAAAAGTAATCTCAGGTTAATTTTGAGAAAATTCCAATGCAATCTCATTTTTTCCTCCCTCGATTATAATTCTGATCTATAGCTAATCTCCAGATCATTAAGGATGTTCCAGTAATTGGAAAGAAATCGCCATGTTTTTTTTTTTTTTTCCATTAAGTGCTCATCTAACTTGTGAAGGGAAGTTAAACTAACTTAAGCTGCTGAGACTTGCCTTATTTGACCAAAAAGAAATCCAAAGCAATTCTACGAAAATGCAGCTTCATTTGCAATTATATTAGTCGGGGGAAAGGAAATGGAGAGTATAATGTAACAAGGTTATAATGACTATCTTAATATGGCAAGGTTGATAGTGGCACGAAACCTCAGCATTGGTGTTACCGCTGCATACTTCACAGACTGATCGCTTAGCATTGTGGGCTGTCTCGCCTGAGTAAAACTGTGCAGCTGGTGTCTTTGTCTTCTGGTGACAACTCTGACTCAGTCTCTGCCTCCTGAAGAGCCCAAGCTAAAAATATGCATTTTCATATGCAGTGCTCACCACCTGAGGTAGTCTACGGGCATTATTAACTAATTCCTAAAAGGTAAAAATAAAAGGACTTGACTGAGATTATTTAATTGTCCGTGTATCTGTAACACTGCCAGCCAGCTAAGGACTACTACCACTTGAATCAAGTACCACTGACCTAGAAATGAATTGAACTGGTAACTTCTATACCAGTCAATGACACTAATCTTCCCCACTGAAGAGTTCGGAACATGGGCACTCTCCTTGTTCACTCCTGTTACTTTACCCCCACATCCAATCAAACAACTAAACCCTGTGGCTTCTATCTCCAAATACACCCCAGATGATTCCCGCTCGCCATTTCCACAGCTACACCTACATAATACACACTACACTCGCATGCCATACACTACACTTATCCACTAAAACTCATCAGCACTGCTTCTCACCTGGTGTCTGCAATAAACTCTTAACTGGTCTCCCTTGGCACCTTTATAAGCCATGTTCCACATGGCAATGAGATTGGATTTTTAAGAATGCAAATCAGATCATGTCACTCCTCTCATTACAACTCCATCCTAATTCTGCATCCCTTTATTCTGTTCTTCTTTTAAAAATTGCTCTTAATACCATCTATATACCCCCCACCCCCTTGTTTTATGTTGTTCTTTTCTTTCTCTCCACCCCAGCTTAGAATGAAAACAAGGGGCTTCTGGTTTTGGTCATTTCCCTATCCTTACAAGGGTGTTGGCACCCAGTGGGCACTCACAAAAGATTCACTGAATAATTGAACCCTCAAGCCAGGGCTGAAATATAGCCCATCTCTATTTTAGGCCATTCTCTTCAATACCCCAGTGATAACTCCAAGCCTTGGCAAATTCTGGCCCCCTTGCTGTTGGCCTTCAGGACTGGCATCTCCTCTGCTTATCCCGTTGGTTTGGATATAGCCAGAGACCTCACTTTGATTAGAGCCTGGCTTCCCATCTTTCCCATATGCCTCTTCTGCAATATATCTTCAGTTCTACAATTCTAGTAGGAATTATCCCTCCTATCTGATTTCAGCCTCTGATTAGTTGGGTCTTCTTGTCTTTCATTTCCCTATCTCCAAGGTTGCCTAGATTGCTATTCCCAGCTTCCACTGTTCTAGCTCCTTCCCTGAGTCAACCAGTACTTATAAGTCATCAGCTACCTGTTAAAGCCTGTAGGGTTTGGTGGATCCCAGGTGGACAGTGCGTGGAGCGACTAAGCCAGATGAATGTCTCCGTCTGATCACATAACATATGCAGGATAAATGTTTCCTCCAAGCTGAGATTTGCAAGTCTTCACTGCTCAAATATAAGCACTTGTTTTTATAAAAATAGTTTGCATATTTGTGCTCACTGAGTCCACCTATGAATCTGTGATGAGAATACCATTGCTTGGCCCCGGAGAAAAATCGAGCTGTATGTGAATTATTCCCAACTGTTCTCTGATCTTAAAACTTAGCAGTTCACTTAGAAGTCAAAAAAGAGTGCAATAAGCAGCTGGCAAAACAATCGTAATGGCAGAGATGGGATGTTGAGCACAACTTTGGCTGGCATTTTCAGGATTTTTAAATGCTTGGCTGCAACTGTCACTTCCATAAGGATTTCACGAAGATTAATAATGTAAGAAAAAGGCCATATTTCAAGTAACTGAACACAGTAACTGTTAGGACTTTTTCTGGCAAAATAGAGAAGAAATCTGTCTCCTTGTATGTCTGTACCTATTTTTATCCTGTTTTTCTTCTTTAAAAATCTGTATTCTGTTGTCAAGTATATCTCAATAAGTTTGCATTTCCATTACCATTATATCATGGTAATGATAATAATAATATACAATAATATATACATGTATGCAAACATGCAGATACATATACATGTAAGCTTGTACATATGTACAATATTTTGTAGGGTTATTTTGATGATAAAAAATAATGTGAATAAATGAACTGGACTAGCAAATATACTATAGGAGGTACTCAATAAATATTAGCCATTGTCATTGTTTATTATTATCATTTCTATAAATAATGAATACATGAAAATAGATAAGGAAAATCAACTTTCAGCATGACAGTGTGGGGAGCTCCACTGTCCTGTCTCCTAGTGAAACTGGTAAAAACTATAAAAAGCCAACTATTTAAAAGCCTCTGTACAATGGTCCTAAGGGCAAAAAGCAAATAAACATCAACTCAAAAGAATCTTTAAAAAGTCAGTAAGAGGGGCGCCTGGGTGGCTCAGTCGGTTGAGCGTCTGACTTCGGCTCAGGTCATGATCTCACAGTCTGTGAGTTCGAGCCCTGCATCAGGCTCTGTGCTGACAGCTCAGAGCTTGGAGCCTGCTTCAGATTCTGTGTCTCCCTCTCTCTCTGCCCCTCCCCCGCTCATTCTCTCTCTCTCTCTCTCTCTCTCTCTCTCTCTGTCTCTCTCGGTCAAAAATAAATAAACATTAAAAAAATTAAAAAAAATAAAAAGTCAGTAAGAGAGGTAATAGTCTGTAGTATTTGAATCAACAAATTCCTTCCAGCTCACCAAGAAAAATACTTCTCTCCAGAAATACACAGCCGAGAACACAGGACTCCCACTCCCCTAACGCATCTTACGGCTTTCTTAGGGTGCTGGGCATCAGTATTCTTAGCCTGCCCAAGCTGAGGCTAATTTCCAGGTGAATGTGGTTTAAAAAGGTGAGGGTTCCCTTCTTAGCATAAATCCTAAGGTGATTCAGATCAGTTAAGAAGTATATGGTAAACCCTAGAGCAATCTCTATAAAAATGACTCAAATGAAAAAAAAAATAAATGACAATGCTACATTAGAAAATATTCATTTAGTGTTAACAAAAGCAATAAAGGAGAAACAGGATAAAAAAGACACATCATACAGAACAGAAAAGGTAAAATTGCAGACATATATCGAATTACAGTTGATTCTCATTCTTTGTGATAGTTATGCTCTATAAAATGAATGCTAACTCTCCTGCTAGCTCTAAACAGAAAACCCACTGCCAAGAACAACTGAAGTTTCTAAGGGAAAGGAAGTATGTAAAGAGAGCAAGCCTGGATGGTCTATCTACATCCTTGTTACTAAAGGTGTGATCTGCAGGGTAGCAGCCCCTGGGAGTGTGCTCGAAATGCAGAATCCCAGGTCCCCACTCTGGAACTACTGAGTCAGAGTCTGCCTCTGAACAAGATCCCCAGGGGGTTCCTGTGCACATTCAAGAAAGCACTGGAGGCTGTACAGCTAGGTTGGCTCATGCTCGAGGAAGTCTGTGTGGGGAGGGGTGGAAAGGAGGACAATTCCAAGACCCCCTAAGAAGCAATAAATGTTACATGGCTCTGACAAAGGTTTCAGTCTGCAGGTGGGTATTTTCTTGAGGATTCATGTGGCCAGACATCAGTGATTTAGCATAAAGATTTTGTCGAGACCATATTCTAACAACACAAACCTTGTTTCATGTTATTTGAACATATTTAGTTAAGTCAGTATTTAGTGTTCTTTACTTTTTTAAAACTTTTTTTGTCCCTAATCTCTCATTTTTATGGCAATAGGAGAGAGAAGGCTGAACCCTGCATCCTAAAGGCTAAGCTGTTTCTCAGCTCTTTCTGTCCTACCTTGTGCTTATGTATGGAATACTAACGTTTCCTCTTTCTAACATACGTGGTGGCCATTGCAAGTATCAATGTAACGATGTTTGTAAAAACGCTTTGAAAACTGTAACTGTTGCTAACTATTTTTAAACCCACATTTTCCTTTTCTTCCATCCTAATGATTGGAGATGAGTTAACAGTCATGGTCTTCCCTTCCTAAAGAGCTCTTCCCATATATGCGTCTGTCTGCGTTATGTGTGTCCATTCACAGGAGCAAAGTAAGATACTGAAGCTCACGGCGTGATTATAGGTTAGTAGTAGCAGGATGCTAGTGTTTATTCCCACTTCCTCCATCTTCACATTAAGCATTTCCATCCTACCACAGGCTTGATAATGTTTCCCAAACACTACTGTTTGCAGTTACAATCCTTTGCGTTTTACTCTCGCTTCCAGATCGCTGTGTCTCTGCTCCAGTCTGGAACGCACACTGGGGACTATTTCATTTGTGGCGCCTTCCTGTTCAAGCCTTTGGATGGTTTCTTTTTCACACCACACAGAGCTAATTTTGTCATTAACATTTCAGGAAACACACAGTGGCATTTTAAGTGAAATACAAATGAGAAAACTCTGCTGTTCTTAGTTACTCTTTTCTCCCAAATTTGAAAAGAAATCACTATCAAATTACCCGAGTCGTATTTATCTTTTTTAAACTGCCTCGGTTGTTGTCATTATTCTGCCAAACTCTCTATTTCTAGCCCCTTAGATAGAAATTATGCCCCTTTTGGAGTAACAGTGGGGGGAAAACTGAAGCATGATGTATTTAGAGGAAAAAAAATTCCATGAGGCACAAAGAGAATTACCTCCCTTAGCACTTGGCACATCCTCCTGCTTTGTTGGCTCTGGTAGATGTGAATGTGTGAATCCATGTTGCACCCACACAATTTCTGGATCATAGTAATCAGTCAACAGAAGTTGATTGGCCAACTGATTGATGAAGAAAACCTTCATTTAACTAGAATTATAGATGAAGATTACGCTCTTAATTCTTAAAAGCTAACATTTTATTGATTTTTTTTTTTTTTTTTTTTTTTTTTTACTGTGTGCCAAGCACTCTGGTAAGAACATGAAATGCATTCTCATTCAGTTCTTTCCCTACTCAACAGTCCCCTGAGGTAGTGACCGTTTCTATAGCTAATTTACCGGAAATGGACCACATTGGAATATGTGAAGAAGCAGTTAAGCTTCCACATTGAGTATTAAACCCATTAAGTATTAATTAATTTAGTCTTAATTAATTAATGGAATACATGGGAACATATGTTTTATTTCATCAGGCAAACCTTCCCAGCATAAAATTAACCAGCAATTATTAAGCATTTATAGTGTGCCAGGCACTATGATGTGATTTACATAATTATTTCATTTACTTCTAATAATTGTCTTATGTGGGAGATATATTATTAACATCCCCCTTTCGTGGAAGAGAAAGCTGAAGCTAAAAATGTTGAAGTGACAAACCTAAGATTAGAAAAATAATAATGGGGTTGGGCTTGGCAATCAGGTTTGAATGCTTAGCCCACATGGTAGGAGAACTCAAGTCCACTGTAGAGCTCGCCAGTGAATCAACGACACTGGCAAAAGTCACCATCTACTTGCCAGCAATCTCCTTTGAATTCACTTGCTTTTCTGGGTGAGGAAAAAGCCGGGGAGTTGTCACCAGATCTGTGGCCTGTAGGACAACGGAGCAAATGTCTTCTAGGGAAAATGATTTTACAAATAGCTATGTATCCTGTTTTATTTTTCACTTAACATTATAAGGTAAAATTTTCTAATGTTATTACAAAAGCCTTAATAAGCCTAATTTTCAATGGTTGCTTGAAGTTTTAAATCAGGTGATTGTACTGTAATGTAATTATCCATCTCCTTTTTATCAACTATTTATTACTTCCTTTTTCTGTTATTTTACATAATGCTGGAATAAGCACCTCTTTACACAGAACTCCCTCCACACCCCTGATTTACGTATAATGCACAAAAGGAAGGTGCCGAGAAGTGATTTTTAGGGCTTGTATATTTTAAATCTCCTGATGCACGTTGGCAAATTTCCTTCTGAAAGTGCTGTTCCAATTTATACGAAGCTCAGGAAGTTCACTATACCCTCATATCAGGTACAGAATTAAAATAAGAGAAACCTTCGCTAATTTTATGGGTGAAAAACCCCATCGCATTATTGTAATCTCTATTTGATTAATTGTAAAGTGAAATATTTTCCCAATATTTACCAGCCACTGACTATCCTTATTTGACAATTTTCAGTACCCATTTTTTGCTGTGGTGAGATTTCACTGCTTCGTTTGTATTCCTTATCAGGGAATTCAAACTTTTGCCATATTTCTTGTAAATATTTTTCTAGTTGTTGCCTCCTGCCTGGAGCAAAAACAGAAGGAAGGATGTTGCTGAAGGCCAGGGAGCAGAAGTGGCCTTCAACAAAGGAGTGACAGCAGTTTCCACTGCTACAAAGGCAGCCAGCAAGATAAGGTTTGGGTGGTATCCGCTTTTATCTCCACACACTGTAAAGGATGATAATAAAGCTTACATTTTGCTTCAGATCAGGTAGGCAATAATTTACTATTGTTCATTGAAAGAAAAGTGGTATATCACTTAAAAAAAACCTAATCTGTCCGGTAGTGGTTAAAAATTAAGTAAGAGTGCACATATTCAATACTACAATGGCAAGAACTGTCCTGCCTACATCCACCCTCTAACAGGATAGGAAACTGAGGTTCGGGAGAGACATGTATGATTCTGGTCCAAATAATGTAGATTATAATCAGGTTTCCAGTTTCAAGTCTCTGCAAATATACCATGCTCACTCACTTTCTTGCTCAAAACAGTTCAAATGGAAATATTTTCCGATTAAAGTAACAATAATAACAATAGCAATAATACAAATTTTTAATCTGGTGCATTAGTCAGAGTTCTTAAGAGAAATAGAACTGGGGCACCTAGATGGCTCAGTGGATTGAGCAGCTGACTTTGGCTTAGGTCATGATCTCACAGTTTGTGAGTTCGAGCCCTGTGTCAGGCTCTGTGCTGACAGCCCAGAGCCTGGAGCCTGCTTCATGTTCTGTGTATCCTTTTCTCTGTGCCCCTCCCCACTCATGCTGTCTGTTGCTCTCTCAAAAATAAATAAACATTAAAAAAATTTTTTTTAATTTAAAAATAGAACTAATAGAATGTATGCATAGATTGTGTGTGTGTGTGTGTGTGTGTGTGTGTGTGTGAGAGAGAGAGAGAGAGAGAGAGAGAGAGAGATTTATTTTAAGGAATTGTCTTACACAATCATGAAGGCTTGGCAGGTCTAAAGTTTGTAGGTTAGGCAGCAGCCAGGGAAGGCTGAGTCACAAAACTGCCTGCAAGAAGAATTCCTTGCTCATGGCAGGTCAGTCTTTGTTCTGTTAAGGCCTCCAACTGATTGCCAGAAGCCAGCCGCTCACACTATGGAGGGTAATTGCTTTACTCAAAGTCCACCAATTCCAATGTTAACCACAACCCAAAAACCTTTACGGAAATATCCATAATAAAAAAGCTAGGCACCAACAAAAAATTAACCATCACACCTGGTGAGAAGGTTAATCAAATTGTAACTAACCTTAAGATTTTTGTTAGTTAAGGTTTTATTTTCACTGGGATATATCTCATTAAGACATGTAACAGCTTTCTCTCTCGTTCCCATTCCACTTAAAAATTTACTTTAAGGGGTGCCCAGGTGGCTCAGTAAGTTAAGCATCTGACTTCAGCTCGGGTCATGATCTCACCATCCATGAGTTCAAGCCCCACGTCGGACTCTGCGCTGACAGCTCAGAGCCTGAAGCCTGCTTCAGATTCTGTGTCCCCCTCTCTTTCTGCCCCTCCCCTACTCACGCTCTGTCTCCCTCTCTCTCAAAAAATGAATAAACGTTAAAAAATTAAAAAAATATTATTTTAAGTCGCTATCATTCTTCTGTACTTTCTGATCTTGCCTATGACCAAGCTAGGAGGTAAAGACTATGTGGAAGGAGGGGGATGCTTTTTTCACTGGGTTCTTAAGAAGTTAGTTTCTGTAGAGATGTAATGATGTTACCGTTCTCTATTCCCCTGGGGCTTTTGTACCTTTTCATTTTGAGTTCAGCAGCCACAATGAAGTTAAGATGATGGATGTGAAATGGAAATTTTCTGGTTCAGATACAATTATACCCTTTTCAGTGGCTTATTTTTTAATTTTAGTAAATATTCATTTAGCAGCCTCAGGTAGTAGAACTAATGATTACAATTTTGCCTCAAACAAAGAAGGAGACAAATACTATAATTATATAAAGTACAAATCAAATCACCTAATTAAATAGAGAAAGAAAATCTGCAATAATTACCGGGTATAGGCCAGTTAACAATGCACAGAAAAGGACCCATAATTTTAAGAAATACACCGATGCCTGATTTATCAAAAAGCAAATGCAATAAACAAGTGCACTTTAACTTAAAATAATACAAGCCGCATGTATAATAAATAAACTCAAATGACTCCTCAGGTGTCAGATTGTAGACTTTCTTGTCTGTATTTCTTCAGAGAATTAAAAACAATATTTAAATTTCATGTTCTGGGTGCTAAGAACATTAATACTTAATTGTGAAAATTTAAATACTTCTTTGTTATATCCAAACTCCAGGAAGCCTCTGTGGTTACTGCCAGCCCATAAGAGCTACATTTTGTGCAAATCTCAGCTCTTAGGCATTTGGTTTATTCCATTATCTTTGGCACTATGTTTGACATATATGGCTTGCTCTGAATGCGCAAGTTATTTCCCATAAGGGCTGACTCTACCCTGCCCAAGAAGACTCTACATCTATCAGAAATAGAAATTGTGCTTTTAATCTTTACTGTCTCTTTCCATTACTACACCAATTACTTAAAGCAGTAGTCATTCAGTATGTGTGTGTATGTGTGTATGTGTGTGTGCCTGTGTGTGTTCATATAAGTATCATACTCTGCCTCTTTCCAGTAAAGATTGAAGGGTTCCCACCAGAGTGTTGCTGGAAGCATTTCAGAGCCCACTTCTTGGCATTATGTAATGCACTAATCAGACTGGATTTTTACCACATCTGAGGTGTTGGTTACAAAATCTTGATAAAGATATGACAACTATCAAGATGCTCTGTATTAACAACTCAAATTACATTCCAAATTCTTATGCCTTTTCATCTTTATCTTCTTAAACTGTTAAAGAGAATTTCCATCAAGAACTCTCACCTTTTCAGAGGCCTCACTGCAGGGGACTTCAGGATTTCCATTATCTTCCTTACTCCTACTTGCTCCTGCTCAGTGGGTAACCTTAGCCCTAACTTCACTGAGAAGATGGCCAAATTCAAGCAAAATGTTCCCTACTTTCTTTACTGTGCATCTCAGAATCTTCCTGTATCTATACTCTTCGCAGTTTTGCCTTGATCCTATTGGGTACAACTTTCCCCCAGATCATGCTCTTCAATAAGGTCTTCCATCATTAGTTTATCCTTCTTCATCCATAAACTTAGGTCTCTCCCATCCTAAATCGGTTCTAGTGCATCAGGTTTCACTTCCTTCTTCTCTTTCTGTAACGGCTGGAAGTCTCCTACGACTTATGTTTCTTATACTCTCTTAGTTACCCAACCCACCTCCCCCTTTTTGGTGTATGCCCCATATTTTTTTCCAAAATTGCTCTCTCAACACTTTTCAGCAACTTCTAAATGAATCAAACTAATAACCAAATCACGTGATTATTTTCCACTTCCTAGCCTCCTTGAGTTCTCCGCAACATTACAGGCTATTCTGAACATTCCATGCCTAAAATGTATTCTTCTCTTGGTTTTCCTACAATGACCTCCTGGAATGTTTTTTACCCCCTCTATCATCACCTCTCTGTTTCCTTCACTAGCTCTTCATTCAATTTTGTGGTCTAGTGGGAAGAGCACCAGTGTTACAGGCTTTACTGGGCTTGAACCTCAATCCTGGTTTCTTCATAACTCATTTATTATCCTGGAGATTTCTTATTCTCCTTGGTTCTCAGCTTTAATAGCTGTAAAATGGGGGGGGGTGTAGTTCACACCACTGGGTTTTACCCGTGCTCTACAGTCTTAAGAATCCCTTTCGCATTCCTCAGTCACCACATGATTCCTATCTTCATTTCAACCACAAGAGCCACATTCTAATCTGGTTTATGTATTGGGCACCCACCTGGATTTCCATCACTAGGGAAAGAGGAGTCTGTAAATGCAAAAACTTTGGACAAGTGAGTTCAGTGACTGTTAGTCTGTATGAGTTGATAGAGACCATTCCCAAAGGTAAAGTTTGATAAAGGAAAATATGCCACGGGATGGGATAAAAGGGATGCTGCACAAGCCATCTTTTGGGATGGGTATTCAATATGGCAGCTCATGGTGGTGCAGGAGTGGGAGGTGGAGGTAGCGTCTGGACCAATGAAAGCACTTTCCTCTTGAAGTCCTAGCATTCATCGCTAAGATTATATTTTGTTCTAAATGCAAAAATTCAGTATTTATTTTCTGGAGTTGATGTGAGAATTATGTAAGATAATATTTTTAAAGCATTTAGCACAGCACTTGGCACACAGCCAGCAGTTAATACATTTATTTGCTTTAAGTTCTTTCTCTGCCACATTGAGGAAATGCCAACATGCACTTTTCATATAGTGGCCCAACCACATTCTGCTCAAATATATTAATAGTCTGAATTCTGCCACTCATTGTGCAAAATCAAAACATAGAAAAGTGGTTCTATAATCAGGAAGGGGCACCAAGAGAGGCATTTAAAATTGTCTAGCTATGAGAACCACTCTCTCAGGTTTCAAAGAGTGAAAAGGAAAAAAAAAAAAAGCACAGTCTTGTTCCATTAGATTTCTGCCCTTTGAAAGTTGGAGAGGTCAGGGGTTCTCTGAAAGCAGGGCACCTGAACTTTGGAAGCCCAGCTACAAAGTTTCTATTTGAAAAGCCACAAAGATTGCACTTCCCCCTCTCTAGAGGGACACTTCCTCCCTGAAGTAAAATTCTTTGTTTTATACCACATCATGCTGGGCTGGGAAGATAATACTTGTGATTGCTCCTGTATGTATTTCCCCTGAAAATTGCTGCCAGTACACCCCAGTTCTGTGCAGTGAATCGTTATTTTGTCACATCACAAATAGCAGCAGCACCTAGCTGATTCCACTTAAAATCAAAAGAATGAAACACACATACACACACACACCAGGAACAAAGCCCACATCTCAAACAAAGCATTAAATGTCCCTGAAATTCCTGCAGCAGGCTTGATGTTCTTTTTATGCAGAGAAATGGAGCCACAGTCTGCAATGCAGTATTGGCTGTTTTCTTGATTTGCTTAGGTTAGTTGTAAAGGAATTTCTGCTCTTGCTGTGCATTTAAGTGTGAATGACAAAGAACAGGAGAACAGCTGTGCCCATTAGCACTTTCCTCAGGCACCGACTCTTCAAGTTGGGCACTAAGTTTAAAACCAGTGCCCTAGTCACCAAAGATGCTAAGAACATTACTTCTTCCTCTGCTAAATTCTATTATGATCACTATAGTGTGGAATATGTCACAATTTTAAAGTCCCTCTCTCTCTGTCCCAAAAAAAATAAATAAACGTTGAAAAAAAAAAAGAGAAAAATGCAAGAATTTAAATAGTTACCACTTGCTTATCCAATTGTGTCTCTTTGGGACCTCTCCTGAACTTGAGAGAGATGAGGTAGGGAAGGGTAATTTCTCAGCTTCAGCACTACTGACACTTTGGATCAGACAATTCCTTGCTTTGGGAGACTGTCTTGAACATTCCCTGTCCTCTATCTACTACTTGCCTTTAGCATTCTTCCCTCACTTGTGGCAACCAAAAATGTCTCCAGACACAGCCAAGCATTGCCTGGGACAAAAAATTGCCCCAGCCAAGGACCACTGGTTGTAAGGGTTTAGTGTGTGACTCTGGAGTTAGACTGCCTTAAACCTAGGTGCCCCTGTCTAGGGGCTGTGACCTTGGGCACTTGACTTAAACTCTGAATTTCCATATGTGTGGAAAGAGATAAGGGCACCTATGGCATAGCACTGTAGTAAGAGACAAGTGAATTAACAAATTAAAAGTTCTTAGAATTGTGCTTGGTGCACAGTCAACACTGATAGAAACTATTATTCGTATATTAATGTCCTCCAGATGAATCTCCATTTTGCAGATTTACTTCTTTATAAAGACAAGAATAATCATAAAAAACAGGGCCAGAGAGTTGCCATTCTAGAGTCTACAGCTGGTCAATGTCAGTCTGGTGAAGGGTATATTCCAGCTTAGAGTCAAGCTTGATTTGGCTATGGACAACCTTCCCTTTGCCCCTCAGCATTTTCCTTTAAAGAAGAACATCACTTATGCCACTTATGGTATTATAAGGATTAAAACCATTCAGTATAAGACCACAAAAACAAAAAACTCCCACCTGCCCCTGCCTGCTTACCCACCTTCCCATCCTTGTCTTTCTTCTTTTTTCCTTTCTTCCCTTTTTCTTTCCATGTCTGAATATCAAAAGCTTTATTTTTATTGGTTCTTATTCTTAAAGAGGAGTGATTCTCAAACCACTTGAGAGCTGGTTTAAATACAAGTACCTGGGTCCACTTTCAGAGTTTCTGACTCAGTAGGTCTGGGGGTGGCACCTAAGAATTTGCATTTCTAATACATTTCCAGGTGATCCTTATCCTGATGCTCCTGACTGAGGACCACTCCGTAAGAACTAAAGTCATAGTATTTACATAGTAGAACAGTGGTTCTGAATCTTAAGCATGCATTAAAATCCTCTAGACAGTTTTTAGAGACACATTGCTGGGTCCCCATCCCTGAGTTTATAAGACCACACATCAACAGAACCAATGCTTTAGAAAGGCTCTCAACTTGAGCTACACGTTAGAATCACCTGGGGAGTTTCAAAAATAAGTCCTTAGGCCCGAGTTCCAACCCAGCCCAATTAAATCAGAATCTCTCTGTAGTTCATGAGGCTTCTCAGGTGATACCAATATGCAGCCAAGGTTGAGACATTGTTTGAAAGCAGATACAGAGATTTACAAAATCTGGGAGAGGGAGGAGGGAATTTGAGGATTTCATACTCAATATAATGGATGCTAAACAGAAAAAGCAATTCAGAGCTTTGGGTATTGATGTGATGAGCATATATTTGGTCCTATCTACCTTGGATGAGTGACATAAAGAATCACAGGTTTTGGGGGTTGTAAGAGACTTTGCAGTGTTCAGGTAGGAAACTTGGAAAATTCATGGCAATCTGAGGCTAAAGGCAGAAACAGCTTTTTAAGTGATCAGATAAAGGCACGATCATTTAGGACATTTTTAAAAACAATAAAAAAGTTTTTTAAGGCATTCTTAGACTTTGATAGTTAGATAGTCTTGGTTTTCTATATTCTTTCTCCTGATCCCTGTTGAAAGACGTAGAGGGACTTGACTCTAAATAACAACCCTGACTGTTTAGTGATTAGGCCCATTATCCTCAAATGGAAAAATTATGTCTTTAATTCTTCTAAAAGATTTCTGGAAATGCCTTGCTCCTCTCTATTCCAGCATTACGTGGACTAGTTGATCAGAGATAAGTATACCTGAGTGTTCCTCAATCATACAGCCATCGAAACCAGGAGCTTGGGTGAGGAGGACTAAGGAAGCAGTATAATACTGGAATGAATATAGAGCAGCCTGAGACTAGGACTACGTAATGTCATTAGACCATGCCACTGGGGCTTTGAGATCAGAGAAGAGCTTCGAGCCTTAATGGAGACTAGGGTTACTGGGTGAAGACAAAGACGGTGGCTTGGAACTGTGTCTGGCCCTTATGGACCTATTAGTGGGTAGCTGTGATCAGATGGTACTGTGTTGGTGGTGCCCACTCCCAAGAACTTACCCCGTGTCTTTCTGGACACAAGACATTGTTCTAGTGAGAATGATAAAAGGCTCTCTCCTCACCCATAATTGTAGCACTTTAATTAGTCTCTTTAAAAGTAACCTACCCTGTTTTCAGATGTTACCATCTCTTAAGCAATGTGAGAAAAGCCTGTCTAAAACATAAAACCAGTCAATATCACATTCAAAATTCTTCCCCACCTCCATCCCCACCAGGTCTCAGAATGGACCTCCAGATCATTCAGGTCTCTCCTATGCCATTTTGGGTTTCCTGGAATTGGGAATTCCTGTAACTTGCCACAGCTTCTTCCCCCCCCCCCCCATTTCTTGGGCATTAATCCCATTACACCTCCATTTGACCATGAATGACCTTACCAGACTCCTCAGGTTTTCTGAGCAGGTTCTTCTGCAATTTGGCTGTCCACTCCCTTCTCCCCCACTCCTGGCACCACTCTGATAAATCCATGTCTCTGATGGTTAACGTGAGAAGGCTTGGTTTTTGTGTATCTAATTCAACTGCATTTCTTGCTAAAGCTATATGGGCTTTTTGAACTTCTTGCAGCAGGAGAGTGGTAAGGAGTCAAATAATAAACGTATCAATGAGAATTCTTCTCATGTCCTAAAAGCAGTTGTTCCCCACCCCCCCTCCCCCACCTTGCATCCAAGAAGTAAAGTTAGTTGTGCTCATTAGTGATAAATCTTGAAGGCAGGATGATTTTCCTATTTGAAAGTTAGAGAGCAAGAGTCAACTTAGTTTCTAGTTCCTGCTTCCCACAGGAACAAGGACATATAGAGAAGGCACAAAGCAAACATTCTCAGATCATGTTCCTAGCAAGTATAAAGGGACTTCAGGTCCTACTTTAACTTAAAGTGAAGATTTTGATAAGTGTTTTCCCAAAGGACCAATTTTGAATTCCATGATTATTGTAGTAAAATTAGTCAGACATCATGAAAAAGTAAAATAATAATTGCAACATGTGGTTTTAAAGGGTTGAAGGGGTTTGGTTATGCAGTGGTTTTCAAACAGGGTTCCTCAGAGCCCTGATGTTACAAGAGGTGCCTCAGGGTGGGGAGATATGATAGAAGACAGGTCGGGGGTAGCATTCTATTGCTTTGTATCCCCACCATTTCAACAGAGCCACTCTGCTTTGTGTTCACATGTGGGACAACTTAAACAGACTTACATACTTTTTATGGCTTTATGATGCAGATTGATAAATTTATTTAAGATTAGATTACTGGCAGCCATTTACATGACAGGCATATCCCTGAGCAGTAGGACTGGCATTTCTTCATGGCTAGTAAAGGCAGGTCTGGCCTGACGGAGATGCCCCCTCCAAAAGAGATGAATGTGGTACAGGGAGGGAGGAAGAGGGATCCTCAGCCAGCTTCAAAAAATGAGCCAAGTAAGTCGGGTTTAGTTTTCTGATACTTTATCCTAATATTGGCCACAAGAACTCATATTTCACAAACATTTTAATTAATTTACAATTAGCCACATTTAACACCATCTCCATGTTTTTATAAATACAAAGACCCATGCCCCAGGGAGGATAAATGACATGCCCAGGGTCACAAGTTTAGAGATGAGATGAAGCTTCTCTAATTCCTCATCCGGGGTTCTTTCCTCTACAATACTGATTAAAACCAACTTCAGAAGCTGATGAGCTCTTGTTTCCAACGTACTTTTACATAGAAGCTCTGTACACAAAATGTGAAATGGTCGAAATGCTTTAGATGAAGCTGAGTTGGGGAGGAGGCTTTTGATCTACTTTATCCCCATCATTTTCTCTCTCTGCCTTCAGCAGCAATCCTGGGGCTCCCATGGATCATGATTGGAAAATGACTATTCTGGGTATGGTATTAACAGCTGGAGTGCAAAGGCCTGTAGATCTTCTTCCTTTCATACCTATTGCTTATGTAAGTAATACTGGAAGGACTGAATGTGCTAGACTTTCTACCCTAAGACCTTGCAAGGCAAAATATTAAAAATAGACGTTTTGCTTTTAATTTGTGGTATTAAGTCCAATGAAAATGGTATGACATTTACTAGTAGCTTAATGGCCTATTAGGTGGACATTTTATTGCTTGCATAATTTTGAATTATATCCCACGTACTTTAAGTCCACATGGAATCCTCATTTACAACATTGTCACACTTGTCCAAACATTCCTCTATAGAAAAAGCATAAAATCTAAATATTTTGTGAAATAAAAACATGATTAAATCTCTGTTCCATAATTAATTGAAAGATGATCCTGTGTAATGTCACTATGATTTGTATGGAAATACTTAACCCACAATTACTCTATCAGGTTAACCTAAAAGACGTCTGTTCTCCCAATATTCTCCCTTTCCCTCCCTCTAACCCACTGGAGTAATGCTCTTCTGCTGCTTGGCACACTCAGTTTTTTAAAGCACTTTAAAATATATCTTTTAATATAATATTAATGGCAGGTAAAACATGCATTATTATTCCTTTGTAACAAATAAAAAAAACTGATGCTTATAGAAGTGAAATGAATTGCTAAGGTCACATAGAACAACACATTAAAAACTGAAAATAAGAATTCTTGTCTCAATTTCTAGTCCTTTTATCTCTTCTGTTCTATCAAGTTATCAGTCAGAGACCCAAGTTAGGGATCACCTTCCGGAGCATCTTCTCTCGTGCTTTTTTACTGCACCACAGGGGATGGTGCTGTATCTCACTGCCGAGGGAGGCAGGGCTAGGGCACCAAACTGCCTTTACAAACACAGCCCTGTGAGGAACAGGTGCTGAGAAAGCAAGAAGGTGACCACGCTGGCACTGCTCAGCTGTCTGGAAGTCTAAACAATATTTTGTTTCAAGTCACATGTGGGCTAAGCGGGAGGTGGGGGTGAGGGGAAGACAAGGGCAAGTCTCCTTAAGTCTATGTCTTCAAGACACAAGCTTCAAAGCAACATTTGAGCCCTGAAAAATCCATGTCCTCTGGCATAATTCTGAATCTCAAAAAAGGGTGAAAAATTTCTACTTCATGGATACTAAGGCTGTTTGTCCTTTTAAATGCCAATCAGTCAACCCAATGAATGCTTACTTTTTTTTTTTTTATGAAATTTATTGACAAATTGGTTTCCATACAACACCCAGTGCTCATCCCAAAAGGTGCCCTCCTCAATACCCATCACCCACCCTCCCCTCCCTCCCACCCCCCATCAACCCTCAGTTTGTTCTCAGTTTTTAACAGTCTCTTATGCTTTGGCTCTCTCCCACTCTAACCTTTTTTTTTTTTTTTTCCTTCCCCTCCCCCATGGGTTCCTGTTAAGTTTCTCAGGATCCACATAAGAGTGAAACCATATGGTATCTGTCTTTCTCTGTATGGCTTATTTCACTTAGCATCACACTCTCCAGTTCCATCCACGTTGCTACAAAGGGCCATATTTCATTTTTTGTCATTGCCACATAGTACTCCATTGTGTATATATACCACAATTTCTTTATCCATTCATCAGTTGATGGACATTTAGGCTCTTTCCATAATTTGGCTATTGTTGAGAGTGCTGCTATGAACATTGGGGTACAAGTGCCCCTATGCATCAGTACTCCTGTATCCCTTGGATAAATTCCTAGCAGTGCTATTGCTGGGTCATAGGGTAGGTCTATTTTTAATTTTCTGAGGAACCTCCACACTGCTTTCCAGAGCGGCTGCACCAATTTGCATTCCCACCAACAGTGCAAGAGGGTTCCCGTTTCTCCACATCCTCTCCAGCATCTATAGTCTCCTGATTTGTTCATTTTGGCCACTCTGACTGGCGTGAGGTGATACCCGAGTGTGGTTTTGATTTGTATTTCCCTGATAAGGAGCGACGCTGAACATCTTTTCATGTGCCTGTTGGCCATCTGGATGTCTTCTTTAGAGAAGTGTCTATTCATGTTTTCTGCCCATTTCTTCACTGGGTTATTTGTTTTTCGGGTGTGGAGTTTGGTGAGCTCTTTATAGATTTTATTTATTTTTTTTTTATTGATATATTATTGATTTTATTGAGACTCAGATGATTATGGCTTAAAAATAATTTTATGCTCCTTTACCTTTCTACAGATTTATAATTATGCTAGTATACAACAAACACACACACATTTTATTTACTTAGACCACAAAGACGAAGGAAATACCGAAAGAAGTTAATGATATTCAGGGTTCTGCTGAGGACTAGGAGTTTCAGAGGCCACGACAGAACATCTTGGAAGGTCAGGGAAGGACGTGCAATTGGGTCGGATTACATTACGTACAAAAAGCCACGCACAGATAGCGTCGGGACAATTTGGGCATGTGCTGGTGGGGTAAACGGGAATTAGGGGCAAGTTGAGATTAGTCCAGATGGCCTCTTACAGGAAGTCACCTCTCAGCCATCACAGGAAAGTTAAGTTGTGTCTGTTGTACGCTCTTAAGGACGGTTAAGAAACATGTTCTGGTCTCTACGGGTACTCATAGAGATGTGAGGTCCATGAGGGGCGGTGTAGTGCAGAACACCTAGACTCCAGATTCAACTTTGCCACCTGGAACAGCAGCTGGACAAGAGACAGTGGGCAAGAGATCTGTAACGCTCTGGGCTTCAGGTTCCTTAGTCGTCATCTGGGGACCGTGATATTACCGACCTCACGAGTCTGGTACAAGGATTAAATAAGTCCATGTATGTAAGGTTTTCACCACCATGGTACCTCAAACAGAGTAAGGCATCAAAATGCGAACGTTGTTACTGTTATCAAAACACAATTTTCACTTTTAGGGCAAATGAAAGCGTAGGCTCATTCTTATCCCCTAAATTCTGCACAGATGAAGCGCTCTCCCTCATTTGTGCATCCTAAACGACCCGAAGCAGGGCTAGCTCCCGTAACAAGCCACGTCTATCCCTCTGTAGTCTTCCATGTTTTCTCCTCTTCCTCTGCAGATCATTTAATCGTACAAAAGGGAATTCGTTTCGCCTTCTATTAGCATTTATTTATTTTTTTTTGTTTTGTTTTGAGTTTTTTTTTTTTATGAAATTTATTGACAAATTGGTTTCCATACAACACCCAGTGCTCATCCCAAAAGGTGCCCTCCTCAATACCCATCACCCACCCTCCCCTCCCTCCCACCCCCCATCAACCCTCAGTTTGTTCTCAGTTTTTAACAGTCTCTTATGCTTTGGCTCTCTCCCACTCTAAAGTCCTTTTTTTTTTTTTCCTTCCCCTCCCCCATGGGTTCCTGTTAAGTTTCTCAGGATCCACATAAGAGTGAAACCATATGGTATCTGTCTTTCTCTGTATGGCTTATTTCACTTAGCATTACACTCTCCAGTTCCATCCACGTTGCTACAAAGGCCATATTTCATTTTTTCTCATTGCCACATAGTATTCCATTGTGTATATAAACCACAATTTCTTTATCCATTCATCAGTTGATGGACATTTAGGCTCTTTCCATAATTTGGCTATTGTTGAGAGTGCTGCTATGAACATTGGGGTACAAGTGCCCCTATGCATCAGTACTCCTGTATCCCTTGAGTAAATTCCTAGCAGTGCTATTGCTGGGTCATAGGGTAGGTCTATTTTTAATTTTCTGAGGAACCTCCACACTGCTTTCCAGAGCGGCTGCACCAATTTGCATTCCCACCAACAGTGCAAGAGGGTTCCCGTTTCTCCACATCCTCTCCAGCATCTATAGTCTCCTGATTTGTTCATTTTGGCCACTCTGACTGGCGTGAGGTGATACCTGAGTGTGGTTTTGATTTGTATTTCCCTGATAAGGAGCGACGCTGAACATCTTTTCATGTGCCTGTTGGCCATCTGGATGTCTTCTTTAGAGAAGTGTCTATTCATGTTTTCTGCCCATTTCTTCACTGGGTTATTTGTTTTTCGGGTGTGGAGTTTGGTGAGCTCTTTATAGATTTTAGATACTAGCCCTTTGTCCGATATGTCATTTGCAAATATCTTTTCCCATTCCGTTGGTTGCCTTTTAGTTTTGTTGGTTGTTTCCTTTGCTGTGCAGAAGCTTTTTATCTTCATAAGGTCCCAGGAATTCACTTTTGCTTTTAATTCCCTTGCCTTTGGGGATGTGTCGAGTAAGAGATTGCTACGGCTGAGGTCAGAGAGGTCTTTTCCTGCTTTCTCCTCTAAGGTTTTGATGGTTTCCTGTCTCACATTTAGGTCCTTTATCCATTTTGAGTTTATTTTTGTAAATGGTGTGAGAAAGTGGTCTAGTTTCAACCTTCTGCATGTTGCTGTCCAGTTCTCCCAGCACCATTTGTTAAAGAGGCTGTCTTTTTTCCATTGGATGTTCTTTCCTGCTTTGTCAAAGATGAGTTGGCCATACGTTTGTGGGTCTAGTTCTGGGGTTTCTATTCTATTCCATTGGTCTGTGTGTCTGTTTTTGTGCCAATACCATGCTGTCTTGATGATGACAGCTTTGTAGTAGAGGCTAAAGTCTGGGATTGTGATGCCTCCTGCTTTGGTCTTCTTCTTCAAAATTCCTTTGGCTATTCAGGGCCTTTTGTGGTTCCATATGAATTTTAGGATTGCTTGTTCTAATTTCGAGAAGAATGCTGGTGCAATTTTGATTGGGATTGCATTGAATGTGTAGATAGCTTTGGGTAGTATTGACATTTTGACAATATTTATTTTTCCAATCCATGAGCAGGGAATGTCTTTCCATTTCTTTAAGTCTTCTTCAATTACCTTCATAAGCTTTCTATAGTTTTCAGCATACAGATCCTTTACATCTTTGGTTAGATTTATTCCTAGGTATTTTATGCTTCTTGGTGCAATTGTGAATGGGATCATTTTCTTTATTTGTCTTTCTGTGGCTTCATTGTTAGTGTATAAGAATGCAACTGATTTCTGTACATTGATTTTGTATCCTGCAACTTTGCTGAATTCATGTATCAGTTCTAGCAGACTTTTGGTGGAGTCTATCGGATTTTCCATGTATAATATCATGTCATCTGCAAAAAGCGAAAGCTTGACTTCATCTTTGCCAATTTGGATGCCTTTGATTTCCTTTTGTTGTCTGATTGCTGATGCTAGAACTTCCAGCACTATGTTAAACAACAGCGGTGAGAGTGGGCATCCCTGTCGTGTTCCTGATCTCAGGGAAAAAGCTCTCAGTTTTTCCCCGTTGAGGATGATGTTAGCTGTGGGCTTTTCATAAATGGCTTTTATGATCTTTAAGTATGTTCCTTCTATCCCGACTTTCTCAAGGGTTTTTATTAAGAAAGGGTGCTGGATTTTGTCAAAGGCTTTTTCTGCATCGATTGACAGGATCATATGGTTCTTCTCTTTTTTTTTGTTAATGTGATGTATCACGTTGATTGATTTGCGAATGTTGAACCAGCCCTGCATCCCAGGAATGAATCCCACTTGATCATGGTGAATAATTCTTTTTATATGCTGTTGAATTCGATTTGCTAGTATCTTATTGAGAATTTTTGCATCCATATTCATCAGGGATATTGGCCTGTAGTTCTCTTTTTTGACTGGGTCTCTGTCTGGTTTAGGAATCAAAGTAATACTGGCTTCATAGAATGAGTCTGGAAGTTTTCCTTCCCTTTCTATTTCTTGGAATAGCTTGAGAAGGATAGGTATTATCTCTGCTTTAAATGTCTGGTAGAACTCCCCTGGGAAGCCATCTGGTCCTGGACTCTTATTTGTTGGGAGATTTTTGATAACCGATTCAATTTCTTCGCTGGTTATGGGTCTGTTCAAGCTTTCTATTTCCTCCTGATTGAGTTTTGGAAGAGTGTGGGTGTTCAGGAATGTGTCCATTTCTTCCAGGTTGTCCAATTTGTTGGCATATAATTTTTCATAGTATTCCCTGATAATTGTTTGTATCTCTGAGGGATTGGTTGTAATAATTCCATTTTCATTCATGATTTTATCTATTTGGGTCATCTCCCTTTTCTTTTTGAGAAGCCTGGCTAGAGGTTTGTCAATTTTGTTTATTTTTTCAAAAAACCAACTCTTGGTTTCGTTGATCTGCTCTACAGTTTTTTTAGATTCTATATTGTTTATTTCTGCTCTGATCTTTATTATTTCTCTTCTTCTGCTGGGTTTAGGCTGCCTTTGCTGTTCTGCTTCTATTTCTTTTAGGTGTGCTGTTAGATTTTGTATTTGGGATTTTTCTTGTTTCTTGAGATAGGCCTGGATTGCAATGTATTTTCCTCGCAGGACTGCCTTCGCTGCGTCCCAAAGCGTTTGGATTGTTGTATTTTCATTTTCGTTTGTTTCCATATATTTTTTGATTTCTTCTCTAATTGCCTGGTTGACCCACTCATTCGTTAGTAGGGTGTTCTTTAACCTCCACGCTTTTGGAGGCTTTCCAGACTTTTTCCTGTGGTTGATTTCAAGCTTCATAGCATTGTGGTCTGAAAGTATGCATGGTATAATTTCAATTCTTGTAAACTTATGAAGGGCTGTTTTGTGACCCAGTATATGATCTATCTTGGAGAATGTTCCATGTGCACTCGAGAAGAAAGTATATTCTGTTGCTTTGGGATGCAGAGTTCTAAATATATCTGTCAAGTCCATCTGATCCAATGTCTCATTCAGGGCCCTTGTTTCTTTATTGACCGTGTGTCTAGATGATCTATCCATTTCTGTAAGTGGGGTGTTAAAGTCCCCTGCAATTACCACATTCTTATCAATAAGGTTGCTTCTGTTTATGAGTAATTGTTTTATATACTTGGGGGCTCCGGTATTCGGCGCATAGACATTTATAATTGTTAGCTCTTCCTGATGGATAGACCCTGTAACTATTATATAATGTCCTTCTTCATCTCTTGTTACAGCCTTTAATTTAAAGTCTAGTTTGTCTGATATAAGTATGGCTACTCCAGCTTTCTTTTGGCTTCCAGTAGCATGATAAATAGTTCTCCATCCCCTCACTCTGAATCTAAAGGTGTCCTCAGGTCTAAAATGAGTCTCTTGTAGACAGCAAATAGATGGGTCTTGTTTTTTTATCCATTCTGATACCCTATGTCTTTTGGTTGGCGCATTTAATCCATTTACATTCAGTGTGATTATAGAAAGATACGGGTTTAGAGTCATTGTGATGTCTGTATGTTTTATGCTTGTAGTGATGTCTCTGGTACTTTGTCTCACAGGGTCCCCCTTAGGATCTCTTGTAGGGCTGGTTTAGTGGTGACAAATTCCTTCAGTTTTTGCTTGTTTGGGAAGACCTTTATCTCTCCTTCTATTCTAAATGACAGACTTGCTGGATAAAGGATTCTCGGCTGCATATTTTTGCTGTCTAGCACACTGAAAATCTCGTGCCAATTCTTTCTGGCCTGCCAAGTTTCAAAAGAGAGATCAGTCACGAGTCTTATCGGTCTCCCTTTATATGTGAGGGCACGTTTACCCCTTGCTGCTTTCAGAATTTTCTCTTTATCCTTGTATTTTGCCAGTTTCACTATGATATGTCGTGCAGAAGATCGATTCAAGTTACGTCTGAAGGGAGTTCTCTGTGCCTCTTGGATTTCAATGTCTTTTTTCTTCCCCAGTTCAGGGAAGTTCTCAGCTATTATTTCTTCAAGTACCCCTTCAGCACCTTTCCCTCTCTCTTCCTCCTCTGGGATACCAATTATGCGTATATTATTTCTTTTTAGTGTATCACTTAGTTCTCTAATTTTCCCCTCATACTCCTGGATTTTTTTATCTCTCTTTTTCTCAGCTTCCTCTTTTTCCATAACTTTATCTTCTAGTTCACCTATTCTCTCCTCTGCCTCTTCCATCTGAGCCGTGGTGGTTTGCATTTTGTTTTGCATTTCCTTTAAAGCGTTTTTCAGCTCCTCGTGACTGTTCCTTAGTCCCTTGATCTCTGTAGCAAGAGATTCTCTGCTGTCCTGTATGCTGTTTTCCAGCCCAGCGATTAATTTTATGACTATTATTCTAAATTCACTTTCTGTTATATTATTTAAATCCTTTTTGATCAGCTCATTAGCTGTTGTTATTTCCTGGAGATTCTTCTGAGGGGAATTCTTCCGCTTGGTCATTTTGGATAGTCCCTGGTGTGGTGAGGGCCTGCAGGGCACTTCCCCTGTGCTGTGGTGTATAACTGGAGTTGGTGGGCGGGGCTGCAGTCCGACCTGATGTCTGCCCCCAGCCCACCGCTGGGGCCACAGTCAGACTGGTGTGTGTGCCTTCTCTTCCCCTCTCCTAGGGGCGGGATTCACTGTGGGGTGGCGTGGCCCATCTGGGCTACTTGCACACTGCCAGGCTTGTGATGCTGGGGATCTGGCGTATTAGCTGGGGTGGGTAGGCAAGGTGCACGGCGGCAGGGGGGGCAGGCTTAGCTCGCTTCTCCTTAGGTGATCCACTTCAGGAGGGGCCCTGTGGCAGCCGGAGGGAGTCAGATCCGCTGCCGGAGGTTTGGCTCCGCAGAAGCACAGAGTTGGGTGTTTGCGCGGAGCGAGCAATTTCCCTGGCCGGAACCGGTTCCCTTTGGGATTTTGGCTGGGGGATGGGCGGGGGAGATGGCGCTGGCGAGCGCCTTTGTTCCCCGCCAAACTGAGCTCTGTCGTCCAGGGGCTCCGCAGCTCACCCTCCCTTTGTCCTCCAGCCTTCCCGCTTTCTGAGCAGAGCTGTTAACTTATGACCTCCCAGACGCTAAGTCGCGCTTGCTGTCGGAACACAGTCCGTCAGGCCCCTCCGCTTTTGCAAGCCGGGCTCGGGGGCTCTGCTTGGCTGGCGAGCTGCCCCTCCGCCCCGGCTCCCTCCTGCCAGTCCGTGGAGTGCGCACCACCTCGCCGCCCTTCCTACCCTCTTCCGTGGGCCTCTCATCTGCACTTGGGTCCGGTGACTCCGTTCTGCTAATCCTCTGGCGGTTTTCTGGGTTATTTAGGCAGGTGTAGGTGGAATCTAAGTGATCAGCAGGACGCGCGGTGAGCCCAGCGTCCTCCTACGCCGCCATCTTCCCAGAATCCCCCCTCCAAAAGAATTTTTAAAAAGTGGCTTTTTTTTTTTTTTTGGAGAAAGTTTTTACTCTATCAACCTTTGAGAACATGGGTAATACCAGAGTCTCATTAGAATGATCATAGCCTATTTTGTTGTTTCATTTAACTTTGTTTCTTCAGGGTAGGCTTTCCTGACCTAATTCACCTTGATGATTATAATGTATTCTCCCAGTGTTCTTCTCTTCTGTGTACCTCATTTGCATAGCCTCTGTCTGGGGAAAACAAGTGTTGTTGTTGGTGGTGGTTTAGGAAAACTCAGGAACATTATTGTATACTTCAAATAAAGAACATCCTCTTTCCTCACTGGAAATCTGCTAAGCATGCGTGGCACTCTCAACCTGTTTAGAAAACATACTGGGGAGGGGTGTCTGGGTGGCTCAGTTGGTTAAGCGTCCACCTTTGGCTCAGGTCATGATCTCAGGATTCGTGGGTTCGAGCCCCGCATCTGTGCTGACAGCTCAGAGACTGGAGCCTGCTTCCCTCTCTTTCTCTGCTCTTCCCCTGCTTGTGTTCTATTTGAAAAATAAATAAATAAATAAATACTAAAAAAAAGGAAAGAAAACATACTGGGGATGTTTTAACAAAATGCAGAATGCATAGTTACAGCTAGAGGTGAACACAAGAAGAAGTCAGATGCTATCTGAGGGATACAGTGTAAAATCTGGGGTAGGGGCAGTGGACCCAAGATTCAAAGATCAAGTCCATGCCTGGTCAGGCACAGGCAGCATTGTTGTGAGCCATACCTGGGGCCTTGTGCTGGGTCATGTTGAGGCTAAGGTGAAGCCTGTGGTCCACCAGGCTGCTGCTGTTTTGTTGTGATGAAAGTGTTTAATAGCCTCATTTAATGGTTTAGCATGTCTAGAGAAACAGGAATAAGTTGAGAAATAGAGAAACAGGAATTTGGAATTTGGGAGACATGAAGCAAATCACAGGAAGGGTAGAGTTACAGTAACCAGCTTGGAAGCCCCCAGTGGGCAAGTAGCTGTAAAGACGTAAGTTGTCTGAGGACAGTGGTAAAGATTCAACAACTTTGAAACAAATAATTATTGAATATCCACTGCTGTTAAGAAATAGGTTGTAGGGGCACCTGGGTGGTTCAGTTGGTTAAGTGTCCACCTTTGGCTCAGGTCGTTTCTCGAGGTTCATGGGTTCAAGCCCTGGATCGGGCTCTGACAGCTCAGAGCCTGGAGACTGCTTCAGATTCTGTGTCTTCCTCTCTCTCTGCCCCTCCCCCACTCACACTCTGTCTCAAAAATAAATAAACATTAAAAAAAATAGCTTGTAGATCCTGACATAGTCTCAAAGCCTAAGAAGTAGAAGGTCAAGAACAATAATAAGGCACTCAAAAGGAAAGACGGTTGGAGCCTGAGATGTAGAATGTTGAGGGCCAGAGAGAGATTCTTCTAGTGACTAAATGAAATACTAACCTGGTAGAAGTTTTCACATATGTGACTTTCTTTTAATCTGGCAAAACAGTCCTCCTTAGAAATTGTTACTCAATCTTTTGATATAACCCAGAGAGTTCTCAACCAGTTATCTTTACCTTCTTTCAAAGGCACAAATTAATGACACTGTCACAAGGTTCCTACGGGTTTCGCATCAACCGTTCTCAACCTTGTTCATTTTTCTTATCTCAAGGCTACATTCAGATGGAATCACTGATTTCACATGAAATGCCAAAAATGCACTATGAAAAATCTGGTGGTGTTTTGCTAAAGGTAATTCGCTATTTACTCTGATGCTCAGTGCACATGGGTGTTGTCACTATGAGAGAAGCTGGAATGTTAATAGTGAACGTTTTCCTGGACGGGAGAATCTGGAAACTCCAGTAGTCTGCCAAATCAAGCAGAGCCAGGGCATATTTTTATGATTCTGTGGGGAGTTGTGCAATGCATCTGTTCATGGAGGATCGAAGCAAGCACCCTTCACTCCCCCAATATTTCAACTGAGATCATTTTATTTCCCTGATAATTCCTTGCTTTGAGACAATCAGGTGTGATATGTATCCTCATTATGATTTTATGAAGCAGTAAATGCCACCACCCCCATCTAACAAGAGGCAGCGTCCACTGAAGGGTGAGACTTAGAACCAAACTGTGTTTTTGAAACACCACAGGAAATATATCACTGGTCCATTCGGCTCCTGTTGCAGATTCTGTCATGCCTGAAGTCCTAAAATGTGACGCTTTCTGTTGTTTACAGCGCAACAGGAGAAGCAGTGGAGGCACCCCAAAGGGCACTGTCTTCATTTTTAAGAGTGTTTGGTTGGGAAGCTTTTCCTCTGTCAGGGGCTTTGCGAGGGCACAGCTAAGACTCTCCAAGGCTGTGAAAGAAAGCCCTGACAGAAGACAAAGAGTGGAAATGAGGGCAAGGAGGGTCGTGAGGGCTGGCCTCGTTCAAGCCTCAGACTGACCCACAGGATCAAGAGGCCTAAGACCGGAGGCAGGGAACAGAATAAAAACTAAAGTTTTGAGCAAATGAGACATACTTGTTAGTTGGCTATTTTACAGAATCTTGGCTGAGCAAGGCTGTGTACAATCATTGTTATTGTTACATTTGATAATTAGCGTCATCTTTAGCTTACTGATAAATGTGATTAATGTAGTCTATGCCTACCTGGAAATGAAGCCTAGCATTAAAAAAAAAAAAAACATAAGGTCCCAGTAATTCACTTTTGCTTTTAATTCCCTTGCCTTTGGGGATGTGTCGAGTAAGAGATTGCTACGGCTGAGGTCAGAGAGGTCTTTTCCTGCTTTCTCCCAATGTTCATAGCAGCACTCTCAACAATAGCCAAATTATGGAAAGAGCCTAAATGTCCATCAACTGATGAATGGATAAAGAAATTGTGGTTTATATACACAATGGAATACTACGTGGCAATGAGAAAAAAATGAAATATGGCCTTTTGTAGCAACGTGGATGGAACTGGAGAGTGTGATGCTAAGTGAAATAAGCCATACAGAGAAAGACAGATACCATATGGTTTCACTCTTATGTGGATCCTGAGAAACTTAACAGGAACCCATGGGGGAGGGGAAGGAAAAAAAAAAAAAAGAGGTTAGAGTGGGAGAGAGCCAAAGCATAAGAGACTGTTAAAAACTGAGAACAAACTGAGGGTTGATGGGGGGTGGGAGGGAGGGGAGGGTGGGTGATGGGTATCGAGGAGGGCACCTTTTGGGATGAGCACTGGGTGTTGTATGGAAACCAATTTGTCAATAAATTTCATATATATATATATAAAAAAAATTAGAATATTTGGGGGTTTCGGTAGAAAAAAGGTTTTTGTTTGATTCTGTCTAGTAGCGATGCCATCAGGCCAAATCAAGTCGCTACAAAGTTAGCAGTTAGATAACAGAGGCTCACTGCTGCATACTGGATGATTCTCTTAGCGGTTTGGAGCTTGGGATTAGGATCCATAATACGTCGATTCCAACCCTGGCTTTTCTACTTCCCTGCTGTGTGACTTTGGGTAAGTTACTTAACCTCTCTATTTTGTTTCCCTATGTATAAACTGAAAATGACAATAATACTCGAGGTATATTGTTTTTGTTTTTTTTATAATTAAATAATATAAGGCAGATAAAGCACTTAGCACAATATCTGACACATAGTAAATGATTTGTAAATGTTATGAATGTTATTAACAATTAATATAAACATTATTAGTTTATTTTTAAATTTATTTAAAATTTTTATTTAATTTTGAGAGAGAGAGAGAGAGAGAGACAGAGTATGAGCAGGGGAGGGGCAGAGAGAGAGGAAGACACAGAATCTGAAGTAGGCTCCAGGCTCTGAGCTGTCAGCACAGAGCCCGACACGTAGATCAAACTTGTGAACCGTGAGATCACGATCTGAGCCAAAGTTGGATGCTTAACTGACTGAGCCACCCAGGTGTACCAAATATTATTAGTTTATAAGTCAATCAATTTAATAATTAATTCGAGAAAGCATCCTAATTACACAAACACTAGAGTAGGAGACTGCCAAAGCTATTTGTCTGTTAAGGCACTGTCTACACTGAATCAACCACAGAACTATGTAAATCTCATAAGTAACAACACTTGGTTCTGTCTCATGTACATAGCTCTGTTGTTGTTGTTGTTTCCTAAAACAGTGCTTTTTTTTTTCCCCAAGTTTTTAGTTAAATTTCAGTTGGTAAACATACAGTGTAATACTGGTTTCAAGTGTAGAATTTAGTGATGCATCACTTACATACAGCACCACCGCTCATCACAAATGCCTTCCTTAATATCCATCCCCCGTATAACCCATTCCCCCTCCCGCCTCCCCTCCAGTGACCCTCAGTTTGTTCTCTATAGTTAAACAGTCTGTTTCCTGGTTTGCCTCTCTTTTCCCCTTCCCCAAGTTCATCTGTTTTGTTTCTTAAGTTCTACATATGAATGAAATCATATGGTATTGTCTTTCTCTGACTGACTTATTTCACTTAGCATAATACACTCTAGTTCCATCCACATCATTGCAAATGGCAAGATTCCATTCTTTTTGATGGCTGAGTAACATTCCATTGTGTGTGTGTGTGTGTGTGTGTGTGTGTGTGTACACACACACACACACACCACATCTTCTTTAGCCATTCATCAGGCAAGAGACATTTGGGCTCTCTTGATAATTTGGCTATTGTTGATAGTGTTGCTATAAATATTGGGATGCTTGTACCCCTTTGAATCTGTATTTATGTATACTTTGGGTGAATACCTAGTAGTGCAATTGCTGGATTGCAGGGTAGTTCTATTTTTAACTTTTTGAGGAACTTCCATACTGTTCTCCATGTGGCTGCACCAGTTTGCATTCCCACCAATGGTGTAAGAGGGTTCCCCTTTCTCCGCAACCTCACCAACACCTGTTGTTTCTTACGTTGTTAATTTTAGCCATTCTGACAGGGGGAGGTGATCTCATTGTAGTTTTGATTTGTATTTCCCTGATGATGAGTGATGTTGAGCATCTTTTCATGTATCTCAAAACAGTGTTCTTTTTAATTTCTTGAACTCTTTCTTTTTTTTCCTTTTTTTTGATTTAACTTTATTTTTTATTTTTTTAAAATTTACATCCAAATTAGTTAGTATATAGTGAAGCAATGATTTCAGTAGATTCCTTAATGCCCCTTACCCATTTGGCCCATCCCCCCTCCCACAACCCCTCCAGCAACCCTGTTTGTTCTCCATATTTATGAGTCTCTTCTGTTTTGTCCCCTCCCTGTTTTTATATTATTTTGTTTCCCTTCCCTCATGTTCATCTGTTTTGTCTCTTAAAGTCCTCATATGAGTGAAGTCATATGATTTTTGTCTTTCTCTGACTAATTTCGCTTAGCATAATACCTTCCAGTTCCATCCACGTGGTTGCACATGGCAAGATTTAATTCTTTTTGATTGCTGAGTAATACTCTTTTGTATATACATACCACATCTCCTTTATTCAGCCATCCATCAATGAACATTTGGGCTCTTTCCATACTTTGGGCATTGTTGATAGTGCTGCTATAAACATGGGGGTGCATGTGTCCCTTCGAAACAGCACACCTGTATCCCTTAGATAAATGCCTAGTAGTGCAATTGCTGGGTCATAGGGTAGTTCTATTTTTAATTTTTTGAGGAACCTCCATACTGTTTTCCAGAGTGGCTGCACCAGCTTGCATTCCCACCAATAATGCAAAAGAGATCCTCTTTCTCCACATCCTCGCCAACATCTGTTGTTGCCTGAGTTGTTAATGTTAGCCATTCTGACAGGTGTAAGGTGGTATCTCATTGTGGTTTTGATTTGTATTTCCTTGATGATGAGTGATGTTGAGCATTTTTTCATGTGTCAGTTGGCCATCTGGATGTCTTCTTTGGAGAAGTGTCTATTCATGTCTTTTGCCCATATCTTCACTGGATTACTTGTTTTTTGGGTGTTGAGTTTGATAAGTTCTTTGTAGATTTTGGATACTAACCCTTTGTCTGATATGTAATTTGCAAATATCTTCTCCTATTCTATCAGTTGTCTTTTAGTTTTGCTGATTGTTTCCTTTGCTGTGCAGAAGCTTTTTATTTTGATGAGGTGCCAGTAGTTCATTTTTGCTTTTGTTTCCCTTCCCTCTGGAGATGTGTTGAATAAGAAGTTGCTGAGGCCAAGATCAAAGAGGTTTTTGTCTGCTTTCTCCTTGAGGATTTTGATGGCTTCCTGTCTTACATTGAGGTCTTTCATCCACTTTGAGTTTACTTTTGTGTATGGTGTAAGAAAGTGGTCCAGGTTCATTCTTCTGCATGTCGCCGTCCAGTTTTCCCAGCACCACTTACTGAAGAGGCTGTCTTTATTCCATTGGATATTCTTTCTTGCTTTGTCAAAGATTAGTTGCCTATATGTTTGTGGGTCCATTTCTGGGTTCTTTATTCTGTTCCATTGATCAGAGTGTCTGTTCTTGTGCCAGTACCATACTGTCTTGATGATTACAGCTTTGTAGTATAGCTTGAAGTCTGGGATTGTGATGCCTCCTGCTTTGGTTTTCTTTCTCAAGATTGCTTTGGCTATTCGGGGTCTTTTATGGTTCCATACAAATTTTAGAATTATTTGTTCTAGCTCTGTGAAGAATGCTGGTGTTACTTTGATAGGTATCATGTTGAATATGTAGATTGTTTTGTGTAGTATCGACATTTTAACAACATTTGTTCTTCCTATCCAGGAGCATGGAATCTTTTTCCATTTTTTTGTGTCTTCTTCAATTTCTTTCATCAGCTTTCTATAGTTTTCAGTGTATAGACTTTTGCCCTCTTTGGTTAGATTTATTCCTAGGTATTTTATGGTTTTTGGTGCAGTTGTAAATGGGATCGATTCCTTGATTTCTCTTTCTGTCACTTCATTGTTGGTGTATAGGAATGCAACCTATTTCTGTGCATTGATTTTATATCCTGCAACTTTGCTGAATTCATGAATCAGTTCTAGCAGTTTTTTGGTGGAATCTTTTGGGTTTTCCATATAGTGTATCATGTCATCTCCGAAGAGTGAAAGTTTGACCTCCTCCTGGCTGATTTGGATGCTTTTTATTTCTTTGTGTTGTCTGATTGCAGAGGCAAAGACTTCCAATACTATGTTGAATAACAGTGGCGAGAGTGGACATCCTGAACTCTAACTTTCTTGAAGTCAAAGACAACATCTTACTTCCCCAATGCTCAGAACTCAGTGTGTCATTAAAAAATGTTTCTGGGGGTGCCTGGGTGGCTCAGTTGTTAAGCGTCTGACTTCAGCCAGGTCATGATCTCGTGGTTCATGAGTTTGAGCCCTCCATTGGGCTGTGTGCTGACAGCTCAGAGCCTGAAGCCTGCTTTGGATTCTGTGTCTCCCTCTTCCTCTGCCCTCTCTCCACTCATGCTCTGTCTCTCTCAAAAAATGAATAAACATTAAAAAAATGTTTCCAATGCACTGACTATGAGTTGCCATAGTTTTATACTAGGGACTTTGGTCATTATATCTAGTCAATAATCACATGAGTAATGTTGTAGAGCAGCAGGGTTTATATTCTTTTTAGATGGCTATAAAAGGGAAGATCTTTGCTTTGGGAAGACACTCGCACAAATTTATTATTTTGAGAGAGTTGACACTAACACTAGATTCTGAAATTGCAGAAATTATCAGTCTCTTTACCATCAGGATCCTACACATTTGTCCTTTTTGGCTTCTTACTATTCTTTGCTTTATAGTTTATTATTTCCAGATGACAGGTCTTATCAGCTTGGAACTGGAAACACATTAATTATTCTTTTTAATTTTCAAATACCAGATCCTCAGCACAGTGAGTATCATCATGGCTCCAAATGGCTTTTGGATAAATGCATGATCAAACAAAGGGGTCTGCATGCGTTTTCTAATTCATAATGTGGGCATTTAAAAATCATGGAACCTCATCAACCCAGGCCACACCAAGAACTTCTGTTGTAAGCCCTTTCCTAATTTCTCCTTAGGTGGTCTCATCCATCTTTTCACAGCTTTGTCTATGAATGCACATATGCACAGAAAGATTTCCCCCATTTTCTTAATTAAAAACAGGGCAGGATGCATGCTAATCACTTGTGTCCTACAATTTAGTAGAGAAGATGTACTTAATCCTCTATGGACAAATCTGCTATTTGGTGGGCCAGATATTCAAGCTGGGTAGGACACTGCAGATTGGGAGTTGTGTGACTTCTCTCTGATATGTGGCTCACTGCATACTTCTTGTCCTCTTTCTTAGAATCTTCGTCTAGTTCACGGTCTCCTCCGGAGACTAGGAATTCTATCCTAAATCCCATTTGACTAGAACCCTGGATAGAACTTGAAAACTGCCTCCAGAGGCTCAGTCTCTCTCTAATCTGTTCTTTCTACTCTTGGAGACCTGGTGTGAATAGACCACTCAATGAAGTTAAACTGCTGGTCTCCACTTATCTGTATGGATCCTCAGGGGCCAAGACTTCTTGCTTTTCTTTGCCTTTATCTGCTTGCCAGTTTCATAGTTCAAATATAAACAATCACCTAAATCAGCATCTCCCAAACATTAGTCCATAAAATGCAAGTTCTGGGAGATGCTAATAGATGCCCTTTCATTATTATGTTTGAAAAATAATTTTTCTCTCTCTTGAAGAAACATATTGTGTGGTAGTACATTAAAACATTGTCTTCTTTAGAGAAAAAAATGTACTCGTTTAATTTTGTTTAACTTACAATTCTAAGATTTATTTGAATCTGGAACATTTGTAAAATTGAAAATCTTACATTAGGTCCTATGAAATAGTGTTCTATCAAACACCAGTTTGCAAAACGCTGGACTAGGTCATTAGGAATTCAGCTATCTCTAAGGGATAACTCTTTGATCCTCAGGTTAACCACCCATGGGTTCCTTTTCTCTCAACCACTTCCCATGACTAGCTTCCTGAAAGTCTCGCCAGCCCCTGCTATATGCACATGGGTCATAATCCAATGCTTTTTGGCATATTAAGACTTCATCTTTCCTAGCTCCAACTGCTCCTCTCCCTGGAAGGTTTTTTTTTTTCTTTTTTAGGGAGAGGGAAATTTCTTCCCTTCACAGTATTTTCAGCTATTCAGCTTTCTAGGGGCACTTTATATCTGCTACAAGACACTTGTTCATCTTCTAGCTTTAGAAATATTTTCAACATGGCAACTAAAATCACACCCTGAAAATTAGAGCTTAACTATCATCTCTTCATGTCAGATCACAAGTACAAGGCAGGCCCTTGGGCTACACTTCTGTTATATGACATGTCAGCAACGCAACTTGTCAGTCATGTACTCCCAATAATGACATTTTATTATCTAACAACTCTGAGTAAATCTATCACAGACGCTCATTTGTACTTCAACCACAACTTTCATCCTGGCACCATGCAGTGACATTTACCCAATACTTGTTGTAGGCAAATATCCTGCTGAACTATTGGTTTTAAAGGTTGTGTTATAGCCCCTTTCCAGCAAGTGATCTTTTAGAGCAGCAAGGTTGCCTATAGCTGACTTGTTCCTCTGTGCTTTGGAGGTTGTCCCAGTTTATTGCCATTTCTTCTGTTTCGCCTAACAAGAGCCTCTGTGACATGTGCTCTCCACTTGGAAGACAAGAAGGTTCAGATGCAGAGAGTACATCTCACTGAAATCACACAGCAGGAGAGAAGTAGAAAGATGGACAGTAGATTCCTGGATTCTGGACCAGAGTCCATACTGCTCCATATCACAGTGTTTTTGAAGTGGCCCCTAACTGAGTGAATAGTTTAAAGATATTGAAAAATGAGCCATGAGAATATATTCCTACACATCCACGTTAGACATTTATAAGCACTTTAATGGATAACAATCCGAGAAGAAATTGTTCTCATATTCCAGGATAGTAAATTGGGACACACGCACACACACACACACACACACACACACACACACACACACAATTATATATATGTATGTATAATCAGACTTCTATTCCCACTAGTGTATCTGACATGTAGCTAGTGGTCAATATATGTTACCTGACTGAATGACTAGATGATTGCTGTTACCTAGTTGACTGAAACTTCATGGTCCCAAACTTCAGAACACTCTACTTCTATCTGTACAGCATCTCTATTTTCCTTTCCATTGTCTTCATCAAACAAAAACACATCTCCCTCTGAAAAATGTAAGAGGGGATTGGTTTACAGCAGATGCTGAATATACAGAGCTGACCACTTCAAATGAAGGGAAGGGAGAGGGCTTTCCAGTGATGTTTCTGGGTAGCCCAGTAAATGCAAATGTAGCATACAGTGTAGACTAGAGTAATGCCAGACCTGCAGGGGGACAGAAATCATTAAGGTAAAATTTCATAGTTGGAGATACAGATCATTTGAGGAATCCCAACTCTGGATTTAACTTCTCTCTTTAACAGGTGGAGTGGAGTGAGTCTTTACCATCAGTTATAGGTGGACAGAGGTTTTAGGGGAAAAAAGAGGAAGAGAGGCAAGAAGGCAACTAGGAATTAGGACAAACTGGGAGGAGGATAGTACAAGCAAGGTAACCCCATCATTTGTTTTCTGTAAGAAGTGAAGGAGAAGAGAAAGAAAGGAAGAAGAGATGAAAGGGCCTGGGGTATCAGTGGGTGCAAATGCAACGGTAAAAACAGGAAGTAGCATTGGTTGAGATGACTCTGAGGCAGGCACTGATCTCTGTGACATCACACAGTGTTGTGCAGCCTTTGGTAAATTACTGGACTTGTTTGAATCTGCTTCTTTATTAATAAAAGAGTAAAACAACACTTAATTCTGAAATTTGAGGAATGAATTTGTACATAACAACAACAGTAATAGTTACAAGTAAACATTGTTGTATAGTTGTAGTACAATATTTACTGGGCACTTATTTTGTGCAAGGCCAAGCACTTTACGTGGAGATCTTCATTGACATCTCGCAGCCACTTAAGAGAAGGTTCTGTAATTAACCTAATTTACAGATAAATAAAATGAATTTTGGACAAGTTAAATATGCCATCCAGGCCACACAGGTGTTAAATAATACAACTGGAACATAAGTCCAGTCTGCTTGGCTCCAAAGTAAACATTCTTAACCATGAGACCATATTGTATTGCTTTCTCATTAAAGAATCTACAAGGATTGGTTAAGAACAAGGCAATTTGACCTATGAAAGAAAGAAAGAAAGAAAGACAGAACAGACAGAAAGAAAGAAAGAAAGAAAGAAGAAAGAAAACAAAGAGAAGAAGTAAAACTTGACAAGAGAGAAGGAGTTTTGCAACATTGGGAGACTATGCAGGGTGGGCCAATACTCATGACAGTACTTCTAATGGTAAAGGAAGAAAAATATCCCTACAGAGGCATGGAAACATAGATCAAAGTGATTCTCAAAAAGAATAGCATTACTTTGGAGCTCAAATTAAACTATTTTTAAAAAGTTCAGGTTGGGCATTTTCCTCTGTCACATACCCTGTTAGTACAGCTATATGAACAGGTGTGTCCCCCGCATGAAGGTAGGCAGGAAGGACAGCCAGGGTGGCCCAGAGTCCTACATAAATAATCACACATTACAGAGTGATTTCTATGACCATGCATCTACAGAACTGCACTCCCAGAACACTGGAATGACAGAAGTTCTTTTGGGGTTGTACACTTGACTGAGTAAAGTGGCTTCCAAAGAAAGTTTAAAGTAATTCCAACGTGTATCTTTTAGAAATGATTCTTTTCTTGGAAACCAAGGCAGCATTTCAGACACTTCATAAAGTTCTTGAAGGGATGGAATGAGATAATGTATGTAAAGTGATTATTCCGGCACTTTCTTCCTAGCTATTCTTCAGTAATCGTCAACTGCCTGCCTCAGCATCTTCCCCTTAAAGGGCAGAAAGATTCACATTGAAGGAAATGAGATCAACTTTAGAGATTGCAACTTTGAGGTCAGGACAAATGAATTCATTTGGGATGAAACCAAGAAATCTTTGCTGTAATTCAGATTTCTGAGGTCAAGACCTCAAGATCAACCCAGAAATTGGATTTACTTTTGAGAAATACACCAGGCATGGAGGAGCAAAAAGTTTAGAAGAATTTTGTAAAGAAAACTTTGTGACCTGTTCTGCCAGATTCAAATCAGTTTTAGTTAATTTATTCGAGCAAAAATGAACCCAACAAACATGAATTTAGTTAATGATGGTTCTAGTGTAAAGTTAGGCTTCTGTCAGAAGTTTAAATTGGTTCCAATCGTTTGGGTTCGTCATGCACAAATGCCCATGAACTTTAAAATAACGGCTTGGTATGCTTACATAGGTTTTGACTAATTTTTTTATACATTTATTTATTTTTGATAGAGAGAGACAGCATGAGCAGGGGAGGGGCAGGGAGAGAGGGAGACACAGAATATGAAGCAGGATCCAGGCTCCGAGCTGCCAGCACAGAGCCTGATGAGGGGCTCAAACTCACAAACTGCAAGATCATGACCTCAGCCAAAGTCGGACGCTTAACCAACCGAGCCACCCAGGTGCCCCAGGTTTTGACTAATTTAAACCAATTCTTGTTTACTTAAAGTTGTTCCCATTCTTTTAAATTAATTTGGTCTCATCCAGGCCAAGTTAAACCTATTAAAACCCCCTGAATCAAGTGAACCATATAAAAAAAAAGTTTTCTTTGGTTCAAAATGTTTTTGAAACTTCATGATGAGCTTAAAGCTTTTTGATCTGTTCTGATTTCTTTTTACTTAGATTACACTGCTTCTGACTGGGTAAAACCAGTCATAACCAGGTCTTATCCTGTTCAGACTGGATCAGATCCATTTAAAGGAATTTGCCTGGTTTATGATAAGCAGTCTAATGATGTGTTGAAATAAATGCTGTTATTAGGTCCCCACATACAATAAAAAAAATGAGGATACAGTCAACTAGGCTTCTAAGAATAGATAGGAAAAATGGAAAAGATAGTCATAAGATGGTCATAAGAATGAACAGAAAATAAAACAAAGGCAAATAGTCCAGAAGAAAATAGTTGAGAGAATCTAGCTTCTGCTAAACAAAGGTGCCATAGCCTGCTGGCCAGCTTCACAGGAAACAGATGTGTCAGAGACAAGAAAAGGAAAGGTAAAGAAATCAGTAATATTACTCAAGATGATGAGTATAGGAGAAGTCAACCAAAACTCAACCATATTATATTATATATATTTCAAGAATATTTATAATACAAAGAAACAGAGTAGCTAAAAATCAGAGCAGGAAAAGTAGAGGAAAAGAGAAGCTAAAGAGGGAGTTCATTGTAAACACTGAGGATTTAAATTAATTCAGAAACATGGTTAAATCACAACTGAACACCAGGGTTGAAAACACAGAAGTCACTTAAAAATCACAGGTGTTTGATGTATTCAAAAGGGCTAGCAGACAAAAGAGTGCATGCAGTTTTAGCATGTGAAATAAGAAAAAATAGAGAAAAATGTGTTTTATCTGTGAAAAATACTGGGTTGATAGTTTTCACTGTTGTTCATTAGAATTGCAGGCAGATAGGATTTGGTTCCAGTCTCCATTAGGACCCCACTGTCCTGCTATAAGCTGGACCTACTGAAACACACCATACCTGAATGGAACATGCACCATTGAAAGAGGGGAGAAGGTAGGGGTCTTGCTCTGGAATACCCCACCCCCAGTCCATCTCTTCATGCCTGACAATACTGCCTCCCCTGACCAACATGTATGATATGCACAAGCAAGCCAAGTTCCTAAAGCTGCCAACTTCCCTCTCCTTGAGTCCAGATGGGCACATTCTGTTTTCCACTGGTATGATCATTTAGATGCTGTCTTTGTTCCCTCCTTTGGCTTTTATACGGTCTATGAGAACATTATAGCACACATAGAAGCCCCTACTAAATTCACTCAACAATCCTTAAATGATAGCCAATAAAGCCTGTCTTAACACAGGCTGAACAGTGAAATGTCTCTAGTGAGAAAAAATGTCTCCACAACAGGATGGCCTTGGACATTATTACTGCCTCCCAGGGAGGCACCTGTGCCATTATCCAAGTAGAATGTTGTGTATTCATACCTATGAATCTGCTAATGTAACATCTTTATTAAATCACATGATGACAAAAGTGAATGCCCTGAGTGATTCAACCCCCAGTCCAGGTGACTTAATAAATCAATAGTTTAGATCACGAAACTCTTGTTAAAAAAATTATTTTAGGAATCACTATCTTAATCTGTGTTTTTGCTTACTTTTTTTACATTATTGCTGTGGCATCTGTCTCCAGTGTGGCCAGATAGCAGCCAAATGAGCCACCTCCACACTAATGAAACCCCTTGCTGATTACTAACAACACATTGTGGGACAGGCGGGCATATAAGATTACAAGAGCCAGTCATGAGGGTTGGAGTGTCATCAAGAAGATGTGACTGCTGGTTGACCCGCAAGCTGGACCCAGGTAATCAGAAGCTCCTCACCCACTCCCTTGTTCTTGGATCGTACATTCTACCCATAATTCCCCAGCTGGAGCCATTTCAAGGATGAGCCTTGAAAGAATGATTTGTAATCTGGACAGATATGTGACTGAACTTGTTAAGACTTCTGTATAAACTTTTCAGATTCCTACAGATAGATGTGGAGATCTACTCATTTTGCAGCCACCTAAGACAAGCCTCGGAGGCTTGCTTATTGGAACTGACACCTACCAATGTGGGGTGGCCTGCATCTTTCTTAGCTTTCTCTTGTCCTCCACATACAGGACCAGTTTTAAATTTCACCTGGGAAGCTCCAGAGGTTACCAACCAACACAAGCACTCAAAAAATCATGTCTTTCTCTGATGTGTGGGCAAGATTGTATTAGAATAGTGTGTGGCATATACTAGGTGCTCAATGGATGCTTACTTAAGAATGTGTCAGTAAAGTTAGTCTAGCATATAATTTGGCCTATACTGGGTGCTCCATGCAGGTTTGTCTCCTTCCTCTGTGTGTGGGTGTGTTGTGCTTGAGTCGAATCAATTATAAATTAGATGCTAATGAATGCGTGCTCTCTTCTCCCAGTGAGTGAGAAATGCCATTCTAGATTAGTGTGTGGCATATATTTGGAGCTCAGTGCTTGGCTTGGTTTAACCTAAGTGTGAAATGCATGAATGCATTCTTCATTCTACGTAAGAGTAAGATTGTACTAAGAATCTTGCCTGGCATGCACGGGCATTTAATGAATGTATGCTCCCTTTTTCCTAATTGTGGTTTATGTTGTATTAAAACAGTGCTTGGCAATACCAGATGCTCCTTGCATGCCTGCTTTCTTCTCCTGAGTGAGTAAATTGTACTAGAATAGTATCCGACAAATATTAGGCACTTAGTAATACTGGCATCATTCTGTTGATTTGTGGGTGATGTGCTAGAAAAGTACCTGGCATACACTTGGCACTTAATACATATTCATTTTCTTTCCCAATGTGGAAGTAAACATTAACTCGAGTAGTGTCTGATAAATATCAGGCACTCATTGCAGGCATGTTACCTACCCCTATGTGTGAATAAAGTACTAGAACTACTGGAATAGACCCTGAATATTCTTGTGGTTCAGTGCATGATCATTTCCTTCCCACTGTGTAAGTAATGTTGCAGGAATAACACCTGTGGCACGTACGAAGTTCTTGATGCATGCTTGTTTGTTCATCCTTCACGTGAGAAATGCACTAGAAGAATGCCTGGCACACACTAGTTGCTTCATCATGCTTATTTTCTTCTCATCTGTGTGAGTAAGGTTACATGCCATATATTAAGTCCACAGTGCATGTTTGTTTTCTCCCCACTATGTGTGACTAAAGTTGTACTAGACTAGAATGTGCCATATGCAGTTTAATCCATGCAGGTTTCCTTTCCCCTAAACGTGTGTAAGAATGCCCCAGAAGAGTATGTGACATATCTAGAGCAATCAGTGCATTTATGCTTCCTTCCCCCCTACATGTGACTTAACTGTTAGTGGAAAAGCAGCTGGCATGGATGCTCGTGTATGCTGGTTCCTTCTCCCTGTTAGTGGGTCAGGTTGTCTTGGAATTATTCCTGACATATACTTGGTGCTCAATTCAATCTTACTTTCTTCCCCTATGAGTGAGTGATGTTATCTAAAATAGAACCTAATACACACTAGATACTCCATGAAAGCTCATTTCTTGTTGCTATGCTTAAGTATGATTGTCCTAGAATAGTACTTGAGATATACTGCATACTCTATGCATGCTCAACCCCTCCCCATCAGTGTGAGTAACACAGTAAAATAGTAATAGGCACATATTAGAAGCTCAATGCATGCATATTTCCTTCCATTTATATAAGAGTAAATTTGAATTACAAAAGGACAATATATATGTATATATGGAATATGCTAAAGGCCTAATATATGCTACTTTCCTTCCATATATGTGTGAGTAACGATACACGAGAATATTGATTGCCTGGTCTATACCTGGTGCTTCATGCAAGCTCATTTTTTCCCACAAATGTGAACAATGTTGTGTTAGAATCATACTTCTTTTTTTTCTTTCCTTTATTTTTATTTTAGAGAGGGAGAGAGAGAGGGAGAGAGAGCCAGCCAAGAGAGAGAATCTTAATCAGGGTCCATGCTCGGTGTAAAGCTCAATGTGGCTCTCCACCCCATGACCCTGGCATCATGACCTGAACTTGGGATCATGACCTGAGCCAAAATCAAGCGTAGGACACTCAAACGACTGAGCCACCCAGGTGGCCCTGGAACCACACTCCTTAAACACAGAGTTTCCTCTGTATTTGCCTTCTCTATGTTTGAATAAGGCTGTAGTAGATCAGGGTCAGGTGTATACTAAGGGCTCTATCGTTGGTAATCCCCCCCACCCCCACATGTACAGTTTTGCTTGAATAGTACTTGGAATTACTAGCAATTTAGTGCATAATTTCTCTTCTGTCCTATGTGTTAGTGATGTTGTAGTAGAAGAGTGCTAAGTAATACTTTGTGTTCCAGGAATACTTGATTCCTTCCCGCAGGTGAGGCAATGACGCAGTAAAAATCATCTAGCATATATTAGGTATTCCATGCATGTTCCCTTTCTTACCTACTTGAGAGTAATGTTGCACTAGCGTAGTATGTGGCATATACCAGGCACTTGATGAAGGCTGCCTTTACTCACGTGTGAGTAATGATTTTACTAGAATATTACCTGGTATATACAAGGTCCTTCGTGCATGTTTATTCCATTCTACTCAAGCTAGAATACCATTTGACTAGAATAACTCCTGGCACACAACAGTCAATTGATGCATATGTGCTTTCTTTTTTCCAACGTGTGTTATGTTGTGCTAAAATAGTGCCTGGCATATGATTTGCACTTAATGTATGCTCATAGTATTTCCCAATGTGAGAGTGATAATGTATCTGAATAGTGTCCAGCATATAATGGACACTAATTGCATGAATGCTTGCCTCCCCATATGTATGAGTAATGTTGTAATTAAAAACAACCTTGCACATGCTGCTGGCTCAATGCATGTTTTGTTCTTTCACATGATGTGTGAGCAATATTTTACTGCAATAATATCTGACATATATTAAGTGCTCCGTGCCTGTTTATATGTTTTTCTCTTTATGTGGGGGAACGTAGCACCAGGATTGTACCTGGCATAAGCTAGTTGCTCAGTTATACTTGTTTTCTGTCACTTGTGTGTGAATAATGTTGTATTAGAATAGTGCTGTCATGTAGTAGTTGCTATACATCCTTGTTTCCTTTGCTTATGTGTGTGCAGTGTTGTATATAATAGGATCTAGCATTTACTAGGTGCCTATTGCATGCTTATTTCATTCAGCGACATATGAGTAAGTTTATAATTAATAGCACCTTGCATATACTAGGACTCAATGCATGCTTACTTAATTCCAGTCTGTGTGAGCAATGCTATTCTCGAATAATTCCTGGCCTATACTACGCAAGCTTGTTTTCTTTCACTATGTATGAATAATATTGTGCTAGATATTCCCTGGATGACTTTATACGATCAACTCATGATTTTATTCCTTCACTCATGTGTGGACAATGTTAGAATAGAATAGAATAGAATAGAACCTAGCATACATTAGGAACACAATGAACACAGTTTGTCTTCCTTCTATATACAACTTATATCATACTAGAACGATATCTGTCTCATGCAAGAGGATCAATGCATGACTGCATCACTCCTACTATGTGTGAGTCATGTAGTACCAGAATGTATTTTCAGGTACTATGCTACTGTGACAATTTTACTGTCATATGGAGAAAGGAAGTAAGTATATGTGTAAGTAACGTACTACAATGGTGTCTGCCATATATTCAATGCCCCGTGTGGTTTTGTTTCCTTCCACTATGTGTGAGTAATGTTGCACTATAAAAGCACCTGGTGTATAGTAGGGCATCAATGTATCTTGCTCCCTGTTCCTATGTGTGAATTTGGTAAAGTGCCTGGCGTATACTCAATACTCAATGTATTCTTTCCTCTTCTTTGTGAGTAAAGTTGTGATATAATACTTACTGGCCTCTACTAGATGCTCACTGTATCCTTGTTTACTTCTTTTATGTTTGAGTAACGTCCTAGACTGGTGTCTGGTAATACTAAGTGTGTGAGGCATGCTCCTTTCCTTTTTCTACGTGCGAGGTAGGTTGTTCTAGAATAGGGCCTGGCAAACATTAGGCATTCAACATACAGTTGTATGCTTCCATTAATTTCTAAGTGAAGTTGTATTTGAATATTTTCTGGCATACACTTGGCAGTTAATGCGTGTTTATTTCATATACGAATGACACTGTATTAGTATAGAGCTAAGCATTTAATAGATGCATGCTTACTTTTTCCTATGTGTGAGTAGTGCTTTACTAAAATAGTACCTGATTTATACCTTATGCTCTGTAAATGCTTCTTTTGTTTTGTTTTTGCCCTTTGTTAGAGTATTATCTGACTAGATTATTAGCTGGCATGTATTAGGTAATTAACATATGCTTACTTTCTTTTCCCAGTGTGTGTTACGTTGTACTAACGCAGTGTCAAGCATATACAACGTGCTCATTGATGACTGTTCCTTTCCCCTCTATGTGAACAACTACGTGCCAGGACACTATATGCCTTGTAAAAGGTACATATGGACGGTTGCTTCTTTTAATCTATTGTGAGTAATGTTGTATCTGGCACATTTGAGGCACTCTATGCAATATTGTTTCCTTCCCTGTGTGTGTGAGTAGTATTGTATTAGATTAGTGCTTGATACATTTTTGGCACTCAATGCATTCTTGTGTCCTTTGTCCCGAGTGAAGTGGTGCTAGATTCCTGGCTGGCACCAAGGAGACACTTAGTGCATGCTTGCTACTTTCCCTCTAATAGTAGGTAGCATTGTATTCAGCTTCTGCTGGTAGAACCAGGTGTGCCAGTCATGCTCATTTCTTTCTCCTTTCAGTAAGTCTGCATGAGAATTGCATCTTGCATATATAGGTGACTCATTTCCCTCCCCTGTATGTGAGTACTGTTGTATTGGGATGGTTCCCTGCATTTATTAGACGATAATGCTTGTTTCTTCCACCTGTGTGTGACATTGCATTAGACTAGTGCCTGGCACATATGAAATGCTTAATATTTTTTTTTTCTTTCTAGTGTATGTGAGTAATGTTTTCCTAGATTAAGACTTGGCATATAGTAGGCATTTCATGCATGCTAATTTCTTTCTCCCTGTGTGCAAGTAATGTTTTACTAGAACATTGTCTGGCATATATTAGGTGCTTCATGCAGCTTTATTTCCTTCCCCCATCTATAACTAAGTTTATACTAAAACTGGACCTTGTATACACAAAGCACTTAATGCATTATTTTTCCTTCTCCTTGTATGTAAGTAATAATGAATTATAACAGTACCTGACATGAACTTGTTATTAAATCCATGCTCCTTTCTTTCCCTTATATGAGGACAATATTTTCCTGGAATAGGGTCTGGCACAATTTGGCATTCTTTCATGCTTTTTTCATTCTCCAATATATGAGTTATATTGTGTTAAAACAGCACCAGGCATATACTCCTTGAATGTTCGTTCCCCTTATACATGAGGAATGGCATACTGGGATAGTGCCTGGCATATACTAGCTGCTTCCTGCATGAAGTTTTCTTCCTCTCTGTGGAAATAAGATTGTACTAAAAAGCACCAGCCATGTATTGGATGATGAATTCATGCTTGTTTCCTTCTCTCTGTGTGTGAATAATACTATAATGGAATCATGCCTCACGTATTTTAGGTGCTCAATGTGATCTTGTTTTCTTACTCCTAATTATGTGTAATGTTAGAATAGGGTATGGCCTATCCTAAGCTCTGAATTTATGCTCGTTTCCTTCCTCATGTGTTAATACCACTGTGATAGTGCAGTGGCATATACCAGGCTATGGAGGCAGGCTCATTTCCTTCCTTTATGTGTAAGTTTGTCATAGAATAGTATCTGACACATACCAGGCAATTAATGTGTCTTAAATCTTTCTTCTTCTTATGTGTGAGTAATGTCATGCTGAAATATTTCCTGGTATGTACTGGATGCTTCATGTAGACTCTTTTCTTCCTCCTTGTATGGGAGTAATATACTAGAAAAGTCCTTGGTATCTAGAAAGCACTCGGTTTCCAGCAAGCCCTTGTTTCTGTCTAGGTATGTTTGCAAGGTTTTAATATAAAAGGAACTGGTACGTGTATGTCGTCTATTTTGACCTGTAAGTGAGTAACGTATTAGACTAGTGGCCATGATATATGAGGTGTTCAAGCATGCTAGTTCCCTTCCCTTGTATTTAAATAACGCCATATTAGATAACACCTGGAATATACTAGACAATTAAAGCATGCTTGCTTCCTTACTTCTGAGTAATGCTGTACTAGAACAGGGCTTGGAATGCATGCCAGGAGCTTAATCCTTCCTTGTTTGCTTCCCTTACGTGTAAATGATGTTAAACTAGAAGACTGCCTGTAATTAGTGCCTCATGCATGCTTCCTGCCTTCCCCTATGTATACGTAATTTTTACGAGAATAGAAAGTAGCCTACACTAAGCGCTCCACGCAAACTCATTTCCCCCCCAAAATTCCATGTAACTTTGTACCTAGAATTTATTAGGCATTTCATGCATGCTCATTTATTTCCATGAATGTGAGAAAAATATACGAGCAATTAGACTGCCGTGAGTGAGTAATGTTGTATTGGGATAGTGCCTGGTGTATCCTAGGTGCTTCACGCATGCTGGTTTCCTTCCACAAGGATTAGCAAGTGCTACCGAACTTGCTGATTTATACTGAAACACTGTGTTTGCTTGTATTTGGTGTGTGTGATGCCGGAGCTAGTGCTGTGTATGTGAGGCATCGTGTTCAGTGTGTGGTGTATGGATTCCTGGGTTAGTGATATTTCTGAGATGCGGGTTCAGCTGTTTATAGTGTGTGGTGTTGTATTCGTTACTGTGTATGCAACACACTGTGCTAATAACTGTATGAGGGGTACCTGGGGGGCTTAGTGGGTTCAGTGTCTGACTCTCAATCTTGGATCAGGTCATGACCTCGTGGTCATGAGATCGAGCCCCCTATCGGGCTTTGTGCCGGGTGTAGAGTCTGCTTGAGATTCCCTTTCCCTCTCTCTCTGCCCCTGCCCCACTCATGCTCTTCCTCTGTCTCACTCAAAAAATAATAACTGCATGAGACACCATGTTTACTGGTGTGTGATATATGCGACAGTGTGTTTCATACTGCATTTGAGTCGTTGTGTTTTTGTTGTGAGTAGTTGTGAGATGCTAATAATGTGTGATGTATTCAGTGATGTGTGTAAGCTATTGTATTAATAATGTGTGTGTGACACAGCAATTAATAATATTCAGTGGGTGTGCTAATCTCTTCAGTGATGAGTTTGAGTCACCATGAAAAGTATGTGAGAGACACTGTGTTTACCTTTACGTGGTGTGTGTGACACTCGGTGTAGTGACATGTGAGTGAAGCACTGTATCTATTAACATGTATGAGACACAGTTTTAATGATACCTGGTGTGATACCATAGTTATGAGAGTATGCGATATCGCTATTATCACACACAATATGATGTAAAAATGTTTTAAGTGGCGATGTGCTAAGTAGTGTGTGTATATGTGTGTGTGCACGTGGATCTCTGAGTTTACTGGTGTGCAATGTGTGTAGATTTTGTGAAGACAACTGTGTAGAGACATTAAGTTTAGTGTGTGTTGTCTGCGGCCTTGTGTTTAGTGATGTGTGTTTGAGATACTGTGTTTACTGAGGTTTGTGTGAAGTACTCTGTTTAGCTATGTATGTGTGAAACATTCCTTTCAGTTGTATGATTGGGGTATGTGTGTGTATGATACGTGTTCAATAGTGTGTGCACGAGGCACTGTGTTTCGTGAGGTATGTTTGAGGCATCATGTTTAGTGATTTCTGTGTGAGACGCTGTGCTTAGCGGTGTGTCGGGTGGGATGATGTGTTTGTTGATGTTTGTGCGAGGCACAGTGCAAAGTGATGTGTGTATCAGTCACTGTGGTAGTGGTATGCGTGTGACAATTTTAGTGAACCATGTGTGAGATACTGTCTTTACTTATCTGTGTGTATCTGAGGCACCATAATGTGTTTAGTGATGTGTGTGAGAGGCACAGTGTTGTTCAGAGGTTTGCAAAATATGCACCTAACACTTTTAAACACATTATATCAAACATGCATGGCTACACAAACCAGTACCTGTACCGTTCATTGCTAACCACAGTGTTTTACACATATATGACTATACACAGTTACACATGCACTGAGTACTAATAAATGTAGTGTGTTACATATTTAATATAAAACAAAGTAGCATATGCCCCAAATATGGGTAAATGTTGTCTTTCAATAAAACAAAGTAGCATATGCACCAAATATGGGTAAATGTCGTCTTTCATAAATGTATCACTACACGCAGTTATATACACATGCCACCATTAAACAGTGTTTCAACATATTTCAACTTATCTCACTAAACGAAGTACAGTTCACCCTTAAACAACATAGGTTTGAACCACATGGTCCACTTATATGCGGGTTTTTTTTTCAATAAATACAGTGAAGTACTATAAATGTATTTCTCTTCCTTATGATTCTCTTGATAACATTTTCTTTTCTCTAGCTTACTTTATTGTAAGAATACGGCAGATAATAAATATAATACACACAATATGTGCTAACTGGTTATGTTATCAGTAAGGCTTCCCGTCAACTGCAGGGAATTAGTAGTGAAGTTTGGGGGGAGTCCAAAGTTTCTATGTGGATTTTTTGACCGCGGAGGGGTCGGCACCCCTAATCCCCACATTGTTCAGGGTCAGCTGTATTACACATGTACACACTGCCAAACACAGTGTTAAACACAGTTCTTCCACATATATCACAAATAAAGAAGCATACACATAACATTCTGCTAAACAGAGCTGTTCACATGCACAACTTCATATGCGGTAACACACACGTATGTCGGACTATGAAACAGGATTTTAATCTATGTCTCTAAAAAAGATCTAAGTACCATCCAGTGCTAAATTAAACGGTGCATACATCTAGTTCTGTGCAAGTAACTCATATGTTTAACGCTATTCAACAGTTTCCACATGTATCACTGACAAAGCAGTACATTCACCACATACTACTAAACAGCACATTTCACACATATATCACTCAACACCATACATGACTAAACACAGCGTCACACATGTATATCATTAAATGCCGTACCATACACGCCCTGTACCTCTAAATGGTGTTCAACTTTCTATCACTAAATACAGTGGTGCACACGCCAGGCATCACGAAATACAAGCTCTGACAAGTGACATTAAACACAGTAGCACACAGGGGCACCAGGGTGGCTCAGTGTCGGTTAAGCGTCCAACTTCAGCTCAGATCATGATCTCGCAGTTTTTGGGTTTGAGCCCCATGTCGGGCTCCGTGCTGAAGGCACAGAGCCTGGAGCTTGCTTTGAATTCTGTGTCTCTCTCTCTCTGCCCCTCCCCTGCTCACGCTGTCTCTCTCTCTCTCTCAAAAATAAATAAACATTAAAAAATTTTTAAAAAATTAAAAAACAAACAAACAAACAAGAAAACACAGTAGCACACACACCAAGCACAACAACTAAATGCAGGGCCTCATGCAAATAGCATCGAATGGAGTAGGGACACACACACCAGACTCCGATGAATATAGTGCCTCACGTTCGCATCATTAACACGAGTAGCACACAAAATGGGCGGCACTAAACGGTGTCTCACACATAATCACTAAACAGAATAGAACACCCCCCAGGCATTTCTAACACAGTGCCTGACATATCTTCATGAGACACACTAGTACACACACAGCACCCACCCCAAGGCCACACATGTATTACTAAACAGGGTAGTGATCACACACTGTTTGGCACAATGCCTCACAATGTTGCACAATATTTCCACACCAAGTAACATACCGCCTGGCATCATTTAAAAACAGCGTCTCACATATATATTACGAAGCAAAGTAGCCAATTCACCAGGCACCCTCAGAGGGTCTCACACATGTGTTACTGACCAAAGTAGAAATGAGGCATACTTGAATCAGAGCTCTCACAAATGTATCATTAATCAGGAGCACACAACCGCTTACTAAATACTGTCTTATACTTACGTGAATGCACAGAGTACCAAAAATCGCCACGTAACTCTAAACAAATTGACTCGTAAAATATAAAACAACATTCTTTCGAACACGTATCACTAAATACATCGTCATATACACCACATACCTCTAATCCTGGTGTCTCACATACACACTACTAATCAAAATTCCTACCACGCACACCACGGAATGCATTATCACACCCCACATAACACAAACCAAGTGTTTCACACATAAAATCATTGAGCAGTCTCACATACCTCACACGATTAAATGCAATGTAACACACATATATTCCTAAATACAGTAAAAAAAAAAAAAAATAAAGGCACCCCAGGCCATTAACACAATGTCTTACTCGTAGATCGGGTCCACCCGGGCACTGCCGAATAAGGTATTTTATGAAATATCTCTCAACACGTTGAAACACCTACATGTTCCCTGGAAACAGTGTCTCACACATTTATCACTAACATAGTGGTATACATTCTGGAAACCACCAAGCACAATCTCTCATAGTGCAACACTAAACAGAGTAGCACATACACAAGCAGCATGAAACACAGTGTCTCACACATGTATCAGTGAACATACCAGCACACACCCCGCTGAATCCAAATCCTCACACGTGATTCAGTACTTGCAGCAGCAAGTGCCAGGCATCGCTAAATATTGTATCTCACACAGCATTGCTAAACTCGGAGCAAACACACTTGGAATCCTTAAGCACAGTGTCTCCCACATACATCCCTGAACAAAGTAGCAAGCATGCCGGGCACTATTAAACGTAGTAGCCTGTAGCTAAACATAGTAGCTCACACACGTCACTGAACACGGTAGCAAACACCAGGCATATCTGCACAGTATTTTTCTTCTGTATAGTCGAAGATAGTAGCTTATACACCACGCACTACTAAACATAGTCTCACGCATGTATCACTGAAACACTAGCACACAAATCAAATGCTATTAACACAATAGCTCACAAATATATCGCTAAACAACGTATCGCAGAAAAATAGGCACTCTAATGTTCTGCACAAGCATATCACTAAACATAGTAGTGTGTTTACCAATAAACACAATACCTCACACGTATATAACCAAACACGGTGGCACACATTTCTCCAAATAGAATATCACTGACACCAGGCACCACTGCATAGATGGTCTCACACACGTGCTGGACACATATCACTATCACAGGAGCATGTATACCGCTGAGCCCAAAAGTTCAGACATATGTCATCAAATGGATAAGTACAACCTCACTGTAACACTAAACACAGTGTCTCACATAACATTACTCATCATAGCACTACTCACTCTTGTATTTATTTAACTCGGCATCTCACTCGTATATCGCTGACAAAGCAGCAAATACATTAGGCATGACTAAGCACAGCATTTCACTCATATATCACTAAAGAATGCAGTGAAGAGGGGCGCCTGGGTGGCGCAGTCGGTTAAGCGTCCGACTTCAGCCAGGTCACGATCTCGCGGTCCGTGAGTTCGAGCCCCGCGTCGGGCTCTGGGCTGATGGCTCAGAGCCTGGAGCCTGTTTCGGATTCTGTGTCTCCCTCTCTCTCTGCCCCTCCCCCGTTCATGCTCTGTCTCTCTCTGTCCCAAAAAAAAAAAAAAAAAAAAAAAAAAAAAAAACGTTGAAAAAAAATTAAAAAAAAATAAAATAAAAAGAATGCAGTGAAGAGATAACTCAAATATCACTAACAGAGTACAGTTTGACTCCCATCCCTGGCACTCATCTGCGGTTTTGCTTTCCATGGCTTCAGTTAATTGCAGTCAACCACAGTCTAAAAGAGATGATTCTCCTTCTGACATATGGTCCAAAGGTCAATAGTAGCTTGCCGCTCTCTTACAGTGCCTACATCACTCGCCTCACTTCATCTCATCACCTAGGCATTTTATCATCTCACATCATCACAAGAAGGTGAGGATAGTACAATAACATGTTTTGAGAGAGAGACTGCATTCCCATAACTTTTATTACAGTATATTGTTAAAACTGTTCTATTTTATTAATAATTATTTTTGTCAGTCTCTTTCTATGCTTAATTTACATATTAAACTTCATCTTAGGTGTGTGTGTATAGGAAAAACATAGCATACATAGGGTTCAGTTGTATCTACAGTTTCAGGCACCCACTAGGGGTCTCAGAACATATCCCCTATGGATAAAGGTAGACTACTCTACACACACACACACACACACACACACCAGGCACTTCAAAATATAGTGTTTCAGACATTTATCAATGAACACAAATTTCCACATACTAGCCACAGCCAACACAGTATCTCTACAAACAGGAACAAAAACCATGAACCAGTAAAGAGAATATCACACACATAAGCCACTAATCATAGTAGCATAGCAACAACCAAATGCAATGTCTTACAAAACTTATTAAGCAATGTGGTACACATACCTAGCCACACTAAACACAATTTCAAATTCATATACCACCTAACAAAGTAGAAGACACACCAGGAACCTATTAAAAGTGTCTCTCACTCTTAAAAACTGAGAACAAACTGAGGGTTGATGGGAGGTAGGAGGGAGGGGAGGGTGGGTGATGGGTATTGAGGAGGGCACCTTTTGGGATGAGCACTGGGTGTTGTATGGAAATCAATTTGACAATAAATTTCATATATTAAAAAAAAACATTTGAGGACATTGTTGGAGAACAAGATGTTTACAAAGATAATCCTAAAAAAAAAAGTGTCTCTCACATAGATATCTACACAGAGTAGCATATACAGGAGACATTGCTAAATAGACTGCTTCACACATATACCACTAAACACAATCAGAGGACTGGTACACCAATGGGAACTCCTGCTAGCCCCCCAACATTTAAAGGCTCTCAACACATCTGAACTATTTACTTTAGCTTGGAAGAATAAAAAAGTTGAGAAAGTAAAGATGACAATTGAAATCTGACTTTGAATTGCCAGGGGTGATGGTCCAGCAGATTAATCAGATTAGGATTGAAGAAGGTGCTAGGGTCCCTTAGCCTGACCCTTGCTTGGGGAGTCAAGGCCGCATATACATATATGAATAAAATAATGGAGGGTAGAAAAGAAACTTGTCCTGGTTCCTTGGCATAAGAGCCCAGTGCATTGTGATTTCAAAACCAGCTGGTGAAGTCCTAACAGGGATTTTAGTTCAATTGGGAAGATATGGAGATGATATGATTGATGAAATTAAGGAGAAAATTCGGAGAAATTTTTTTTTATTTTCAATTTTTATTTTAATTTCAGTTATAGTTAACCTACTGTGTTAGATCAGTTTTAGGTGTACAATAGAGTGATTCAACAACTCCATACATCACCTAGTGCTCGTGACAGCAAGTGCTCTCCTTAATCCTCATAACCCATTTCACCCATCCCTTTACCCACCTCCCCTCTGGTAACCATTGGTTTGTCCTCTATAGTTAAGAGCTGTTTCTTGGCTTGTCTCTCTTTTTCCTTGTGATTGTTTGTTTTGTTTCTTAAATTCCACATATGAGTGAAAGCATATGTATTTGTCTTTCTCTGACTGACTTATTTTACTTAGCATAATGCACTCTAACTCCATCCACATCATTGCAAATGGTAAGATTTCATTTTTTTTTTTTGTGGCTGAATAAGATTCCATTGTATATGTATATTGTATCTTCCTTACCCATTCATCCATTGATAGACACTTGGGCTGCTTCCATAATTTGGTTATTTTAAATAATGCTGCTATAAACATAGGGGTGCATGTATCCCTTTGAATTAGTGCTTTTCTATTTCTTGGGTAAATAGTAGTGTAATTACTGGGTCATAGGGTAATTCTATTTTTAACTTTTTGAGGAACCTCCATACTGTTTTCCAGAGCGGCTGCACCAGTTTGCGTTCCCACCAACAGTGCAAGAGTGTTCCTTTTTTTTTTTTTTTTTGAAAATTTGGAGGAAAACTGTAATTTTTGAACACTTTATATAAAGCAGTTGTGTCTTTTGTACCTGCATGCATTATTGGGATGGCTATTATGTCTCATTGTAGAACACTTCCCCTACCTGGAATTATAGATCAGAATGGATGTAAGTTCACCCTCCCGCAAGTATTAACAAGACATGCTCAATAGAAACCTATAGAATTGTCTGAAATCCATACAACCAAATAGGTTGTTGTTTTGAAGTGGTATAGAATAATTGGTGGAAAAAGGGGAAATTACCATTCTAATTAGTGACATGTTACAAGCTGGACTGCTGGTTCCAACATACTCACTGGACAATAATTTTGTGTGACTGATGAAAAAGGCAGAAGGTCCATAGAGACTGATAGTAGAATTTGAAGGACTGAATAACATAGTTCCACTTATGGCATTAGGGATCTCAGGTATGGTTTGAACAGTGCCAAATGAAATAGAACAAAAAACACTAAAGGAGACTGGTATTCAATGGCTGATCTTGTAAATACTTTTTTCCCAATACCAATCTCTAAAAAAGTCAACCACAGTTTGTCTTAATGTGGGAAGGATCCTAAGTTACATTTACTATCTGATTATAGAGTTATTTGAAATTTCCAGCTTACTGTCATAATTTGGCTGGAAGGGATTTGGATTTGATATCCTCAGTGCAATAATACACTATATTGATTATATCATGATAATACCAGAAACTAAAACGTAAGCTAGGACTGACTTAAAAACAATGATGACACCTGATCTTTAGAGGCTGGTATATAAATCCAGCAAAGATCTAGCAGTGTACCCAAACGGTGAGATTCTTCAGAACAAACTGGGCAGGGGCCACCTGTGACATTCTGTAATAAGTTAAAAAATCAACTGCTTTCATTGCCTACATCTGGAACCAAGCAGGAAGCCCTGCACCTGGTCAGGTTGTTTGAATTTTGGAGGAGGCATATTCTACATTTGGAAATACTGGTAGCTTCTATCAAGCAAAATACCTCAAAGAAGGCTGTATTTAATGTGGGCCCAAAGAGTGGCAAATTATTTTCTGAGTTACAAGAGGTGGAAACTCATTTAAAGCCTTTGGGTCCTTATGATTCACACTCAGATGTAAGCTCTGTAGTATCTGCAGTTCACGCATATGCAGACCAGAGTGGACTTAAGTGGATGCTGTTTTCTTTGCAATGATGGGAAAACTGAACAACAAGAGCCCCAAATAATCTTTCTTTATTTTGGTAATGTGTTACTAGAATGGTGATGGGCACATTCTACCTGTTCCATGCATTGTTACCTCTTCCAAGTGTACAGATGATTGGACTAGAATATTATCTGGGTTATATGTGGTACTAAATGACTGCTTATGTCTTTCCACCTCTGTGTGAGTAATGTTCTAAAATAATGCCTGGTAATAGTTGGTGATCAGTGCCTTACTGTCTTCTTAGCTATGTCTGAGTCATGTAGTTTCAGAATAGCACCTGCCAAATAATCAATTTTTAAAACATTCATTTCCCTCTCCCACCATGTGTGAGTACAGCATGTATTTCATTACTATCAGGTATATATGAGGCACTCAGTGTGTGCTCTTTTTCTTCCATTGGTGTGTGAGTGATGTACTAGAGTATACCTGGCCTGTACCTGGTGCTCAATTCATAATCTTACTTCTTACCTCCTCATGAGGAAGTTCATGCTAGAATAGCATCTGTGACATACTAGGCCCTTGAATGCTTTTCTTTCCCTCTAAATGAGTAAGGTTGTATTTGAATGGTGTGTGGTGTATAATATGTGCTCAATATAAGCTTTTTTCCCCTATATATGAGTCATGTTGTCTAGAGTAGTTCCTGGTACAACGCTGTAAATTTAGAATAATCTCTGGCATATATTAGGTGCTCAGTTCATGTTTTCCATTCCTTCTACTTGTGAGTAAACTCATATTAGAATTGTTTGTGGCATTTACAATGTGGGCAATGCCTGCTAATTTAATCTCTTGTATGTAAAAGTGATACTGTTCTGATGTTTGTGTCCTTTAGAAGTGTTGATAAAGACATAAAGGCATAATTTATTACCAAAATGTATGTGTAGATTTAAGACACCTACAGGTAGGGGCACTTAGGTGGCTCAGTCGGTTAAGCATCTGACTTCAGCTCAGGTCATGATCTCATAGTTCATGAGTTCAAGCCCTGCATCGGGCTCTCTGCTATCAACACAGAGCCCGCTTTGGATCCTCTGTCCCCCTAACTCTCTGCCCTTCCTTGGCTTGTGCTCTCTCTCTCTCTCTCTCTCTCTCAAAAATAAAAAAAAACATGAAAAAAAGAACATTAAAAAAAGATATGTAAAGGTACATCCTATCATTAAGCAGATGTCTAATGAAATGTGATGGAGAATGAGCTTTGCTAGAATCCTGAAGGTTGCACAGACTTTACTGTGGTGAAGATAATGAAGGATCATCCAGACAGAGGACCATGAACCAATAAAACAACTGAATCGGAGTATGATTATGACTGCTGGACTTTGAATATGGAGCTTACTGTGAGCCTAGGCTCTGCTCCTGTGTGATACTGAAGACGTCACGTAGTTCGCTGGTTCTCATACTCTAATTTCTCTATAACCTAAGTGCCTCAGGATGTCTCTAGCTTGTGTGTATAAATAAAGTCACAGTAGCACACATAATTATTGTAGTTGTTATTGTACTTTGCCTTGCTGACTCACACAGGATTCCTGCTTTGTGAAAAAGAATGCGCTCAGTAAATTCATAGGAACCTCTCTTTTTTCTAGGGGCCAGTCTATGTCTGCTGATGGGCCTCTCATACCAGGTCATCTCTCTCTCCAGGCCCTCCTGTGTCTACTCATCATGTGGTTCTTCCAGGGGAACACTGTACCCTAAAGCCAACCTTTAAAGGCCCATATGTGATTCTTCACAGAAATGGTGATCTTGAGTGTTAGGCTTTTGTCTTTCCTTGGGCACTGTCTCAAACTCTGTTTTCTCATATGGCCCTGGATGTCAAGGGGCAAAGAGACATGTATGGTAGAATCAAAGAATAATTGAACAGCAGACATTTTAACTGGCAAAGAGAAAAACTACACTGTGGTGATAAGATCCCTGACTGGAATGAGTCTAATGATCATTCATTCAAGATGTAATAAATACATAGTAGGCTTCATAGCAAATAAGGCAGGAACCAGAAATCTAGTAACACATGGCATTATCACTATCCTTGTCCTTATGGGTGCTTATTGATCAGTGAAGGTAATGGATATTTTAATAAATAATAATAATTCAGTAAATAATTTTTTATGGAGATAATACAGAAATGGGCCTTATTGGGAATGTTTCAGTTAGAGTATTAGGAAGAGCTAAAGAATAATAACCCAGGTATATTAGCACTTACGTTCCACTTTCACTGCTAAACCACTGCTGGGACATGTGTATATTCCATATATATTTGTGTGAATGCATGAATAAATGAATGCTGCCAAGATGAAAAATAGAAAAAAAAGCACGTTAAAAAATACGTAGGTGTGGAAAACAAAATTTTGTCAAGTTGCATACTGTATGTACTGTCTTTGATCCTTTATCTGCTCATCAGTAAAATGTGAATGTAGTGTTTCCCTTTATGGAGTGTTGTGGTGATAAAATTATACCCAAAGCACTCAGCATTCTGTTAGTGTCAGTTCTTAAGGAAAAAACTCTAAGTCCCAAGAAGAGAAATAAGTTGAGCAGGATAAGGGGGCCACTTTGTCATGATGGGGTGTCAGCAGGTTTTGAGTTACGCCATCCTACATCTCTGTAACGGACCCCAGGCCAACTTGGAAACATGGGGAAAACCAACAGTGTGGCTGAGTACTTTTCCAAGCATTGTGAGAATCTGTCCCCTAGGAGAGAGTAGCTGAGGTGGTGCTCCAGCTGAAATTGCCTGAAGATATGAGTTTAGAACAGTTGAGTTTGGGGATTATCTTCTGAGCTTGAAAAGGCTTAGCAAATATCTCTGTGTAAAATTCTAAGAAGACCATTTTCGTTTTCATTAAATGGTATAGATTCTTAGCTAAGGTACTGAGCTTTGGAATTAATAGATCAGCTTGGCTGTGTCCAGGCCATGCTTCCGGGTAAAAAAAGAAATGCCGACAGGAATTTTTTTTTTTTTTTTTTGGCATCACCTAACAAAAAGGTAGATGCTGTGCGAAGACAAAATGAACAAAAAGAGAGGGGAAAAAAGAAAATGGACACTCGAAGGTCAGAAAACTCATTCTTTCCCCAGTGTTATGCAACCATTAGGCTGACATGAGATGGGTGTTTCTCTCCTAAGAAAACCCTGATGTTGTAAAAAAGAGGATGATCCTTTTGTTTTTGGATTGAACACAAGGTAGTATTTGTCGCTTCTGTTTATGTGAAAAGGTGATTTGATTTGCAAATTGAATAAATGTTCACTCAAAACCTGAGATTATTTTTGCTAAGTAACTTTCCATTTTAATCTCCTTATGCAATAAGTGGAATATAAATAAGGCAGAAGAATGACCTGGGATTACTAAAGCATACATGGTTATATAATATATATCCTGCAGCTTAATTTGATCACGAGCCTTGGTACAGTATACATTTAATTTTGGCTGTTTTAGAGTGATGTTTTAATGAAAATTAGACCATACTGCATATTTGTTCTGAATATTGCATTTTTTTACTCAGCAGTATGCTTTGAACAATTTCTGTGTCTGTACATACAGATCACTGTTTTTCTGACAGCTCTACGATACCGTATGCCGTGAACCAACCACAGACCATAATTTAACACTCCTTTTAATACTTAATTAATAGATTATCTCCACTTGTTCCACCTTATAAACAAAGTTACCATGAATATATTTATACAAATACCCTGACACTCTTGCTAGAGTATCTCCACAGATTTCTAGAAACGGGATTTCTCAAAGGGTGTGTGCATTCAGTTTGATTTTTATTTTATTTTGGTTTTGTTTTGGAGCAGTCCCACACTTACAAAAGAGCTACAAGTACAATACAAATACTTGAATTTGTTATTGTTAGCTTGCTACAAATAAGTATATTTTCCTAGATGGCCATGGTACAATAATCAAAATCAGGAGGTTAACATTGATTTATTACTACTATCGATTTCTCAGGCCTCATTCAAGTTCCTACAAGCATTCCAATAATGCAATATTTAGCAGAAGATCAATTTCAGAATCAGACATTGTATTTAGTTGTCATGTCTCTTTATTTTTACTCATTTGGGAAAAGTTTCTATTCTTGATTTTCAAGACCTTGACAGTTTTGAAAAGTATAGAACAATTGTTCTACAGAATTCATAGAATGTCCATCGAAATAGGTTTGTTTGATGTTTCTTCACAATTATCTTCAAATTATACATACTTGGCAGAAATACACATCTTTGGCACAAACATGACGTTGCATTACATCTGATCAGGAAGTGCAACATTTTAATTTGTGCTATTACCAATAATGTTCATTTTGATCATTTGATCAAGGTGGAGTCTTCCAGACCTGTCCATTGTAAGGTCACTATTTTATTTTCCTCTTTGTAATTAGGAAATATTTTATGGGGAAATACTTGAAATGATGTAATTATCTCTTTCCTCATCAAATGTTGATTCAGTTGTTTATTAATTTCGTTATATCTCTGATATAAGGATACATTATTTGTATTATATTTGCAGATTTTCTCTAGCTATGGGATTGCTCCAAAATAAACACACGGTTTCCTATGTGATTCGATGGGTATAATACATTACTCTCTTTGCTCACTTTCTTACTCTCAGGCACAAGAAGATGTTCCCAGCTCACCTTCTACTTGCCTTCTCAGCCTTTGAATTAGCCATTTTTCCAAGGATTTCTGATTTCTTTTTTAATGGACACTGATATTTAGAAGCCAAAATCTGGGTGCTAGATATGCTCATTGCTATTGGGCTATCACTATTCTTTACTCTAATTCCAATCCAACATTTTAGGACTCATTTTAATTTTCTCCCTTTCCATATATGTGAACCCTTCTCCAACAGTGAGAAACCTGGCTCTAATTTTCCTTAGTTTATATAATTTGACCAACCCCCCTACACATAAGCAATCTCCCATCACTGCTGCCACCTGCTCTCTTGCACGGAATACCCTTTACACCCTTTGGGACTCTGAAATCCCATGCTAAGTCATGCCCCCATATGGGTGTTCTCCTCATTTGGCTTAGGTACTACAATCCCACAAATGGGTGTCCTCCTCATCTCTGTTGGACTCTTGACACCTCATGCAAGGCTGCTTCTCACATGGATGTCCTGTCTACATTTTGGACGAATGACACTCTCACCAGGCTACTTCCATGCATCAGCTTTCTCCACACTCTGCTTGAACGCTGGTACCCCACACTAGGTCATCCCTACATATTGACACAATTTCTGCTCATCTTGGACTCTGTACCTTCTTTGTGGAAATCTTCCTTTCTCTCCTCAGACACTGAGATCGCACACCATGTTCCTCTCCTTTAAGATGCTCTTTTCAGCCTGCTTGGGCCATGACCTTACAGTTGAAGGTTTAAGTCTCTCATGCATTTAGATTCTGATGGGAATAATTTCATTTATTCATTCAAAAAAGTTTTCCATGCGGGGTGCCTGGGTGGCTCAGTCGGTTAAGTGTCTGACTTCGGCTCAGGTCATGATCTTGGAGTTTGTGAGTTCGAGCCCCACATCGGGCTCTGTGCTGGAAGCTCGGAGCCTGGAGGCTGCTTCGGATTCTGTGTCTCCCTTGCTCTCTGCCCCTCCCCCACTCACACTCTGTCTTTCTCTCTCTCTCTCAAAAATAAATAAACATTAAAAAAAAAGTTTTCCATGTAGAATATTGAACTGGAGGATTTCATGTGAAAATACCATTTTCAGCTTTTTGTGAAACTCCAAAAGGATCACCAACCATGGGCTAGCTCCCCTCATGGCATGGGAGCTGAAGAATGGTTATTCCCCTTAGATAATGGAAACTGGATCCTTTCCCTCACAGTCTGCACTTAGCTTGCTTCTTATATTTACCTAAATTGAATTAGCACCTGATTGTTTGGACCCAGGTCTTCAGCGCCCATATTTGTATATTACTATATTTTACTGTATATTATTATATTTGTATTCTATAGGAATTAGAGAATACACTTCTTAGTTCTGTCAAGTTCTGTGCTAGGCTCTGCTATGGCCTACTATTGCCTTCAGATATATTTTATTTCCCCATGATAAGGATGAGAGACTGTTTAAAAAGATTAAAACAGAGTTATAAAAGATACAAATTAATTTCCATATTTTCTGTTATGTAATTGAATGCATTATCTGTCAAGAACTTGAGCAGATTTAGGTTCTAAAATAGATGACGTGGTACTCAATGGGGAGCTAATACAGGTCATTTTGGTTTTGGGTAGCCACAGACAGAAGACATTTGACCTTAATAAGGGATAGACATTAAGATGATGTTTGTGAAGCAAAAAATAAACAAAACAATGACAACAAAACCTGACTTTTTATTTTATTTAAGGGAGGGAGATAGAGAGAGAGAGGGAGTATGAGTGGGGGAAAGGGGCAGAGGGAGTGAGAGTATCTTAAGCAAGCTCCACGCTCAGTACAGAGTCCAACACAGGGCTTGATCCCATGACCCTTGGAATCATGACCTTAGCTGAAATCAATAGTCAAGTCAAGCATCCGATGCTGAACTGACTGAGGTGCCCCCCCCCCCACCAACTCTTCTTGAAAGATGCTCTTTTTGTTGTGGCATTATTCACAATAGTCAAGATTTGAAAACAACCTAAGTATCTGTTGATGGGTGGATAAAGAAATGGCAACAGATAGATCCATGGATACATAAGATGATACAGAAAGGAAGAAACTCCTGCCATTTGTGAAAACATGGATGAAATTGGAGAACACTATTTTAAGCGAAATAAGCCAGACACAGAAAGACAAATATTGCATAATACCACTTATATGAGGAATATAAAAAAGTCAAATCTAGGGAAACAGAGTAGAATGATGGCTGCCAGGGTCTGGAGACTGGCAGAAATAGGAAGATGTTGGTCACAGGGTACAAACCTTCAGTTACAAGATGAATAAATTCTAGAGATCTAATGTACAGCATAGGAACTGTAATTAATAATACTATATTGTATACTTGACAGATTTTTAATGTTTTATTTGTTTTTGAGAGAGTGAGAGAGAGAAAGTGAGTTGGGGAGGGGCAGAGAGAGAGGGGGACAGAGAATCCAAAGCAGGCTCTGTGCTGAGAGCAGACAGCCCAATGCAGGGCTGGAATTCACCAATCATGAGATCATGACCTGAGCTGATGTCAGACGCTTAACTAACTGAGCCACCAGGTGCCCCTGCTGAGACAGATCTTAAGTGTACACACACACACACACACACACACACATACACACTGGTAATTATGTGATGTGATAGATACGGTAATTAGTCTGATTGTGGTAATCAGTACACAAGGTATATTTATATAAAAATACCACACTGTACATCTGAAATATATGCAATGTCAGTCATACCTTTATAAAGCTGGGGGAAAAACCTGACTCCCAAATTAAAAAAAAAAAAAAAAAAAAAAAAAAAAAACCAAAAATAAAACCTAACCCAATGTCTTCCGCTTAATACAAATACAAATAAAATAAATACAATGTGTCCTTCCCTTTCCAACAACAACAACAACAAACAGCAATGAAAAGGTGCAGTGAAGGACTCATGCCAATTGCCGATAATTGTTGATTTAATAGTAAATAGAAGAAAACAAAATTAGAATAGGAAAGTCTCCATCAGGAATTATGATTTGTCTCCAGCATACCAGCCTCATGGAACTCAAACTAGTCAAGCAAGAACATAACGACTTCATTTTATGGAACTTCACAGTCATTGTAAAACATTCAAAACTGAGAAAGTATAGTATTAAGGGTGTACTGAACTGAGAAGCTTTTATTCTCAGAATACAACCATGAAAAAGAACACTGCATTCAAATGGATTGTGCTCTTGACTGTCTTTGGTGTCTAAGCAATTTTTATTTACTCTCTAATTTCCTAATTTGACCTAACACCAACATAAGAGCTGTAGGGTCTCTGATCTTGTCCACAGATTTACATTTTACAAATGGAACTAACCCTCTGGTGAAGGCATTAATTTATCAAATATCTTATCATTTCAATTACACATTTTTTGTAGGCTTTTGCATAATTACTTTGCATCTGGAGCCCAAAAAGAGCCTTACAAGTTTTTCTCTTGTCTCTTATCTGGAAAAGAAATAGATATTTTGAAAGTCCCAAGTCATTATTCCAGTCTTCAAAACTGCCAAGGGCACTAAAAAGTACATCTTACATTTATATATGTATTTCCTTCAATACAGCCTAACATCATGCAATCATTCTTTGGATTTAATATTTATTGAGCATCTATTATGTTCCAGGCAATGATCCAAGTGTCATGGAAGGACGAATTATGCAGGTATATAATGCATCATGTATATATCAGATGTCATGGGATTAAAAGAATTGAGTCATGTATGGACCCTGCCTTCCAGAAATTATAAGAAACCAAAGAAGATAAAAAATACAAAAAAATAATTTTAACAGTAGGTAAACAACCACAATAAGGATCATGAGAGATGTATGATAAAAGACTAAGAAAATACATGGGAGGTGAGATCTAATTTCTGTATGGAGAGCTGGTGGGACGGGGTGAGGTGGGGTGTGGTGTGGAGAGTGGGAACCAGGAAACCCTCATGGAGGAGGGTGATCTGAATGATATCTGCACACACTGAGAATTTGGTAGGTTTATTTAAAATATCCATAACTTTCCCAATATTAAAAGAATTATGTATATGTGGCATAAGCAGTTTTATATTGGGAACAACAGAACAAAAAAGGAAAGCTAGACACACAGGTGAGAACCTGTCCCTTTTTTTCTCACATTGGCACAATTCTAGGCAATCCTTGTCTGCTTTGGTTAATATTTATCAACAGTATTTTGAAGAATATATGGAACTCTTTAGGCACTCAATACATATTTAATTAATTAGGGGTGTCTGGGTGGCTCAGTTGGTTAAGCATCCAACTTCAGCTCAGGTCATGATCTCACGGCTCGTGGGTTCGAGCCCCACGTCGGGCTCTGTGCTGACAGCTCAGAGCCTGGAGCCTGCTTTGGATTCTGTGTCTCCTCTCTCTGCGTCTGTTTCTCTCTTTCAAAAATAAATAACTGTTACAAAATTTAAAAAAATACATATTTAAGGAATTAAAGACAAAATCTTGGACATAAGCATCTTATGATCCAGGCATCTTTCCTTATTCACGGGTGACTTAAAGTCTTAGCGAACAGATGGAGATCACAGGAACAAATGACATATATAGAATACAGTATTTTTCTTTCATTGTTTGTTTTTGACTAGCTCTTCATCTACTTTGTATTAATTTATAAACTACAACATTGGGGTAATCTTTGTTTCTTAAAAGAACTGCAAAAATCCATCTCCATCAAATGTCTTCTATTTATTAGAACTGTGGGAAGTGGGATCTAATCAACCTTCATCGTTCTACAGTTCTCATACAAGCCAGCCTGACTCGAAGCTCATGTGTTGATCTTATATTGGAATTTCTACAAAGCAGTGCTGGGCATTTCAGGGTCATTTGGTTTTAACATCTTAAACCAATAGTAAATAAATGAGGCAAAAATGACAAACAAGATCACTGCTGATAGAAGGTCTCATTGTCTGGACCAAAAGCTATATGGTATATTAAATATTAATATAAGGGTTGAGATATTTTTTTCTCCAAGATTTGTCCTGTGGAACTGTATTAATCCCATCAGCAGTTACAACATCTTATATTTATATTCAGTGTTGTATTTAATGGCATTTTTATCATTTGAAGACAAGTACTAGATATCATTTAACAGTCTAAAAAAAGTAGGTGAGAGAAACAGTGGCCTCCAGTTTATAGATAAGGAGTGAGTCTTAGGAAGAGTAAAGCCCAAATTCACAGATCTGGTAAAGGGCAGAGCTGGGACATTTCCAAATCCGTCCCTCTGGCACTACCTTTTTCCATTAGAATTCTGCTTTTCATAGAGGAAGAAAAGCCAGTAGGCTAATGATGCAAAATAAGTTAATCTTGTCTAATAGCCATGTTCATATTCTGGACTTCAGGCAGCTAAGAAAAAGAAATAGGGAGAGAAAGGTGATATAGAGCAGAATGAGTTCATGATCAAAGTCTCTGCTATTTCCCGCTGAGAGTGTGAGATTTACTGCTGTCTCCCCAGGGGAAAAAGCCAGATCGTTATTTCATACTTGTGGAAAAGAACTACTGACATGAAGAGATGCTGCTCATTCTGTTCTTAGTTTTCCAACTGCAACCATAATCAGAGGAAAGTAGTGGCCACAGATGAGAATGAGATTACTTTTCACATAAAATTGGATAAAGGAGCCCTGCTTCCTTCTTTGAAGTATTCTTTGAAAAAAAAATGCACACTTTCCTATTGAGGATCTTACAAATTATTGCTTTTAATGGATCTTGCAACATAAAATGCACTGTGCTTGAACTCCAAACTTGTGTCATGCCTTGGTGAGTATTTTATGAATTGTAAAATTGGAAAGTAAGTTAAGATACAAAAGTGGCTGCTGGCTCCTCCATCTGATAAATCTTATTTGGGATTAGTATGTAATATCCCTTTTAAGACCTCTTTCATTTCTTTTTTATGGAGTTTAACTGAATACCAATAAAAATGAGGAAATTCTATCCATGTATCTTTGCTTCTTCCTTGTTAACTGTATTACTTAGCTGTGCAATTTTTTTTCTTCTAAATGATCACAGGCTTTCTGAAAATGTCAGCATCAGATGTAACTGTGTTTCCAGTTTTCAGACACTGCACCATGACTGATCCTATAGTGGAGATATACATTTTTAAGATAAATGTTAAACAGGGCATGATCAGCTTCTAGAATGACAGAGTGAGGACCTTGAGGAACTCACTCTCCCTCTAAAACAACAAAAATACAGGCAAAACAATGGAAATAAATCATTTCAGAATTCTGGCAATTAACCCCAACCACAGAATAAACTGAAAATTTTCTATACAACACAAACTGCTGCACTTTGGGAAGACACAAGGTCTGTGATGCTTGAGCTCAGAGCTGTTCTCATCTTCTTTCACTCCCTCCCCAGTTTGGTAATGTAGGAGGCAAAAGACAGCATCACTGCAGAAAATGAAAAAAACTGGACAGCTTTTGGAGTTCCATTAAAAGTATCATCCCCTGTGCAGAGTCAATATTTTGCCTGAACTTTCAGCTCTCTAGGAAATTTCTATGCTTAGGTGGCCATCTGAATGACTCAGGGCTTAGTTCAGTGGGAGGTGGAGAGACCTGATACCAGAGTGATTACAAACAACTCTATTTATAACAAAGAAAAATACAAGGCCTGGGAGAAAGAGGAAAGTGAACCCACATACACTGGGAAAAAGGGGACCAGATTTTGGATTTAGTAGACAAAGACTTTAAATAAACTACTATAAATTTTTTCAAAGAACCATAGGAAACCATGTATAACAAATTAAAGGAAAGTGTGAAAATAATACTGGTAATGGCAACTGCATGGGCATTTTGAAAGGCAGTATAAATGTATTCTTGTTTGTAATTCTTCCCTCTTCAATCTGTTTTAAATTTACAACTGCATAACAATAAACACAAAACGTAATGGGCTTACAATGCATACAGATGTACATTAGGAGATTTGTACAGACAAAGGAGGGAGAGAGAAAAGGGGTATTTTAGAGAGGAAATAAGTTTTTGCATATTATTGAAATTAAGTTAGCATTAGTCAACTAGATTGTTTTATTTTTATTTTTATTTTATTTTTAACATTTATTTTTTGAGAGATAGAGATAGAGCAAGAGCAGGGGAGGGGAAGAAAGAGAGAGGGAGTCACAGAATCCAAAGCAGGCTCCAGGCTCTGAGCTGTCAGCACAGAGCCTGACGCGGGGCTCGAACCCACGAACTGTGAGATCATGACCTGAGCTGAAGTTGGACGCTTAACCTACTGAGCCATCCAGGTGCTCCCCCCTTTCTTTTTTTTTATTTTTTTTAGATTGTTTTAAATTAAGATGCTAATTGTAACCTCCAGAGTAACCTCTACAAAAAATAAATAAATATAGGGAAACAAACAGTAAAGGAATTAAAAAGGTACACTAGAAAATATATATTTATCAAAAATAGAAGAGAACAGAGAATCCAGAAAAAAAGGCACAAGACATTAAGGAAAAGAAATAGCAAAACGATGGATATAAATCTTCCCTTATCAACAACTGCATTAAATGTAAGTGAATTAAACACCTCAATCATAAGAGAGATCTATCATCAGAATAGATATACAGGATACATGCTTTAGATTCAAAGACACAAGTATATCAAAAGAACAAGAATGGAAACATTCAGATGAAAGTGGTAATCAAAAGAGAACTTCAATAGTTCTATTAACATCAAGCAAAATAGACTCTGAGACAAAAATCATTATTAGAGATTAAAAAAGACATTTTATGGTAAGAAGGTCAATTCTTCAGGAAGATATAAAAATTATAAACATACATGCACCTATCCACAGAGCCCCTAAACAGATGAAGCAGAAAAGAAAAAAAAAAGACATAATTTAAGAGAGAAATAGACACTTCAACAATAATAACTGGAACTTTAATGCCTGACTTTCAATAATTGATGGAATAATTAGGGAGCAGATAGACAAAGAAACAAAAGGCATGAACAATACTATAAACTAAGTAGACATGATATTTATAGAACACTCCATCCAATAGCAGGTCACACATTCTTCTCAAGTTTTCATGGAACAAAATCCAGGATAGGCCTTATGTTAAGCCATACGATAAACTTCAATAAATTCAAGAGGATTGAAATACAAAGTATGTTCTTGGCCACAAAGAAATTAAATTAGAAATCAATAGTAGCAGAAAATTTGAGAAATTCACAAAAATATGGAAATTAAACACTTTCCTAACTAATCAGTGTAGCAAAGAAGAACTTAAAAAGGAAATTAGAAAACACTAGGAAGAAATTAAATAAGGCACAACAGGGGTGCCTGGATGGCTCAGTCGGTTGAGGGACTGACTCTTGATTTTGGCTCAGGTCATGATCTCACGTTCCATTAGTGAGATAAAGCCCTGTGTGGGGCTCTGCACTGGACATGGAACCTGCTTAAGATTCTCTCTTTCTCTTCCTCTGCCCCTCCCCCGCTCATGCTCTCACACTCTCAAAAAAAAAAAAAAAAAAAAAAAAAAAAAAAACCAAAAAAACAAACAAAAAAACCTAAGACACAACATATCAAAACTTATGTGATGTTGCAAAAACAGTACTTAGAGGGAATTTATAGCTGTAAATAACCACATTAAAAAAAAGAAGAAAAGACAGAAATTCATTAACCTGATCTCCACCTTAAGAATCTAGAGAGAGAAGAACAAACTAAACCCAAAGCAAGCAGAAGGAAATAATGCAGTTTAGAACAGAAATTGAAGAAATAGGGAATATGAAAACAATACAAAAAAGTCAATGACACCAAAAGTGGTTCTCTGAAAAGACTAACAAAATTGACAAATTCAGCTAGTCTGGTCATGAAAAGAAGATGGATGATTCCAATTACTAAAGTCAGTAATGAAAGGGGGAACATCACCACTAATATTACAGAAGTAGAGTAATAAGGAAATATCAACTACCCTATGACAAGAAATTATAGAACTTAGACAAAATGGACAAAGTCCTAGAAAGACAAGTGGTAAAAATGTATGCACGAGGCAGGCTTGGAGAAAAGGTATTTGAGTTTCCAGGGTCTCAGAACACAAAAGTGGCTACAAAATACTTATTTTTGGGAAGTAATGTATGTCAAACACAGCACGATTCGAGAAACTCCAAATAAACTTATTTTTCAGCTCTTTAGAAAGCAGTGAGAAAGAGAAAGCAGGCTCTTAAATATGATTTCTCTGGCCATATCTGCCTGATAAACTGCCTTGTGACTTTATGAAAGGCCATTTGTTTGTAGATGATTTGTTTCTAAAACTCACTGTAGTAATATAAACCAGGGACAGGAAAATTGCTTTATTTATGTCCTATATAAGTAGAGCTTTGTTTTTTCTGCTTCAGACTTTAGTAAGCCACATGTTTGAGAATTCTCATAGGGATCTTTTTCTCTCCCATACTCAACACTGCTTTTTGGATAGTTTTTGAAATGGCAAATAGCATACAGTTGGACACGTACTATGTCCTGACTACAAAATATATTCTTTTCCAGCTGTTCAGTATGTGTTTCATTGTGTGAGAAAACTCGTCTACTTGGGGTCATAATATTTCAAATATTTTCACCCACTTTTTTTTTTATTTGGGAAAAAGTCACGGCTCACAGTAATTTTTAATCTGGGGTAGAGTGGCTTTGTTTTCTAGGACTTTTAGGTTTATGTCCTGAAATTAATCAGTCCATATCAAATAAGTACTAACAACATCAGAGCGCTGCATTGGTCACTGTGGGGGAAACAAAGATGTATTGAGATCTTGAGCATAAAGAATGTATATCCATCATTACAGTCGTCCTCACCCATACCATCCTTGGTTAGGCCTTCCTCATCTGTTACTTAGTGTTTTCTCTGACTATATTCCTCAGTCATATTCTAGTCCACAGTTTGCTTTGCAAATGTTTTCTCCCAGCCTGTACCTTGTGCTTCATTTAAAGGGTTTCTTTTGCAAAGAAGTTTTAAAATTATATAAAGACACTTAAATAGCAGGCTGAAGATTCTGAGCTTATTACTAGATCAACATTTCTTGAGGACTTCCAATGAGCTGGCTTTCTGCATAGCCATCATCTCCATCACTGATTTTAGCTGCTTCTAACTTTTCTGTGAAACAGGAATCACTTCCTCTTTTACAGAGGAGGAATCTAATGCCCTAGAGTTCCAGGAAATTGTATGCATAAGTTGTGTCATTCCTTAGTCTTCACTGTTTTGCTATGTTATATTATTTTGCCGTTGATTTATTTGGAGGAATGTCACTACGTTTGTGGGAGAGTGAGACATTTTAGGGCTTCATGAATTACTTTGTAATTAGAACCTTCTTCTTATGAAAAATAATTCAGTCACAGCCACGTGAAATCAATGAGGTTTCCCTTTGGACTCTTCCAATTTTGTTATAAAGATTCAGGGTCTGGTGATGTGAGCAGTACGTAATTATTTCACTTGATATTTGCACCTGGCTAATTATTCTTTTTAAAATGATTTCATCCTCCATGGCATTTTCATAGTCATAATGAACAGCTAGTCTCTTTGATTATCTCATGCTCTCCCAAATCCTGAATGGCGTGCAAAAGCACAATAGCTCATTCTCTTATAAGCAACAGAATCTCCCACAGTATGGCTGAATCAGATGCTTTAATACATGGTATTCATATTATGCCATTTGTAATTAATTTATGAAATAAATATGGCATGCTATGATTATTGTGCTGCTTCATTACTTCTCTTACTGACTTGTGGTTCTCTAACACTAGACCAATATGGGAATTTTAAGATAACCCAGACTATAAGGAACTGTGTGTAATGATGCTCACCTTTCCAGTACATACTCTACATTCATCAAGCTGGCCGTATCAATAGCTGCCATCTAAGATTAAGTGTCAAGTGCTTCACTGTGACTGGTTTTATTAGTCACTCAGTGAAAATTCAAAAAAAAAAAAAAAAAGGAAAGAAAAACTCATGAGAGAAAAAAGGCTCACATATATTATCCAAACTCTGATAGGTTTATATTTAAGTCGTATCACTCTTTACTCCTTTATCTACAAAAATGCCAATGTAATTCTGTGAAACATCTTCTTAGAGCCTGATGTTGGAGCACAAATTGTGATGTGTTGTACGTTTGGAATTGCGGACCTAACAACGAGATGTTCTGAAAATAGGTATTTGGATATCTGAACTGGTAGGATGAAAGTTTTACCTATACTGATTATATTTTCACAGGCCTATATTCACATTACAAGTGAGGTTTTACAATGATGTAAGCCTGAACTGACAGAGATGAAGACCAAGAAAAACTGACATACCCTACAAAATGGGATCTTGGTAAACTTTTACTCGTTTCAGAAAGAATAAATAGAAATACCAACATGGGAGATTTAGAGAACAGATTGCAAATGAAGAGAAAGGGGTTTTGATACAGGTGACTGAGGGAGACAGAACAATTATAAATTTTATTCCTCAACCAAAAGAATATTTCAGATGACTGATAGTATCAAGAAGACGGAAAGCATGGCTGACTCCTTTTCATTGGGTTGGTTCCTTCTCATTTTTTGAATCTCAACTTAAAAGTCATCTTTTCAAGGGGTAGGATTGGGAGGGACTTTTCTGATAGCTACATAAATTAGGACAGCCCTTTTATTATGGCTCTTTGCAATTTATTCATTTCCTTCACAGTACTAATTATAACAAAATTATGCACTTAGTGTTTTTTTTTAAATTTTCTTTAATGTTTACTTGTTTTTGAGACAGCGAGAGACAGAGCACGAGCACGGGAGGGGCAGAGAGAGAGGGAGACACAGAATCCGAAATAGCCTCCAGGCTCTGAGCTGTCAGCACAGACCCTGACATGGGGCACGAACCCACAAACTGCGAGATCATGACCTCAGCTGAAGTGGGACGCTCAACTGACTGAGGCCACCCAGGCGCACCTGCACTTAGTTGTTTTAATTTTATTCTCTGTCTTTCTAATAGGACATAACTCCATAAAGACAGTCATAATACAGCACCCAATAGGTTTCTTGGCAAAAAGTAACAGGTAAAATGTAATGACTAATTTAGTAAACCAATAAGAAATAGGGGAATATGAGAAGAGAATTGGTTGACCCAGGAGAAAACAAAAGCTGTTGAAAAAAGTGTAAAAGAATTTTGTCTCAGAAAAACCTATAAATCCAGGTTCCAAATTTCCTTTCACATTTTTTTAAGAAACAGTGCTATACAGCTTATTCTAGAACAAAGAACATGGTAGAAAATACATCAATTGATGGAACATTGTGGTTCATGGTATAGAATTTGATCCCCATAGTACCAGAGTTGGTAATCTGCATCTACCATTATCAGGGGTATAACAATAGGGTAAATACTCAGCATCTTTAAAATTCATTTTATTTATCAGGGTACCTGGGTGGCTCGGTTGGTTAAGCATCTGACTTTGGCTCAGGTCATGATCTCATAGTTTGTGAGTTTGAGCCCTGTGTCCAGCTCTGTGTTGACAGCTCAGAGCCTGGAGCCTGCTTTGGATTCTATGTCTCTCTCTCTCTCTGTATCTCCCCTGCTCACACTCTGTCTCTCTCTCTCTCTCTCTCTCAAATGTAAATAAACATTTAAAAAATTAAAAAAAATCATTTTATTTATCTATAAAATAAGCATAAAAATAAATCCCACTAGAGTTGTGGGGACTGGTTATGAAATTTTATATAAACTGAACATCACAGGACAAATAGAGAACAGTTAGTAAAAATTTACAATTTATCCTGTATGGGGCAGATAATAAACACTTATCATACATAAGCTACCAGTATCATTTTTATGTTAAATGAATAAACTCTGATAGTAAAATCCAACATGGCATGTGGCTCATCAATGTACAAATACCTTTAAGAAATGGCCAACCAGAATTACCATGTATCATCTTAGTATCGTGACTAAATGAGAATTCATGATGGCTTAATAGAACCTATTAGCTCAATATTATATTTATATTTCTTTCTAAAGAAAAAAATATAAATGATAATATGGTAGGGTATTTAAAATGTATTAAAAATAAAACTTCAGCAGCCATTTTTTTAAAAGCTTTTAGAAAATTAGAAATGTATGAAAGCTTCTGGATCATTTAAAGAACATATCAACTCTGTAGCTCTCATTCATTTATTTTTTTCTTTATAAAACAAATATTTATTGGGTACAAATTATGCTAGGCAAATGGGTAATGTCATAAGCAAACTAATGCACCCCCACCCAAATGTCCCTGTCTTAATCCCTGGAAACTATGAACAGGTTACTTCACATCACAAAGAGACATTAAGATTGCTAATTAGCTAACTTTAAACTTTAAAATAGGGAAATTGTCCTGGATTATTTGCATGGGCTCAATCTGACCACAATATTCCTTAAAAGTAGATAAGTGAGGCAGAAGCCAGTGAGTAATGCAGACCCATCATTGCTGGCTTTCAAAAAGCCAGAAGGAGGCCAGGAGTCCAAGAATATGTGATGGCTCTAGAAGATGGAAAAGGCAAGGAAACCAATTCTTAACGAAAGCCTCCAGAAATGGAAAGTAACACTATATGTAAGAATGTAACACTATATGTTAATTATACTTGAACAACAATAACAAAAAGAGAAATCTCGAAAAATTTTTAAAAAAGCAAAAATTAAAAACCAAAAAACCAAAAAAGCCTCCAGAAAGGAACCCAGCCCTTGCTGATGCCTCAGTTTTAGCCCAGTGTGACCAGTGTCAGAAACCCGACATACAGTAATGTAAGATAACAGATCTGTACTGTTTTATGCCACTCAGTGTGTGGTAATTTGTTACAGCAATAATAGAAATAGAACATGTGTACTATGTTCTATTTGAATGAAAAAAAAAAAGAATCCTGTTCCAATAGTACTTAAGAGTCTGGTAGGAAAGTAAATAGTTATTTAATACTAGTAAATATCAATGGAAAACAGTTATTCTGTGAAGCGCTACAAAAGAATATAGGCTCTAACTTGTTTGCTCCTATTTAAAAAGAGTTATATTCTAAAGTCAGTATAAAAAGCACAAATCACAGGCATGATGAATGCTGAATAACTCTTAAGTGTCCACATAAGGTTTTATTATACATGGTTTTGGCCATCCAGGCCAGAACAGTAATTCTAAAGCTTGATAACCAGTAAAGTAGATTAACAAAACAAAAGCAGGGTCTATATGCAGAGTGATGATCAAATGTGTCCTCTTTTTTGAAAAACAATCAAATGGCTGACAATGACTGGAGTAAGGATGTGGAGAATGCGAAAATATTGAGCTTTCCTTCAGGGTTTACTCTGTTTTATATTTCATATCAAGCTTTTAAAACTTCATTTCCAATAGTGAAATGTTAAATATAGTCACATTAAATTTACAAATAAAATAAGTTCCCTGTGAATTTTTATACTTTTAAACTTGTTCCAGACATTCTGATCAACATAATATGATATGACAAAAAAACAGCTGTAATCATTAGAAAGTTGAAGATAAAAATGCTCTTTTTTATTTTTATTTTATGGTGGCAAGAACATTTACAGATGGTAAAATATACCTGGAAACCCCAAGAAAATCAACTGAAAAGTTCTAATTTACCAAGAGATTATCAGTAAAATTGTTACATATTAAAATGAAACTATACCTTTCTCTTAGAAGTTATATTCTAAAAGAGAATCCTCCATTAACAAAGAAACAAATAACCATGTACCCAGGAAATCACTAACCAGTGAATGCATAGAATCTGTATGAAGAAAAAAGATTTAAAAAAAAAAAGAGAAAATAAAAAGAAAAAGGCATGGTAAATGCCCTGTGAATTAAGAGCATTTTAAGTTAATGAGTAATGTCAGCATGTTTGGGCAGGGTGGAGACTTGGGGAGGTCTAAGGAGGCACAGCGTATATGAGGATCCAATAGAGTTCTGATAGACGATCCTATTAACCTTACACGTTAATAGGAAGTGAAAGAGTATTCAAGAAATTACTTTGGAATAAAAGCATTGGGTCTTCACTGCACATAATTAACCGAAATATATGTCATGCATATTAAAGTGTTAAGATTTTCTAATTAAAATTTTATTGCTATGTGTGATATAAAAGAAAATGTAGATGACCATTTAAATGAACCAATAATGGAGGACTCAACAAGCAACACAGAAATTGAAGAACAATAGATTTGGCGGTACAAAAATATAAAGTGTCTACATGGCAAATATCTTGTTGAAAGATTTACTATAAACACATTACATTTGTAGCAAACATGGCTGATAAAAAGTTGATATTAAAATTTTTATAATTTTTTTTTTTTTTGAGAGACAGAACACAAGTAGAGGAGAAATAGAGAGAGAGGGAGACACAGAATCTGAAGCAGGCTCCAGGCTCTGAACTGTCAGCACAGAGCCCATCGTGGAGCTTGAACCCATGAACTGTGAGATCACAACCCAGGCTGAAGTCGAATGTTTAAATGAGCCACCTGGCGCCCCAAAAAGTTGATATTCTTATGAGAAGTTCTAAAAAGAGCAATGAGAAAATGTGCTAATTAAAAAAGACATATGCATGTGTTTGACATCTTTACTGATCAATATTATATATGCAGATTAAAGTAAAAAGAATATATGATTTTGGGGGGCACCTGGGTGGCTCAGTGGTTAAGCATCCAACTTCAACTCAGGTCATGATCTCCTGGTTTGAAGTTCAAGCCCTACGTTGGGCTATGTGCTGACAGCTCAGAGCCTGGAGCCTGCTTTGGATTCTGTGTCTCCCTCTCTCTGCCTCTCCCCACTCATGCTCTGTCTCTCTCAAAAATAAATAAACGTTAAAAAATTTTTTAAAAAAGGAATATGCAATTTTTTACTTATTACCTTAGAAATAGGCATAGATTAAGTAAGTATCAGTATTAAACACTATTGATTTTATAGTGAGATGCGGCTGCTTCTGGGATTATTAGTAAGTATGTATTTTCTGAAGAGACATTATCAATATATATTATTAAAGGCCTAAAAACTTACATGTTTTATTTCAATATTCTCACTTCTAGAGCTCTATCTTAATAAAATAACCATAGGTTCTGACAGAGAAGATTCCTATGCTAAGATTTTAGCCATGGGATGCTTAATTTCAGTCAGCATCATAAAATAAAATTTTATTTCAGTATTTAGTGCATTGAAAGCACTTAATACTTACTTTTAAGTGAAAAATTAATGACCACTTTTTAAGTGGCAAAAACGGAAATGGGCCTAAGTATGTAGCAGAGAAAAAAGTTATATACATTCTATAAAAAGTTATATATAGTTAAACCAATTACATATAGTAAGGTAAATGTGGTAGCCAGACTCCAGGATGGCTCAAGGATCCCTGTCTCCTGAAATCATTTATTTCATACATTTGTGTAATGTCCTCTTCCCCCTTAGCATGGGGTTGACGTTGGTAACTGTTTCTAATGAATAACATGGTAGAAGTGATCATATGTGACTGGAAGACTAAGTCATAAAAGGCAGTATAAACGATCTCTCTCTCTCTCATTCCTTCTCTGTGTCCTCCTCTCTCTCCCTCTCCCTCTCTTTTTTCATCTACTCTGGAAGAAACCATGGTGGGAACAGCTCTACAGAGAAGCCCATGTGTTGAAAAACTGATGCCTCCAGTCAATAAACAGCCAAGTGAGTGAGCTTCAAAGTGAATCCTCCAGGGTCAGTCAAGTCTTCTGAGTCCGTAGCCCTGGTCAAAGCTTGACTGCAACCTCATGAGACACACTGAGCCAGAATATCCCAGCTCGGCCCTCCTGAATTCCTGACACTCAGAAACTCTGTGACGTAATACATACTTACTTTGAGTCCTGGAGTAATATGTTATGCAACAATGATATAGTAAGTTCCAAGATATAGAAGTTCAAGTTATTGAATCATGTTCTCAAAGACTATTTAATGGCATAGTGGCATGAGATAGCATCAAGGGTTAAAAAGATATTTAAAAAAAAACCCTCATGAAGTAGAATTTTGTCAACCTTATAACCCTGAGTAAAATCCATCTTTATCTATATATCTTGAAATAAAACAGAGCCAAATATTAACAGTAATGTTACACATGATATGATAATCATTTATTTTAATTTTTTGTACTTTCCTGTTTTCCTGAAAGCTCTGTAATGAGAAATATTCCTTTTATAATCAGAAACCAGAAAGAAACTGTTGGATGCTAATTACAAAATGTGTCTAATAAATTGGTTCAAATAAATTCCCATGTAATTCATTTGAAAAAAGAGCCAAACATTTTCACATACCAAGAAGAAAGAATAAATTTAAAAATACACAATTCTTCTAAGAATGTATATTCCTTCTTAGTGTTGGGTCATAATTATGACTTATCTCTTTGTTATAGTCAGCTCAAACCTTCCTTTTGCCATTAAGGATGCTTTACTTAACCTAATAATTTCTATAATAATGGATGTAAATTCTTTTTAAAGATCTTCATTATTTTTCTCACTCATACTCCTCTCCTTGAATTTCCTTTGCCCTTGTGAATAGTTGGCTTGCAAACTAGATCAAGCCCTGGATTCCTTCCAAGTCCAGCAAACTCCAGGAGGAGGAATATGGGACAACTTCCACACCCCCCCCCACCCTTCCCCCACACACACTTAATGGGGACTTAAGCAGGCAATGAATGGGGCCTGGTTAACAAGGCACTACACGAACTTGATAGAACATAATCCTGGGTCACAAGATATGAATTCATTCATTCGTTTAGTCATTATTTATTCAGTAATTTTTTACCGAGTATTTACTATGCATCAAACACTATGCTAAGTCTTGACATATGATGATAGTTCCAACTTGGAGAAACAAGGTGTGAAGGCTGAGTTATAACAGTACATGCTCAGACTCTGGAGTGGAAAGAGGCATGGTGCATACAAAGGACTGAAAAAAGTGAGTGAGAGTAAATGTGGTCCTACATCTCAGTTGGAGAGCTGGCAGGAGCTATCCATAGCTTTCAAATCATTTAGGAAGTTCATACTAAGAGTAATAAAAAGTATCTGAGTAAAAAATAAAAACAAAAAAGAGCATCCCCTGACATCAGAAAGCTAGCCTGGAATTCATAGCAAAGCCTAATTATTCTCCTGTTAACATAAACAATCTCATATTATACCAACCTCAGACAAGGTTACTCAAGGACTATGATAAAATGAGTCCACTTTATAGTTTGTGAAATTACAGGCAAAATAAAAGGTTACTGTGCTACTCACAAAATACCAAACACCCCGTCTTGGCCAAAATATATAACTGCCACTTCTTTACCAATTACAGTTTTATCTTTGTAGTAGATAAGATTTATTAAATGTCCAATCATAGAACAACCCCTGTTTTCTGACAGCATCCAAAGTAGAGTGAGCTCCTGCTTCTCTAGACCCTCTCTCAAATCACCAACCAAATCCCAAATCCTAAAATAGGTTCTTTCTAACACCGTCTGAGATACCCCATGGTTTCCTATGGTGTTATTTAACCCCAAGCATATTCTATAACTCCTATGGAGTTATTTAACTCCAAGCATATTCATGGTGGTCTTTGGCTGAAGGGCACTGATACCACTATGAGGTTTCTGACATACTTAGAATAAATTTTAACAAGGTTTTATTGAGAGATCTGATAAAATGGAAAGTAAATTACAGTACCTTAAATTCCTATATAGGCCAAGATTGATTTATGTGGTCTATCCTGGGTTAATTTTCTCCCTTCCTTTTGCTCCTTTGAATGGGTTCAAGGGCAGCTTTTATCTTCCCTTTCCTCACTTTTCCTTCAGTGTTGACCTCACGCATATTCTTGAAGCAGTATGTAGAATTCCATATCTCAGAACATGAACAAAATTAAGTCTATGATTTCAAAGAAAACTGGGAGACATTTATCCCTCACACCATTTGATTTAGTCTAAAATAAGACCCTGAGATGAGGATTCATGTGCCAATGATCTGTTAAAGAATTCTCCCAGGAGGGGTGCCTGGCTGGCTCAGTTGGTAGAGCATGCAACTCTTGATCTTTGGGTTGTGAGTTTGATCCCCATCTTGGGTGTGGTGATTACTTAAAAATACAGTCTTAAAAAACATCTGCTCCTGGGAGAAATCTGTGAGACCATGAAGGAAAAGGAAGGGATAAAGTCAAGTAAGGATGCAATTACAGGCCAAATCCGAGTTATCAGCCTGGTCCACAGGCTGATTTATTTATTTAGTAAAAAAATTTTTTTTAATGTTTATTTATTTTTGAGAGAGAGAGACAGCAAGGAGGGGAGGGGCAGAGAGAGGGAGACACAGAATCCGAAGCAGGCTCCAGGTTCTGAGCTGTCAGCACAGAGCCCGTGGGGCTTGAACTCATGAACCATGAGATCATGACCTGAGCCAAAGTCATATGCGTAACTGATTGAGCCACCCAGGTGCCCCCCCACAGGGAGCTCTAAAGTGTAAATTATACCTTAGAATTTGTATTAACTTGATGAAAGGATCTGGGCTATCAGACTCTGACATTAGTCACTGGTAGTGGCTGCTTCAGGGGCACAGAACCTTACAGGCACTTCCAATTCCAGTAGCCAGAAGCAGCCATATAAAAAGAGTCATAAATGGTGGCGGTTTGAAGTAAAAGCAGGTTGGGGCAGAGGTTTCACAAAAATGGGCAGAGATATCCCAGAGGATCTGGTGGAGCACCTCCATTTCCTAATCCTTGTCTACCCATTTTCATTTCCTACCACTGGACTGACCTTCCCACAAATGATGACAATGGAAACACCTATTTGCCTTGGAGGAAGCTCTACAGAGATATGTGTGGACCACTGGCTCCTACAAAACAATCTTATACAGAGGGACCTCACTCTATTTCTTGAAATTCATTTTAATTTAATTTTCCTGAAATCCTTCATTTTAAATATCCCATAAGGAGCATCTCATGGCAAATTCAGATTTCTCTGCAACAAGTTCTGGTTTGTTCCATTTTCATTCCTCCCCCAGTAAGTGTTCAAGAAAATAGGGGGCCAGCCTTACCATCTGTTACATCAATAGATACGTTAAGCATATAGCACAGTGCCTGGCACTGTAGATCCTAAGTATATAGTAGCTATCTTTATGATTGTTTCAAGGATGTCAAATGTTAGGGGAGGGAATTACCCCTTTTTGGCTATTATTGACTAATCATCCACTATTCTTTCTGTCCTCCTGGGACCTGAAAGATGTGTTGGCCACAGCCACGTGACAGAACCATCTGTAACTTGTGCTTTTTGGGACTAGAATCTTTTCTAGATTTCTAGATTTCTCCTAGATTAATCAGCATGGCTCTAATTAATGGCTCAGTAACAAACACATGCCTTGTGTGACTTTGTGAAGGGAAGATTTCCAGAAGTCTCTCTGACTGCTTGGAGGCAGCAAAAGGAGGGCGAGTAAGTTGCCAAGATATCTCTCCCATCATAATGAGCACTAATTGAATGTCTTGTTTAAAAAATGTGTAAAACTATAAAGACATCATCACTTAGATGATTGGGGCTGCAGCCTGGCCAGATGCAGTTCTATGTTTCAGACATGATGTCATAAGCCAGTTAAGATGCGTTACATATTTTAAAATATTGTGTTTGCTTGGACTGGTCATGTGTTCTAGGACTTTTCCTGGATCAGCCTTGAGGAAATGATAAAGAAATGCCCCTGCCCACAACATTCTTCAGTTCTAGTGCATTCTCCCTTTCTTGGTTCTCATCTCAAAGTATATCCTAAGGCCTCCAAAAGTGCTGGCCTATCCTATCTCACCTGTCTCCAATTACAACTTGCTTGTTAAATGTATGCTAACTCACTGGGCCCAACGGTCAATAAACAGGAAAATACAAGAACTTAGCTATGGGAACTCCAGGAATATCCAGGTAGTTGGGGACATGGCCAGAAAGGATTTAATAGATTGTCTGATGTTATTGAATTCCTTGGTAAGAATAAGGGTGGAATTTTTGTGATACTTTGATGTAATGCCTGGATGCTGTTCTACTAATTAATCTATCAGTGCTCTATCAATTTATTCCCCCTCATCAAGTTCAGAAAAATCTAAGTGCATAATAAAAAGAACAAAGAGAATGAGGTGAGAATACATTTATTTGAAATATATTGACAAGTATCTAATTGACCTCTAATGCAATGCTATTTGGTAAAACACAAATTAAAGAATATGGTCCAAATTTTTACAAAAGGGATGTCCTGGGATCTAATTAATCAAGTTATCTTCTCTGTCTGAGGCAGGTGCTGGGAAGGGGCATCAGCAGATTTAGTTCTAGAACAGGAAGAGAGGTAGAAATTTTCCTTGTCTGACTCTGCCTATTTCCCTCTCTGAGATTATTTCCTCTGTGAGACTATTTTCCCAATATTTTCCTTTGTTCACTTTTAACCTGCTTAGAATCACTAAAGCAGTTATTTCTGAAACTGACCAGAACAAACATGAAGTTAACTTTAAGTCTAAACTATTCTGTAGGCTAAAGTTGCACTTTCAATTCTATTTAACATCTTATATTAATGGTGATAAACCACCTTCATCCTAAGCCCAGGATGAAATTTCAAATAAAGCCCATTAATAATGATCCAAATATGTACATTTTTACAGGTTCCTCCTTCTTCTGACCCCTGGTTATCTAAGAGAAAAAACACAAGAGTCGGTGCTTCAGAACATGGGGCTCTCAGCAAGCATGCCTGATCCAGTCCTTTCACACATAAGAACTGAATGATATTGACTAAGTTACATACCCTTTCTTTGACCCATATTCCTAGTTTCTTAAGTGGGATGAGTGAGAACAGTATCACCTCATAGAGCTTTTGTGCTGCTTAATCAAGTTATTACAGGTATACCATTTAGAATAGTGCCTGGCACAGAGTAAGCAGCCCATAGACTTATTTATCATTATGAGCACATTTATTTTAAAAGGAAAAGAACCAGAGAGGATGTGCCTTTAAAGGAACAGTTCCTTTGACTACCCTGAGCTTTTGAGTTATGGTGTATCAGATTAGACATCTTCCTGCTTGAGCAGGATCAGGAAGAAAGTGGGAAAAGCAGAATTAGACTAAGAAGACTAACAATGTGTGGGGTGCCTGGGTGGCTCAGTCAGTTAAGTCTTGGTTTCCCCCCATGTCATGATCCCACAGTTCATGAGTTTAAGACCCATGTAGGGCTCAATCCTGGCAGTGCAGAGCCTACTTGGTATTCTGTCTATCTCCCTCTGTTTCTGCCCCTTTCCTGCTCATGTGCTCTCTCTCTCAAAAATAAACAAATAAACTTAAAAAATAGAGAAGACTAACAACATGATCCAAAATTCCAATTTCTCGTATCACTGAAGACAGAGAAAAGTGAAGGACAGGAGAAGTAAGATACTGCGCTGGGACCAAAATGGGGAGGCAGAAAGCTGGGGAGAGCATGACAAAGTTACACAACACAGTTGAAGGCATATTCCTCCAAAAAACAGATTATGTCATCTAGAATTCCTTTTAGACACACTGGTGAAAATCCTTCAAAAGCATTAATGTTAAGGAGTTATCTTTCATTGAAAGTAGATTTTTATTTTTAAAAAAAAAAACCACCATTTGGATATGACATAAAAATGAAAAATATGGTTTAATGTTCTTTTTTCAAAATGGTGCCATGAATAAAAAATGGTGTATCATTTTTAAGTCTTTGATTTCTAGTACCTCTCATATATATTTTATGTGTTTTTTGGTCATTCTCCACCCTCACTCCTTGGACTATGAATTGACTGCTCATGACCTTTGCCTACCTTTATATTGAGGATTTTTTTCTCCTTATGCAATTGCAGATACCCATGTTGAACATTAAGAACTTCATGCAACACTTTCTGGCTGCCAGGGGAAAAGTTGTGTTCCGGGTAGCAGGGCTCAGGTTACTAAAACTCATGAATTCATTTCTTTCTGCTTCTCTTTACTTTTGTTGGCCTGAGGTCCCTATGTAATGCCATCTTGGCCACTTGGACATTTCCATTTCATTGTGAGCACTGATACTCCTTGTCCACCTTAGTCTACGATACGTACTTTCTCTTTCTCTTTCTCAATCTCTTTTTCCCTCTCCCTCCCCCCTCTTTATTTGGTGAGGATTCATTTCTCAGGGTCTTCCCTGCCATTTTTCTTATTTGTAGACTCTATCCACTGTTTTCTCCTGTTTGATGCAGATATTACCTTTGATATGGACATTACCTTTGCTGATTTTAAGGAACATCTCATTAAACTTCTCTGTTCAAGACAAAAATCTCCTTCTATAGTAATAGCAGAGTTACTCAAGTAATTCTGGAAACAAAGGAGAGAGGGGGAGTGAGGGCTATTTCTGAAGGGAGAGGACCTCTGGAAGGGCACAGAATTTGCAGAAGAGGAGGGGGAAAGGGATATACTTTTGAAATGATGTTCTCGGGTTTGAGGAATCACTGACTAAGCTGATTCCATTTACATGCCTGGCCCCAAACATAGATGTAAAAGATGAGTTTCAGAGAAGCAGAGAAGTTCTAAATATGTGTGTGGATATGTAGAATTGGTAAAGGTGAATATTTTCTAGAGTGATGTCAATACACTTTCAAATTATTAATAGATTTATTCACATCGGCTCTTGTTCTCTTCTTTAAGAGTGTAGATATTGGGGCACCTGGGTGGCTCAGTCAGTTAAGCATCCAACTTCAGCTCAGGTCATGATCTAACAATTTGTGAGCTCAAGCCCCAAGTCAGGTTTTGTGCTGACAGTTCAGAGCCTGGAGCCTTCTTTGGATTCTGTGTCTGCCTCTCCCCTGCTCGCACTCTCCGTCTGTCTCTCAAGAATAAATAAACACTAAAAAATTTTTACAAAAAATGTAGATATGATAGCTGTCCAACCCTGAAAAAAGAGCAATGATTTAATATCTATTAATAACTAAATCAATAAACTTTCCTTGGGCACTTATGATGTCACAGTACCTGGGCAGGTGCCATGGAGTAAACAAAGAGGAAGGGAACAGATCTTTGCCCTCGGGTTTGAAGAATAGAAAAGAATATTTGAGACACTAAGCAATGTATTAACAGATTTCAAAATTTATTCCATAATTATTGGTAGTTAACTGAAACATCTAAAAGCTTTACCTTATATGTTCTCTTGATTTTTGTGAGGAAGTATGACTTACAAAAGGTTTTGCATTCAACATCACCTGAGGAGAAAATACAATTCCTTCTGCTCTTACTTTAATGACACTTAAAGTAATTTAACTGTTCTATGGTGAAATATGATACATAGAACCAAGAAGCGCTGAAGCTAATGGAGATGGTTGGGTCAATGATTAGGAAAACAGACAAAAATGTGGGTGAAGAAACTCATCCAAATGTAAAGGTCAAAATAAAATTATTACTTAGCTATTATTTATTGAGTGCCTACTAGATTCCATGCAAGTGCTTTTAGACTTTGGCCTCAGAAAAGTGCTGTGTGAAGCTTGATTTAACATACCCAGACATATATTTTATCAGAAATAATAGAGGGTTATAAAGGAAAGCTGTTGTAGTGGAAATAAAGAGAGGACAAACATTAAGGAGATAAAATCTATAGAATTTGGAGATTTTGTGTGTGTGTGTGTGTGTTAAGGGGCTGATAACTGTGGAGAAAGCCAAAATGAGTCTGACATTACAGGACAAAAAGGAAAACAGTGTTTTTTATGGTGTATAATGTGGGAAAGGAAGGATCATGTACAGATAGATAATCTGGGAAGAGTTTTTCTTGGTGAACCATTTTGTCTGGACTGGCTTTCACTGGTTCATCTGTAAAGAGAGAAACTTCTATCATCGGCTCTTTTAGAGGCAGCATGCAGCTTATGACAGCTCTCACTATGCCAGGCTTTTATGAAATGATGAAGAGTGGTTCCTGGATGATAGATGCTTCTGCTGCAGCAGGGGAAATTGTCAGGAGCTTAGAGGTGCTTAGCAGATAACAGGCATTTGTTCCAGGGTACACTGACACTGCAGGGCAAAGCAAACAGCAATTTGTTATCCGGTGGTTCGGCAGGGTTTGGGAATGCTGATTTAGCGGACAGAGCAAGATAACAGACCTGTAACCATGCAAATCATCAGAAAACCTGAAAAAGGAAATGCTGTCCCATCTAAATCTACCTGCCATAATAAGGGATAAATTCGCTTTTCAAGTTTGCCATTCGGTCGGAGATCACATGATGCACCAAGCCTGATGTGAGCCAGCCAACTATGCCAACCCAATAGCACTGTTTCTGACACTGATGACGAGTTTGATCGATACTGTTGAGTGAATTTTTGATTTGCTTCTTTGTTTAAAGATTTTACAAGTCTTGATTATTCTCACTCCATAGATGTTTATATTCTTATTTCCCACCAATGAATGCCCACATTACCATGTAATAAGCTTGAATGTAAAACCAGCTTTATGGTTAACATTGATACCAAGCCAAGAGGTTCCATATGTTCTTTTGAAATAATCTGGCTGCATACCTGTATGTCATCAGTGTTGAGTGACCCTAACCCATTAATAAATGACAGACCAATCTTTAGAAAAAGAAGTGAATTCTTCAGTCCAAAGGTTAAGACATTTAACTCATAAAGCTCGTCTGGTGACACAAATGGTATTTTGGGTTTCAATTTCTCATTCAAGGACATCTTCCAAAACCCTTTAAGTAAAACAAAAGTTGTTTGTAGTACCCAAATAATCTACCAAAAGAGGAATAGGATTTATATCTGTTTTCATGTTAGAGTATACTTTTCTTTAACATACATAAAATTGAATTGTATCATTTGTAATTACACATAGGCATCTTAATGAAACAAAGAGATTTTTATATTTGTAATATAATTTTAACATATACTCTTTCCACTTTTCACTTTCCACTATTAGTTTTTATTTTCCTATTGTTCTTATTACTAGATTAAGTGAAATTTAGTTCATAATTGTAGCCCAATATTTCTTATCTGATTTGCCTAGAAATATTTTACATAGTTCACAAAAGAATAAAATATCTTGTTGAGAATGTTCAAGCACTTTCCTACCCTTCTGCTAATTTTCATCGGATACATACTGATAGTTCTTTGAACTGTTTCCCAGGAGAACAACTCCAGACCCTCATGATTCTGGTCATCCTTCACTAAATGAATCAACATTATTAGACCCAACATTCCAATTAGTGGAATCTAAAGACTTCTTATGGAACATTATATAAGCTAAAAAATTGGGTTAATATTACTCTGAACTTATTATAATATGTTTTTCTTATTTCCCTGAATCTACCAAAGGACAAAACTTCTTGTATACTGCATTCCAATTCTCATTACCTTCTTAGGGATACTTTGATAATTTAATATTCTCAAGGTGCTTTACAAGTAGAAGGTATTAAAAGAATCTGGCAAATAATTGTCTTGTATTTTCATACCACACACACACAAATCCCTAATGGTTTTCTATCCCCATATGCATTTAAATAGTTATTTGTTTGAAGTTATGTTTTCACAGTGGCCAAAATAGCTATGTGTTTGCCCAAAGAAAAAATCACGTCAATGAAACAAACACAAAGTAAGCTTTCTTGTATTGAATGGATTGTATTCTAGATGGAGAATGATGATCAATACAGATAAGAGTACTCACCCAAGAGGCCCAATTGGAGATAAACTTTCCATTTCTCCTTCTAGAGGTGTTTTATGGTAATTACTTAGCTCAGAGCTTCCTTACATACAGAAAACACACAATAACTATTGCACAAATAAATGAATAGGTGAATGAATGAATGAATACCAAGAAAATCTTGCTGCCTCTAAGCCAAGAAGGGCAGCTGCATAATCTAAAGTCTGTAAATGTCTTTTCTGCTTCCCTACAGAGTTATAAAGAGCATACGTCTTTTCTGTTTACTGAATTAGTTGGTTACAATGCCTGTATACCTACATGCATCTTGGAAATATTTGCATCCATTCACAGTAATTATTGGGAAGAATCCATTCTGAAAAAGTACTAGCAGTTGGGCCAATGTGTTCTGAGAAGGCTGATAACATGGGAGAGCCAGAGAGGGAATGATTTCCAGCCATCAGGATTTCTGTCTCAAGTGTTTCTATTTTACCCTCTTGACATGGAGGTATGGAGTTGGAATTATAAAATATTGCTATGGGCGTAGAAAAGGAAAATAAGGATCATCTCTTAGGACAGCATTGGCCTTAACAAAAATCCATAATGCAAACAAGAAAGCTTGGGAACATTTCATAGGACACAAATAAATAGAACACTGAGGCTGAAAGGCAGTCCTGAGATGAATTCTAAGGTTCTGCCTCAGGGCTGGGGACTTGGTTTACAATCTAAACCAATGTATCTTTTTGCCAAAATTAAAATAAAACCTCAATAGAGGATCCAAGGCTCAAATTATTTATTCTTCTGGAACTCCCTGCTCATCATTATTTAAACATTGGTGTTTAATTTTTTAGTGAAAGAAAATGAATTAGACACTTGAATCCAACTCCTCTATGGAGAAAAATGTGCCAGTTTTAAAGGGATCTGACACTGAACAATACAAATCATCATTATCATCATCTTCAATATCATCATTAGTATTGACTCAGCATTTACTGTGTAATTGAGACTTCTAAGATCCTCACATGAGTCATGTCATTGAATCCTCCAAAGCTAAAAGAGGTGAATGCTATTATTACTATCTTAAGATGATAAATCTGAGGCTCAAGGAAGTAGAATAATTTTCACAAAGTCACAGAGCTCTGTGACTTGTGTAGGTATGTGTTCTGGTTAGGGCAGGATTTAAATCTGGACAATCTAGGGAAAGTGGAGTGCGTGTGAGGAGCTCAGATGAGCTGGAGAGATTTGAGCTGCCAGATATTGGAGTAGCCAATTAAAGCAACAAGCCAAAGTGGTAGCAACAGTAAAGCCTTTTTAATCACCTACTGTGATAGTATAAGCAAGAAGCTAAGCCACATAAAGTACTAACTCCCCTGATCCATTTCCCCCTACGTAACAGCACAATGGTTTGAGGATTTGGTGGATGTGCAGAGATGTTGAGTTCTTTTTTACTGTTGACGAAGTCTCAAACACAATCTTCGGCTGTTTTATTGCCCCTGGGGCTAGGTAGAGGGCAGGGGAAAGAGCCAGGAATGAGTAGTGCATCAGAGTAGGGAAAAGTACCTTTGAGTTCCCCTCCTCCTTCCACCTCCTGAAGGAGGCCTTAGCAGAGGCACCTGAGAAGGCATTTCCTTAACATCCCAGATAAACAGGTTTTGGATTGAGGCTTCTAGGCTAGAAATGCTCATATGTAAGGACATGGCTGACCAGAGCAGCCTTAGATATGGTAACACAGTGGCTATGCACCAAGTCTGGTGTGGGGAGGCCAGCCCTCCCCTGTGAGGCCTGTCAGGTAAAGCCTTTGTTACTGCCTATGGTGGGTCCTAAAAAATCACATACAGGTTTTCAGCCTGGGGCTGGACTCCTCAGTATGCAAACCTAATCTGGAGACGTTCACTATGCAAATTCTACTGTACACCCTACTGATTCTGATATGGCCTCTGCTTCATTCTATTTTGAAAAATTTCTCCACAAGTGTGCCACTGTGACTGACAGAATTATGTTCTTCAGTTTGTTGGATTATAGAAAAAAAAGATTAAATGTAATCTCGATTTCTGACTAACCATAGAAAATGACAGCAAATTGAAAATTCAGAAATTCACAAGATGAAAAGGGATTAACAGTCATGCACAGGAGATGTCTATGGGATTGGAGGAGGTAGAAATGATGGGGACTTAGGGAAAAAGAGAGAACCAATAGCAGAGGACAGCAATGAAAAGTAAGATCATTGCATTCTAGGATCCAGCAGACTCAGTAATGGGAGGCTCCCAAGTATCACAGAAGGTGATCTTGATTTAAGTGGCCAAAACAGGGGGTTGTTTGACAAGTCTATCCAGGCACAGTCAAATAAATGTAAAAGTAAGACACATCCCAGAGAATAATCATTTTAGTACTTAAGATTTTGATTTCAGATTATTAATTGGATTTGTATAAAATATATAACTTACAAAAATATACCCAAACTTGGTTAAATTTATGTTGGTATTGATGTTCTTTTTTTTTTTTTTTTGAGAGACAGAGAGGGCATAAGTGAATGGAGATGCAGACAGAGAATCCCATGAGGGGGAGAAAGAGAGAGAGAGAGAGAGAGAGAGAGAGAGAAGCAGGGCTTACCTGAAGCAGGGCTCCTGTGTTACCTGAAGCAGGGCTCATGCTCAGCGGATGTGGGACTCACAAATTGTTAGATCATGACCTGATCACGACCTGTTAGATCATGATCATCTCCCCCCAGGAGACAACCAGTGGTATGTTCTGTGGGGTAAGTAAAACCCGGAAGACCACAGTTGTTTCTTCTGATCACTAGGCACAGTACAAGTTGAAGGTGAGATGTGGGCAGCTCAAGTGAAAAGCTGCCTTCTGCATGCTGAGGTCCCAGCCACCTTTTTCATCCTGCTCTCATGATTCTGATGGGCAGTAAAAATGCTCCAGGCAGAAGACTGGAGCCTTCTGGAGAAACTAGAAATTGTGGGTAAAACATTCCCTGCCTGATGTCCCAACAATGAATACCCACACAACTTGCAATCAGCCCAAGGATGGCTAACATTTTAAGAAATCCTCTAACACAAAAGATAGATACACGAAGAAACAAGAAGCAGAGAGGGAAACTTAAAATATTCTACAATCAATATCCTCCGAAAGTTAAAAGAAGATATTGGATCTATTTAAAAGAATGGGTGCTAGACAACAGGAATAATCAGAAATATGCATGGGTTTTAAAAATGAACATGCTAGCCTAAATTATACATACACATATGAGCACATTCTGAAGGGCCAGGGGACATAATGCTTTCAAAATTCCAAGACAAGTGTTTTCTTTTTTAAGTTTATTTATTTATTTTGAGAGAGAGAGACAAAGAGGGAATGGCGGCAGGGGAAAGGTGGAGAGAGAGGTAGAGAGAGAGAGAGAGAGAGAGAGAGAGAGAGAGAGAGAGAATCTCAAGCAGGCTCTGCACTGGCACTGCAGCATGAAACCTGACACAGGGCTTGAACTCATGAACCATGAGATCATGTCCTGAGCCAAAACCAAGTCAGATGCTTAACCAGTGAGCCACTCAAGTGTCCCAAGAAATATTTTTTAACTTAGACTTCTATACCAAGTCAAGAGGACTATAATTCAAGATCAACAGAGTGGAAGAGTGAGAAATTATTGTGGATCCAACACAGAAGAATATAGGTCCTTGGAAAATAGCTGTTCAACAGGCTGAGAGGACAACCAAACTAATGTGGAAGAAACCAGACTTCTGTCTCTGGTGTGAGACAGAGGCTATGGGATTATCCTTGGGGGATGGTAAATGAGACAATGTGAGAAAAAAAAAAAATCCAAAACCAAATGACCTGATTCCTTATTCAATGTGTTTGAGCCGCTGGAAAAAACTGTTACTATGTGCTTGACAGATATATTGGAACATTTGTGGGAACTGATAGGTGTAAAACTAAGTAAATAAAAAAAAATGGGAGATTAATTGATAACTCCAGGAAGAACAGAAGATGACTCATAAGCATAGGACCTTTTGACTCAGTAGTAGATGACACTTAGTAATAATAAGATAAACCCTGATAAGTGAACCTTACTTAAATGGTGGCATAACTACATAGGTAGAGGCTTGGGAAACAGGTAGAGTCCATTAAATCCTTATGAACATAACCAGAAGTCAATAGAATGTTTAAAACTAAGAAATCAAAAGGAAAAAAAAAGAAACAGTGATTATTATTTGGAAATGAAATTTGGAAGTAAATAAAGAATATATTAAAAAAGCAAAAACTGCCCCTGCTCCTCTAAGGAACAGCTGGTTTTATTTGTATGACTCTTCATACATGAGATCCAAAGCATAAAATGCTATCTATGGCCATAGCCATTACACATTCATTTCATCAATTTATTTTATTTGTAAAAGAGCTAAAGTGAATATTGCCTTAGTGTTTGTGTCCACCAAAAAGTAACTGATGTAATCACCAATTGATTGTTCTGTCTGCACAATCTTGGATGCCTAAATGTTTTCACATTTCTGGATGAATGGAACTATAAAGACTTAGTATCTTAATTTTATCACTTCCTATCACATGTCTACTACACAGATCTGACTCCTTTAAATCATACAGCTTTCCTGCATTTATTCACAGATCATGTAAATGAATACTTAAAAATTAAGGAGGTGTTTATCTTATATCTCCAGATAGATGCTAAATTTCTCAAGAAAAAAATGCTGTGAATTTTGTTATATTCTTTTCTCCCCACCAGCGTTCAGTACTCTGCATTTTTCAAGGCTAAAAACAAATAGAAGAGAAAAGACAACAAAAATAATAAAGAAATAATCTCTATATTTTCAGTATAGAAAAACTTGAGTTTGTCTTGAATCTGATTCATATCATCTATTATCTTGGAAGCACCACTTAAACCAAGTGATCTATAGTTTTCTCATTTCTGTGTTGGTACTCAAAGACATTGTAAAAATTGGATGAGATCATGTATATTTATATGTTTTGTAAGAAATTATGCAAAGATAAAGCATCATTGTGATAGATCACAAATATATACAAATACGTATGTTTGTAAATTTCTATTTCCTTTTTCATCCAGAGGTATAGTAGAGGGCAGGAAGGAAAAACCCTAGGGAATATTCTAGGCTCACTTGGAACCTCAAAAGAAAAAGAAAGAAAAAGAAGGAAATAAGAATATCAACACCGTGCGCCTAGGTGGCTCAGTCGTTAAGCATCTGACTTTGGCTCAGGTCATGATCTCACTGTGAACTCGAGTCCCACATCCACTGAGTATGAGCCCCGCTTCAGGTAACACAGGAGCCCTGCTTCAGGTAAGCTCTGCTCCTTTCTCTCTCTCTCTCTCTCTCTTTCTCCCCCTCGTGGGATTCTCTCTTTCTGTCTCTCCATTCACTTATGCCCTCTCTCTCTCACTCATTCTCTCTCTCTTTCTCTCTCTCAAAAAAACAAACAAACAAACAAACAAAAAAAAAAACCAAGAACATCAATACCAACATAAATTTAACCAAGTTTGGGTATATTTTTGTAAGTTATATATTTTATACGAATCCAATTAATAATCTGAAATCAAAATCATAAGTACTAAAATGATTATTCCCTGGGATGTGTCTTAATTTTCGTAGAAAATAAATAAAAATTACAAGCCAATTATTTAACTGTATATTTTCAGTTAACACACAAAATATTCAAAATGTTTACTACTTTTTATATTTTGTAAGTAAGGAGATTAAAATTTAGATACATTACAAAATTTGTCCCTTGTGGCTCCTGGGTGGCTCAGTCAGTTGAGCATCTGAATTGGCTCAGGTCATGATCTGATGGTTCATGGGTTCAAGCCTCACATTTGGCTCTGTGCTGACAGCTCAGAGCCTGGAACCAGCTTCAGATTCTGTGTCTCCTTCTCTCTCTCTCTCAAAAATAAACAAACATTAAAAAAAAAAAAACATTAAAAAAAATTGTCCCTCAAAAGGTAGTGTGCTAGTAACGAGTGTAAGAGCCAACAATAGAGCACAGGTCTGTTGGGCCTAAAAACATCTGTATTGTTTTCCACTACCAGAAGTGTGGTCAAATAATCTACTAAAATAATAATTTGTGTTTTATTCCACTACACTCAAAGGAATGCCAGATATTTTTCTCTGTCACGATACTTATACCCGCCTCTTTAGGAAAGTAAACAACCTTAGACTCAAAAGGACTGTTTCTCTGCCTCAGGACCTTTGTCATAGCCCTTTGTGAAAGCCTCTTAATCTTTTCAAGAATAGATATTTATGTCCCAGGGTCCATAACCCAATTATTGGGGTATATGAGAACAGCCTTGTTAGGAAGGTAGAAGATGGAAAGGGCTGTAGCTTCCTGACTACTAGAAAAGTGGCTTAAAGGAATTTTGGGGGCAGCAGAGACACTGCCATCGCTTCCACTATGTTTCCATTAGGAAGAAAGCTGGATGATATGAACGCTGAGAGCACTAGTGGTGGATATTACTCCTGTCCTTTGACATCTTGTTCTCCTCTTCTTTCAGGTATGTGAAGAATTATAATTGTTTAACTCTCGAAGTTACATATGATCATGTTAGTTTTCCCAGGCAATGAAAAGTGAACAGGAGAGAAAAGTATCACTTCCTATTGATGCATTAATAGCCAGCGTTTGATTCTCCTGTCTTGATCAGGTTCCTATGCAGATGTGTTCATCAACAGAGAGAAGGAAGGGAGCCAAACATATGATCCATATTTTCTTTTCTCCTTGTGCTACTCTAAAAGTAGTTCTTAGAAAGGGTGGTGGGGTGGGGGGAAGCATACTTTGGAGCAGTACATGGAAGGAAGGGAGGAAGGAGGCTCCTTCTCTTTTTCCTGTTGTCTGTTGGTCAAAGATCATTCCATTAGAGGCTAACTGCCCATATTTGTGGTTTGTATTATCCTTCTTAGGAAGCCATATTGCAGGCTCTTTAGTGTGGTGTTTAACTCAAGTCTGAAAATGGAAAAGCCATGCAGCACAGGAGGGTTACTGACCAGAGAGACATATGAGAAGCAGGCAAGGAACTATAAGAAGGCACACAGATTTGTTTCCTAATAGAAGAATCCTGGTAATGTTCACCTAATGTAACTTCAGCATTTCTATGGACAGTGACTGCTGTATATTTCCTATTCTTTCTGAAATCAAGTCAATATTTATTGTTCTTATTCTGTTCCAGTTTCACCAGTGTATGCTAGATTTTTGGAAACAGCTTGTTTTTTAGTTCCTCATTATCTAAACCAAAAGGAAATCATGTCTGGATCAGTTACAACCACCATCTTCTATCACACATGTACGCTGGACTTTTTGGGTGCCTCCCTTGCAGAGTGGTTGAAAGTATGTCAAATATGTAGTGACCATAAGATTGAATTGTGATAGGCATTATAGATATTCACTATTGTTAATCATTAATATCTGATTCCTACTTCCGGGTATATGAAGGATTATAATTCCCATCCACTTGAAGTTAGGTACTGCCAGGAGTTTAGCCAAAGAAAGGTAAGTAGAAGTGGTGGGTATATTTCTTGAACTAGAACATTCAATAGGCTAATGCTCTTCCTTCTCCTGGCCCAGTGACTGTTATCAAAGAAGCACAGGTGAAAATAGTGATGTCACAATTTGAGCATCTTTTAGCCTCTGTCCTAGAATGACCACAATGAATGGATTTCTCTGGTCTTCACTGAGCATGTAGTGTGAGGCAGAAATAAATCTTTATTTTCAGCTACTGAGAATTTGGCATTGTTAACTTAGGTTCCTTTAAGTAATTGGGGTTATTACCTAGCCTTTCCTGACTGATACAATCCACAAAAGATTCCATTCTTCCATGGTGACCTAGGTTAAACCTTTTGATTACTTTAATGGGGACTCTAAAGTTTAATTTGACTTAGAAAAAAATAAAGGTGATTTTTATTGTTCTAAATTATAATTGACCAAACTTTTACTAATAAATAGGTATCTTCTCTGGTAAGAGGAACAAAAATTGTGTGATGGGCACTGCTTTTTGCTTGGGCATGTTTATTAATCTAATTGCTAATTTTGTTGAGCACAACATTTTTAATTTGTGTAACAGAACAGATGCATAAATGTGATTTTAAGGAGTGAAGTTGCTACCCTGTCAATCATCCCACTGACTTGCTTACAGAAATAAGTGTTCTGTCCTCAGATTTTTCAGACTATTTGTTCCACACTAATAGCTTGGAAACATGACTTCTGGAAGTAATTTACTTAAACTACAAATCCTTACTACTTCTTTCCACTTGGCTACATGGCATCTGAGCTAGCTATGGTGTGTTTCTGGAGGATACAATCTATTACATGACAAGGGTAAATGGGATGCCCTTATTTTTCTGACCTCAATTGCTTGTGGACCTTTGTTCTTTTCATGTTACTCTCAACTCTGCTATGCAGTCTATACATGAATCTTGGATGCTTCCAAGATCATTAATCATGCTGAGGATTAATCAACATATGTATGAGGCTTTGGTTTTCCACCCCAGACCAGGCCAAAGCTTCTGATATTTTGAGTACTTCCCTTAAATTCCTGGATGTATCCAACGGGGCAAAAGTACTAAGAAAGATAAGAAGCTTGTGAGGATTTAACCTATTCATAAACATTTTACCAGCAGGCAAGGCAGTATGGAGGTAGTCTCCTCTTAGGTTTTTCTTACTACCTTCAGCTTCAGAGCAGCTTATTTATGACTGGTATTTATTCATAAGTGAACACATTAGTTTAAGTTTGGCCTCACATAGAAATACAAATCAATCACATCAAGCAAAAAATGTAACCATCTGGTATCAGTACCAGCCCTAGAAATTTCATTGAGATAACTTTTGCTCTTGATTTCTTATATTATGGAGTGTATAGAAATAGACTGACAGCACTTCTCACAGTCTCTGAAAATACCTCCCTCTCTCACATTGCATGCTATATTTTGGTGTTGGGAGTGAAAGAATGGAAAGGCTATGGAGAAAAGAGGGATGTTCAGAGAATGAGGATATGAGAAAGGGCAGAAGGGATTCCAAAGTGGATCATCGCCAGTAAGAAATAGGGAAGCAGAGTTAACACTACAATAGGAATGTTAACTAAACTCACTGTGGTAGTGAGTTTATATGTTCAATTATAAATCAATAATTACAAACTTACAATAGTAAGTTCAGGAGTCCCAGAATCTTCATTCTCTACCTTCAGTTGTTCAATGCTTTAAGCAGTTGGTCTGTACTTTCTGCACAATACCATGCAGAAGTGATTATTTCATTTTGTGATGACACTCAAAATAGAAATATGTGGCATCTTAGAATGGCCGAAAGGGCTATCTTGGGGCTTCAGTTTTCAGGCATAAATATAATTTTTGAGAGCTTAGTGAAAGTTTAGAGTAGACTCACATCAACGAAGCTCATAAATGAATGTGCATAACCAAAGTGCTCATTTATTAATTTCATATGGGTAATAAAAGAACTTTAAAGATTGGAATTCTTGAGCCAACATATCCTGTACAGTCTATCCTTATGCACAAACCTACATAAGATGTAAAATCATGAGTGATGAACGTAAAATTCCAGAGATGGATTAATTATAAAATGGCTAAAATTGAAGGTGGCAAACATCTTGCCAAAAAGGGTCACTCTCAAAATTATGGTTTTGTTCTTGCAATTTTTCCTTTTCTCTTCTTCATCTTGAATATATACTCTGTATCCATCAGCCTGTAGATGTGTCTCAAGGCTTACACCTTACAAACAACTAAAACAGTAACAACAAGACTCCTTGAATCCAACATTTCCTCCAAACTATGAACCAATTTCTGACTTCCTTCACAGCAAAGACTTTTTAAAATCTGCCTATGGCTGTTTTCTGCACTTTCTCCCCATGGTAGTAGCTCCAATGGTGAATCAAATGAGAATCCTGTCAAGTTCCGTTCCTGAATATATACCTAAACTATTAATGTTTTTACCTCTTTACTACCTTTTTGTGTACTGTCACCAATTCTTACTTCAATTATAAGAAAAGCCTTCTGAAAAATTCCCCACATCCATATTTGTGCTTTTGTAATTATCTACAAAACAGCCAGAATCATATGCTTTTAAATAAAAGCATGATCATTTCATTCTTTCACTTAGTTCCTTTTAGAGTTTTAGAATACACTAAGGATAAAATCTAGTAGTTTTTTATATGTTACTATTAAAAATCATGTAATTATGATACCCATAATCTGACTAGCAATTTTACCTCTTTTCATACTGCTCACATCTTCATGTTCTATACTGTGCATATTGACTGTGCATCAGTCATTTTCTATACTGTGCATCAGTTCCTAAGACCTGCCAATGTCTGTTAGGATTCAGAGCTATCACACAAGCTGTTCTTCCTGCCCTGGAATGTTTCTCTCTTGTTTGGTCTTACTCAGGCTTCTTCTCTTGCCTTATGTGTCACTTCTACAAGGAAGTGTTCCATGAAAACTCAGGGGTAGGTCCCTTGTATATTACCCTGTATTTCCTTTACTATAACACATAATAATTTTAATATTTACTTGCTTATATTATCGATTTATGACTTATTTATCAGACTATAAGCTTAATATAAGAAGGGATCACAAGTGGCAGCACAGAGCTTGCTTTGGATCCTCTGTCTCCCTCTCTCTCTGCCCCTCCACCATCCCTCAAAAATGAATAAATAAACATTAAAACAAAGAAGGGATGACATCGGAAATGTTGACTCCTGTATCCACATCCTCTTATAAACAGTTTATCCTCATTAATTATTCATTGATGAACAAACAAGTGAACAAATATGAGGAAAAGAGAGGTAGAATCTTTCATTTATGGAGCATTTGCCTTGTGCCTGGTACTTTGGTTGATACATTATCTATATAAAGAAACTAAGATTCAGCACACCTCATGAACTTGTTTAAGACTACATGATACTATTGGTGAGAATGCAAACTGGTACAGCTGCTCTGGAAAACAGTAAGAAGTTTCCTCAAAAAAATTAAAAACAGAACTACTCTATGATCCAGTAATTTCACTATCAGGTATTTATCCAAAGGATACAGGAGTGCTGATTTGAAGGGGCACACGTATCCCAATATTTATAGCAGTGCTATCAACAATAGCCAAATTATGGAAAGAGCCCAAATGTCCATCAACTAATGAATTAATAAAGAAAATGTGGTTTATATACACAATGGAATACTGCTTGGCAATAAAAAAGAATGAAATCTTGCCATTTGCAACAATGTGGATGGAACCCAAGGGAATTATGCTAAACAAAATAAGTCAGTCAGAGAAAAACAGTTAAATGATTTCACTCACATGTGGAATTTGAGAAACTTAACAGATGAACACAAAGGAAGGGAAGGGGAAATAAGATAAAAACAGAGAGGAAGGCAAACCACAAGAGACTCTTAAATACAGAGAACAAACTGAGGGTTGATGCAGGGGGTGGGTTAAGTGGGGGATGGGCATTAAGGAGGGCACTTTTCAGGATGAGCACTGGGTATCATATGTAAGAGATGAATCACTGAAACCAAGACTATACCAGATGTTAACTAACTTGAGAATAAAACAATTACATGACATCTAGTAGAAGAGGAAGGATTTGAACTCAGATAGTTCTGGCTGTAAAGGTAACCTCCAAGGCTGGTGAAATCTTCAATTCCTCCTAGAAACTGTTTCTTTGGACAGTCTCCTATTATTGTTCTCCAAGGGGCATCTTCTGAAATAACTACTCTATATTTCTGTTTCCTAGGCACTGTGGTCCCTTCTAAAACTTTTTGGTTCCTGATCTCTGGAGCTCTGGAGAAAGCAGTCATTTCTAGATCTATCTCCAGACAGTTGATTTCAGCTCATATTCCACTTACCCTTCTTCATTTATGTACTTAATAAATATTATTTTACTTCTTTTCCTTAACAAATACTTGTTGTATGAATCATTTAGTAAGGACATGCTATTATCTTCTGACATCAAAGTCTTTGGAATGAAAGGATAACATAAGAGAACAACTTGATCTCTTTATGGTCAGTCTGTTTCTTTGTTTGCCCCATCCAACCTCCCAGAGTGTGTAAGAGTTAAAGTCACAATAGATCAGAGTAGAAAATGGCATAGATAATAAAAGAGTCAGCAGAAATAGCTTGCTGTCCTGCTGCTTCTGCTGCAGGGCCTTTAGGAATATTACAAACTATGACTATATATACATTTATGTGCCCTTGTAAATATGTCACATGTAAATATTTTTCTGGAAGGCTGGGAGGGCTGAATCAATGTGTGACCATTTTTCCTCCTGTCAGAAGCAATAGAATTTTTATTAGCATAATTTCCATTACTCAGCACTGACTATGGTATCTTTGATCAAACTAATTAGAAATAGTTACACTTTGTACCATGAGATATATCAAATTTATTAGAAAAAATTATGTATGTGCACACATAGAAAATAAATAGGGATATTAAATATAAAAGTATGACATTTATGCCACTGGTTGGAGTGAGGCAGCATTCTAATTAGATAGTGAATAATCTTAAAGTTGGATTTTCCAAAGTGGATTGCACTACTCAGCTAAAACTACGATTGCTAATAGAACTTAAATGCATAGAGGAAGACAAAGGATTTTTTTTTTTGAGTGGTTACATCAATCTTTATTTATCAGTCTGTTATGTGTGTTTTCTAGATGTTATGATGAGGGAAATGGGTTTAGGCGTTAAAGTTCTTTAATATAGCTTGAAGACAAAGGTTAGTAAGCTAGTATATGGAAATAGAATGTTTTAATAGCTTCAAATGTGTGTTAAGAGAAAGAACTGGTGGGGCTGTTCACAGAAAAGATGGAATCTTTTGGTTGGGAGACATATCTATGGGGAGGGTGTGACTCATATAGTTTTGAAAACAGAGCCGGAGAAAGAAGATAGTATTAGGAAGTATGTGAGGGGAAGAATGGGATAAGAACTGAGCTTTACTTCCTGCACCCAAGGACTTAAATCGTCAAAGATGGAGATACTGAGACCCCACTGAATGAGTAAGCAGTGTGTCTAGTGGATATTTTTGAAACTTTCATGGCAGATAAAATGCTAGGAGTTGAGTGGGATGAAAAAATCAGAAGTGCTGGATGCTGTTTCGTGGTTTCTCTTGCTGTGGTATTACTGTTATGATTTTAAGCATTCTTATTTAGAAGCAATTTCATTATTCATGAAAAAAGGGGCTTTCTCATTCTTGGCAGTTGTGAAAAGGGTTTATGTGACTTAAATAACCTATATGTGCCCAGCTTTTACCAGTCTGTGATACAAATGAGGTCATCTTATTTTGATAATCCACACTTCCTACATGTCTCAGGTTTTGCTAAATCATCTCCATCAGTGACAGCTAAGCTGCATATCTACCAACATGGCAGCCAATAGCATTCCCATGCAGTACGCTTGAGAGTCTATCTCTGTGGCTAAGGCATCTAATGCTAATGATAGACATCCCCAATGCTGAATTCCAGCAAAGCTCCCCTCACAAACAATATCCAAATCTTGGTAATTTATACCTAAGACCGTTGGTAAACTTGCATTGAATTAAAATTAATACCTGTTCTTCTCTGCAGAGCCAGAAGAAGGTAATCATATAATATAGCAGCTCTTCAGTTTGGAGCCCTCCTGCCTTACTTGACAGACATTCAAAAATGGGATAGTGGCTGTCATTCCTCTTGAAGCTGGGAGAAAGTGTCCCTCCTCCTCACAGAAATGTTCTTGTATTCACTTCACAATTACCAAATTTTCTCTTTGCAAGTTCTAAACTTTTCAGTTAATTTTAACTATAATTTTTCAGACTGATGGGCAAAACCAAATATATTTTCCGTAACTGAAACTCAGAGTTCCATCATGTGACTACTCTTTAAAAAGCCTGTTTCGGGGCGCCTGGGTGGCGCAGTCGGTTAAGCGTTCGACTTCAGCCAGGTCACGATCTCGCGGTCCGTGAGTTCGAGCCCCACGTCGGGCTCTGGGCTGATGGCTCAGAGCCTGGAGCCTGTTTCCGATTCTGTGTCTCCCTCTCTCTCTGCTCCTCCCCCGTTCATGCTCTGTCTCTCTCTGTCCCAAAAATAAATAAATGTTGAAAAAAAAAATTTAAAAAGCCTGTTCCTTGGGGCGCCTGGGTGGCGCAGTCGGTTAAGCGTCCGACTTCAGCCAGGTCACGATCTCGCGGTCCGTGAGTTCGAGCCCCGCGTCAGGCTCTGGGCTGATGGCTCAGAGCCTGGAGCCTGTTTCCGATTCTGTGTCTCCCTCTCTCTCTGCCCCTCCCCCGTTCATGCTCTGTCTCTCTCTGTCCCAAAAAAAAATAAATAAACGTTGGAAAATAAATAAATAAATAAAAAGCCTGTTTCCTTCTGTCCTTGATCCCCCTTCTCATTTCTTTGTTCAGAAGCACACAATGACTGACTCAAATCAGTATTTCTTTCTGAGAAAAATTAATCTCCACTGGCAAGAGTTAGCAGAGTTGAAGAGATTTGCTATTTGAATTACTGGCAATTAAGCAACCATATACACAGTCACATAGGAAAGACAGAACTTTCAACCAGCAGGAAGCAATCAGGTGAGAAGTAAAAGTACAACATCCTTTATTACACTCTCTTTCTCTTGTCCTTTCATTTCATTTTATGTTTCCTTAAACTAAAATGTATTTAGACTACTGAACATGAAATCTACTAAATATGCTGAAAATAAAAGCAGTACACGATTATATACCCACATGCACACATCCGTATTTCTGTACAACTCTCACTCAGTGTAAACATCTTGGAGGAGATAGGTTTCAAAAATTCTTTCTTGGGGAAAGTGTTTGCCTCAGTGCTAGAGATAAGGGACAAGGCAAGGTATGTGAAATCCCTAGGGCTATGTAGTTCAGGGACTTCCATGCATAATTGTTGCCTGCTTAGATTCTTGCTCAGGTAACAAATATATACTTTTGGGTTGATTCATCGGTATTCGTTGTTCTCAGATATGGTGACTTCTAAAACATTGCTATGGATTACACTATATTTGTACTATATTAAGATAAATGGCTAAAAATTGGCACAGGAAAGTATTTTGACTCCATAAAGACTAAGTCTATTAAATACTCTTAGACACCATAGCAAGCATTAAAACTATTTGAAAGAAAAATATTTGATGCTAAAATAATAGTTTTCTTTGAGGTGTTAGTTGCTTTGGGCTCTTTATATAGCCATCTGTAACACTAGACCAAAAAAAAAAAAAAGGGCCTACTGCATGGTTTAACATAGATGAACACTTATTTATTGCATAATCGGGTCATTGAAAACAAGATCATGTCTTCTTTCATTTATTTGCTTTGGTTTGTAATGGGGAAGATTGGAACAGGTTTTTAAAATTTTGGGAAGAAGACACTGAAAAGAGAAATACCTGTTTGCTTACCATCTCTCATCCCCCAGATGTGCAGTGGCCATTGATATGGAAGCTCATGGTGCAGGCTGTTAGTGCCAAAGGGAGCAAGATGGTCCTATTCTCAGGTAATTACAGTAATCAATCTATCTATTGGATTCCTGAAAGACTAGTGAAATACTGTATCTTTGTTTAGCATAACTTGGTGCATTTCAGAGACCTTGGTTGCTTCCTGGGTAGAATTTACTGAAAGCTTCTAAAGGCTACTATTCTGTGGCAAGGGAGAAGTCTAGACAGGCAATAGGCAGCCTGGAAAGTCTGGGAAGGATGAAGTTAGGAAAAAGGGATATATGAGGTATTCCCAAGAAGATAGGCTCTTAAAAGTTCCTATGTAAACTGGGGAATCAAGAGGGACATTCATGTGCAGAGTTGGATGCATGCTCAGAAGAGACCTAAGAAGACCCTAAGCTTTCATCTCTGGATGATGTTCAAGCTCTATACAGGTGAAGGTTAAAACAGAGTTGTACATGGTTTGGCTAAATGTTGAAGGAGTATCCCCACATAGAGCCAATCTCCAGGAGAGTTTTAATTAGTCTGTTTTCCTTTTTTTGACCTCAGGAGTCTAAGGAAATCTTTGTCAAAGATTTGCTGAAGACTAAGTTAATTAAACACAGACTTCAGTGGTCACATATACAAAGGATACAGACTTCACAAAAGTAGTTTGGAAAAGTCAGTAAACATCAAACAGCAACAACCCACAATAAGCAGCAACAACATATCCTGTGGAGGGAGAGAATCTGATTTCCAGAATTGCCACATTAGAATATTTAAAATGTTCTATTTTCAACAAATTTTTATGATTCACACAAAGAAAAAAAAGAAAAGAAAAACAAAGGTTCATTCCCAGGGGGTAAAAAGAAAGTAATAGAAACTGTCCCTGATGAAGCACAGGCATTGGATTTACTAGACAATGACTTTAATAAACTATCTCAGACATCTTCACAGAGTCTAAGGAAACAAGGAACAAAGAAGTAAGCTATGAGAATTATGTATCATCAATTGGAGAATATCACTGAAGAGATAAAACTTAGAACAAGGGACCAAAAAGAAAAGCATAAGGGGAAGATTTAACCTGAGCCCAAAATGGACATTTACTGTTTTTTTGAGACTGGTATTAAAAGGTGAGAGGAATTGTTGCATCTACAGAAAAGGCTTAAGAAAAGGGTGGAGAATTAAGAGAGGTTGCACTGACCAGTTCATCTTGTTCTAGGTCAAGGTCAACTGCTGAGGATAATCTCTACAGGTTTGAGGAAGACTGAAGATGCACATTTGGATAAATGATGCTGAATATCCAGTTGATATTGAATTGAGGTGTGGGAATTTGCACCATTGTCGTATTTCCTAAAGCTTGCTCATCAACCACAGAGTAGGAGCAGAGAAGGCATGTTATCATATTGATCCAAAATTCTTAAACTCTTAACCAAAAGCATTTCCTAGTGTTCTTTTTAATACTACTTCTTACTAGTCTCCGTATTGAAAAAGGGTGCTCCTCCTAAGTAGGACTTTATTTTTGTCACCAAGGGTTTGCATTAAAAACTTTTATCATCAGGTGTTAGGAGGTATAGAATCAAATTTCTATTTCACTTTCAGAAACTACAAAAAAAATCATATGGTATGCATTTCTATATGTAGATTCTTAACTCTTAATTTCCTCTTGACCAGCTTTCCTGTAAGAGCATTTCATAAAATGGGCATTTCTTAGAACTCAGTTCTGGGAATTATAGCCAGGTAACTAAAGGCTGAACACTATATACGCTCTTTGAGGGTAAGTAAAGCATAAAGTTATCCAGAGTGTGCTAGTATTATAAATAATTTAACTATCTTTAAAGCCAGATTTTCTCATATTTATTTTGTTACTGCAAAACACTTTGCAGAACAGTGCTCTGTGAAATACCAGTCTGAACAGTTCTGCCTTAAGTCATTTATTTTATTCTCTTGAATTGTTACGTTTTCCTAAACTGCTTTGAAAGTTTTGTTATTTGAGGAAGGCCAGGGAGACCATCTGCTCTCTAGATCTAGGGAGAAGGTGATTTCACTTGACTGTCAGGGGTTAGTTTATACCCAGAAAGTTGTATTCCATTTCATACAAACATCTTCTCTTTTCCTTCAATACATTCCAAATGGCGTTTTCCCATGTTTGTTTTGTTTGATTAATATAAACTATAACAATAAGGAAACACAAATAACCCATACCTACTGAAATTTAACCCCCCCAAAATTAATGTGTTAGGTACTTATGACATTCCAAATATTAAAAGATAATATAAAGTTATAAATATTATTTTTTCTAAGGGGAACCACTGTTAATAGTTTCTTGACTTGATTTGGAGAAAAAAGTCGAACGCCAGTAAACAAATATGCACAGATGTATATACTTAAAAAAAATAAGCAACACTTACCATACTATGTTGATTGACTAACTCGTGGCTTTTTCCCTCTTAGAATACATCTTAAGGACTTTTCTATATAATTGTAAAATATGGTACCTCATTGTTTCTAAGAGTTACATATCATTGAAGGGAAAAACCAGAATTAATTTAACCACTTAAAAACTTGACATAATACGGTAAATTCTCAGGAAAAGAATTCATAACTCAAAGAGAATAGGCACACACATCCCACAAAAATGTATGAGATTTCCATTTGCTTCTTGTCATCACATTTTAAGGAAGATATTGTGAAATACAATGAATCACACATGCAGCAAGGGTGCAGAAAGTGTCTGGTAACCAGGTCATGTGAGAACAGATTGATAAGACTGGGCTACTGATTTCCATGTCAAAAAGCTAGAGAAAGTGAACTCATTTGCATTAAAGCATAAATGAGTTCTATGCATCCTACTTAACCTTCCCAGGGTACTTCCAAAACATGATTTTAACATTAGTCATTTTCTAATTTTGAGATTTTAGTTAGTGTAGGAAATTAGTAAGTACAGCTAAATTTGGGGGAAAAACACCACAAGAATTACTTGTTGTTGATTTACAGGGTTTAAGTCTTCACATATTAATATTATAAGAGCTTCCTTCCTTAGTCTGTTACTCATTACCCTCTTTTGAAAGACAAGTATGCTAAAAGGATTAAAAGAAACTATAGATTATTTATACTATACATCAAAATAATTGATCACTTTGTTTCCCTACATCAAGACAAACACATCAGGAAAAAATGGTTCTGATTGGTGGGGGATGGGGTGGAGGAAAATATTGTTCTATTTTGGACTGTGACTTCTTTAAGAGAGAGACTGGAATGACCTTGAGGCTATCTTCTTTGGGGGACAGAGGAATTATGCATCCAGAAAGCAGCCTATGGGGAATGAATAACTGTCTCAAGGATGAAGTTGAGCATCATAAAATAGGAGTGTGGAAAACACCAAAGAGAAGCTCACAAATTTCATGAATGTTTCTAGAGCTCATATTACTGCCCAATCTTTTTCTCTTTTTCTTTTTCCCTTCCATTCCTACCCCCTCCCTCCTTCCTTCATTTCTGCCTTTCTTTTTTCCTTTATTGTTTTTTTCTTTATTTCTTTCTTCTTTCCTCCTCCCCGACCCCCTACCCCTTTTGTTGTTGCTGTTGAAGAGCTAGTTCTGTACTACTTGCTCATTAAAGCTCTCCTGAGAGCAGGAGATCAGCACAACCCCCCCCAACACTTCCATCCAAGTCCTAAGAGTATAAGTCTGTGTCTCCACCTGCTTTCCACTCATTTCCATGTCAAATCCTCATTCCATATTCTTTTAGTGTGTACATATTGTTTTTAAATCCTCAAATTACTACTAACTTTTTTCTTGCCTCCTGGGAAATGCTTCTTTTGCTGTATCATTCATGAGATTTTAGTGGACCGTCTCATATACTTTTGTATTCTGCTTCCTTATCCACATTGGATTGGGGTAAAGAGGACATATGAATCAAGGTTGGCCAAGCAGACTTCTTAGATTTTCAGACTGGACTATTAGGCTCCCCCTTCAATAAGAGCATGGGGAGGGCCTGGAACACTGAAGACTGAACTTTCACCTGAAACATTCATCTGAATTTCAAAGAAACAAAATCTAGTCTTTCTTCCCACTACTCAAAGGTGGGTGGGAGCCTCATGGGGAATATTAAATCAATAAAATATATACAAAGAAGTCATATTAAAAAATATTTAGAGAGAGTGTATAAGCAGGGGAGAGGGGTGGAGGGAGAGGGAGAGGGAGAGGGAGAGGGAGAGAGAATGAGAATCTTTTATTTTTAATATATATTTTTTAATGTTTATTTATCTTTGAAAGGGAGACAAAGCTTGAGCAGGGGAGGGGCAGAGAGCAAGGGAGACACAGAATCTGAAGCAGGGTCCAGGCTCTGGGCTGTTAGCCCAGAGCCCAATGTGGGGCTCAAACCCACAGACCATGAGATCATGACGTGAGCCAAAGTTGGATGCTTAACCGACTGAGTCACCCAGGCCCCCTGAGAATGAGAATCTTAAGAAGGCTCCATGCTCAGCTTGGAGCCCAATGCAGGGCTCAGTCCCATGACTCTTGGGATCATGACCTAAGCTGAAATCAAGAGTTGGACACTTAACTGTCTGACCCAAAGAAGTCATATTTTAATTGAATACTCAAATAAAACAAAAGTAAAAGTTGTAGCACACAGAGCATCATGCAATTTGACCATTCTGACTCATGGTGATATGAACATTCTAAACTCTGAACAGTGGCATTGTAGATGTCATCATTTCATTAAAAACAGTCACAACACATTAGGTGTTCTTCTTTAGAAAAAAATTAAACTATAATAAATACCCAGTGAAAATAAAGGGAAAGAATGAAAGTGAAACAGCTATCACAAAATGAACTTTAGGAAGTTCACTTTGATGAATGATTTTGATTCCATTGTTAAAAGTTACTTTGGAGTTTAGTTTGAAGATTTTTTTCTGAATTCTTATTCTTTTAAGATAGTTTAAGATTGAAGTCTTGGAAAATGCTTCCCAAGGTTGCAATCTATCTTATAGAAGGCATCTTCCATGAAGCTATGAATTTAAGGAACAAAATAAAAATCCATATGTTTCAAGAAAAGCTTAATAGACAGGTCCTCTTTCATGAATGTGATTTATGGTATCTGATGGCTTAGGTTGTGAATTTTTATTTCATAAATCAGAAAATGAAACCTATGACAGAGTGATTGGCACTAATGAAAAAGCTTAACTCCAAAACATATCAGATCTTAATTTTTGGATTTTCTAGACAAAGATCACCGAAATGCCATTTTTATTAACTTGTAGTTTTATAATACCTGTGATATGTAAAGGTCAAAATCTGACTGCCTGTTTAGAAGTTGTGCAACAAAAAATTAGAAAAACACTGAAAACTTGGAAGTCAAATTATCTGTGGTATTTCCATAATCAAATCATCCATTTATGTTTTATTCAACCATCCATTTATTCAACTCAAATTTGTTGCACTCCTAATACATGTTAGGCCTTGTTCCAGGCCGAACACCAGTGTCCTTGCCACTTTCCTTCGGAGGATCTTTAACGCATCCTTAGTCTTCACTTGTTCTCTCTTTCATGTAGTTCACAGTGACACTTTTGAACCAACTTCAATGACCCGGGCTCAAGTCACAAGTAACCTAAAAATACACTGTCTTATTTGAACATTTCCTATAAGGGGAATATTTCCTATACGGGGCTGAATCATTTCTTCTCATGAAATAAAGGGGAGAAAACCAAACCAAAGAAAATAATGGGGGCACAGATGTGTCCCTGTAAAGCAGGATTCACTTCTTTACCTGGCTACAGACACAAAACATCCAGCTTGATTGATACCTCATTTTTAACTTATAGATTTTGAAAGTCTTTGACATTGAATAAGTTCACAAATCAGACACTTTGACAAAATCCATGAGGAAAAACTGCACTTTTGTGAGCACAACTGCAACTTTTCTTTGTTGACATGATCTTCTCAGGTTCTTTCCATATTTTTTCCAAACTAAAGCATATGAGTATGATTGAATTTTTCATATACATTTGCATCCAACGTATTTTTTTCCAAATTAGAAGTAGCATAAATGCCATGGAAAATCTGTGAGGAAGATTAATTGCTTTTCCTTTCAAAAATGTTGCTCCCTCATTTCATACCAGTGGTAGGTATTACCTACCTAAGGGTGAGCTTTTTCTATTTTCTTATTTTTGTTCAGCCAGTTTAAAACACCTCTAATTATTCACTCACCTTATCAAGCACACATCCATTGCACTTAAATTTCTGTTTGTGTGCTTTGAAATAACAAAATATGAGAATAAAATAATATACCTGCTAAGCCCAACACACAAATAACTAATCCAGAAAGATTCTACCTATTATTATGAAATGTCTTACAGTATTAAGGTTAGAATTCTCAGCCTTACCCGCACCAAGTTAGAATCCTTCTTTGATACAAACATAAGTCTCTGAAGGAAGGATAAAAAAGTGATAAGCACATTGTTTCTTCATTGTCTAAAATTCAAATTTATGAAGAAGGAAGAATGGTAGAAAGTAAATCAGAAAATCATACAATGCGAGCAAATTCAGAGGAAAACTTGCATTTTAAAAAGTATATGGGAAGTTTTAATAATAGTTACTAATAGTGGAATATATAGGCCAGATCTTATTTGGAAGATAACAATCAACCTTTTTTTTTTCATTATTTTTTTTAACGTTTATTTATTTTTGAGACAGAGAGACAGAGCATGAACGGGGGAGGGTCAGAGAGAGGGAGACACAGAATCTGAAACAGGCTCCAGGCTCTGAGCTGTCAGCACAAAGCCCGACGCGGGGCTTGAACCCACGGACCGTGAGATCATGACCTGAGCCGAAGCCGGACGCCCAACCGACTAAGCCACCCAGGCGCCCCAACAATCAACCTTTGAACATTAGATTTGACTATTTTTGAATATCTACTACATGCTAGGCATTATGGAAGGATGAAGACAACATTTTCACCTCATTCTATGCTTTCATGTCCCTGGTCTGACCATTACTCCATTGCAGTCATTGTGTCTTCCCACGCTAAGGCTTCTGGCCCTTGGTCCCTCCAGGCTGCCTTCTCCATCCTGATTCCCCTAATAATAGAGGCCCATGAGTCATTTTATCAGTGCTGTTTTATAGCTATGCTAAACTGATTAATTCAAATAACCAAACTGGTTGAAATTTTATTGCTAATATTTTAGCCCTTGTGGTCAGTGCATAGGAGTCTAAAGTCAAAATGTAGGCAAGGTCAGTAAAACTCTTCCCCATGAGAATACAAATAACAACAAAACAAAACAAAACAAAAACAACTCCTCCTAAAACAACATATCCCCAACAAGGATAATATTTTCATCTTCAAAAAGGCCTCACTGAGGTAATTTCTTAATTTACAACCAAGGATGAGTGTAATAGCTGGATTTTAGGCAACTCTAATGGTCAAATATGGAATATTTATTCCAAGGAGTAGCTCTCAGTGCTAGGCATATTACATGTTTTTAGGTAACTTCTTACTTCATGTTTTGCTAAGACTCCTTCAAGTTTCACTTAATTGGTATTCACTCAGTAAGTTTCCACAAAAGGGATATCATATTCAATCTAGTACCTTCTGTTGCTAAAACAAATAAAAACAACCACACTTAAACCATTAATTAGCTGACATATATAGATATATTTAACTGAGTTATTATAAATGGGACCAGAACCAAGAAATCTGACTTTCCTGAGCCACGTACCTCACACCACTTATGGATGTTTGACTCTGGGTCACAATGTCTCTTCTGTCATTTCTACTAGGAAGACAGAACAGAAGGTCTGGGGAAACAGGGCACCAGGCTGTGGCTTGTGATTCAGGTTCTCAGTAGCAAGATCAAAATAAAATAATGGGACCAATCTCCAACCTTTCCATCTATCTCATACAAGAACAAGCAGTCCTTAGATGCCCTTGGCCCCCATCCAGCATGGCAGCTGTGACTCTCATGGCTGTGAATTGATGCTGGCAATGAAATTCTCGACAAGATATTTTTCTGCCATATGTTCTGGGAGTGCCCAGGGCATCAGGCTTCCAATGACAATGTAATTTAATGGCTTAAGAGTATCTTAACCATATTTCCTTCCAGAATCTTCAGACTGGGAGTTAAGCACTGCATGAAATCTGCTTCTGGATATGGCCATTTACTTTCTTGAACTATTAATTACCTATTCTGTCCCATAGATGCTGTCCCTCTGAGACTCTGGTATTACTGGGTTATTTCATTTACTTAAGATGCTGTGGCTTAGAGTATTAACTGCCTCTGTAGAAAAATTTGAGAGTGATAGCGAAAGAGAAGACCCTTTTAGGAAGTTTAATTAGGCTCTGTTCAACCTGATGGCAACTTTATTTTCCAAATTCTATTTATGCCTGGGAGAAATAACCCTATAAAGCTCAGCTTACAATGCAATGGCCCTTCTTGATATTTAGCTCTTCTCCTTCACACTGAGGCTGAATCAAAGTGGGAGGTGGGTAGCAGAGAGAGAGAGTGAGAGAGAATACCTTTTTCCTCATGTCCCTACAGACACAAATTTTAAACCTGCTCTGTGTTCTTTAAACCTTCTTTGTCTCTCCTATGTTCTTAGAACACTTACAAAAATTTTATAGCCAGAAATGTTGACATCATCCTCTATATCTACCTTATCTGTGACAGCAAATTAGACATCTAGTTTTAGCAATTCCACCTGTGAGACATCTATCAAATCTGACTCCTCACCAAGTTCAACTATTACTACCTTAGTTCAGTTGTTCAGCAGGTCTCCCCAGGCCACAGTGGTAGTTTTTATACCAATTCCCTTTCCTCTGAGATCCTTCCTAAGATATATTTCCCAAGCCAACTGTGATAATATCACTTTCTCCTTTAAGTATCCCCAGTGATTATCTTTGGTACTGGTAGAATAACACTCTTACCAGGGCATACAAGGCATACTCTAGTGCTGAACCATATCTCCTGCCACACTGTGTTCCAGTCATTGAACTCAACCACCATTTTCTGATTAAGCCATGTGTTTCTATATCTTTGTGCATTTGGACAAGTTTTTCATTTATTAGAATATCTTTGCCCTCTTTTCTGCCTAATGAATTAATTTCTTCTAAAAAATTCAAGGCAAATTCACTTGCAACTATTCTCCCCTGCTACACAACCACATTTGTCATTCATTCTTGTATTGTAGTACACTTCAAGTTAACTGTTAGTCCCTGGGAGAGTCTCCTGGTTTGCCTGCTAGCAAAGGTGCCTCTGAGTGGAATCGGCTATTGAAAAGCTTAGGTACTAGTCAGGGAGATAAGATTAATTTCCCTGAAATATGATAGCAATGGCACATCAGTAATGCTACAGACAGTAATGCTACATGATACAGAAATTAGAGGACTAAAAGAATAAGTTTAAAAGAAAGTTAAAGATATAATTGTTGGGGAAACTCATTGATGAGTTGAAAATGAGTGAGTGAAATTATAGTACAATCTCCATGACCCAGATATTTTATATATTTATTGAATCTAAAATAAGAAAAAAGAGTTGATTAAGTGATAAATTCCTATCAAAATAGCTATGGAATGCCCTATACTGAATATCCCTATTTGCTCTAGATATATTCTAAGGAATACCATAATATAAAGTATAAATTTTTTTTTAATTTTTGTTTTTACATTTATTTATTTTTGAGAGACAGAGTGAGACAAAGTGAGAGTGGGGGAGGGGCAGAGAGGGAGGGAGACACAGGATCAGAAGCAGGCTCCAGGCTCAGAGCTGTCAGCACAGAGCCCGACGCGGGGCTTGAACCCACAGACTGTGAGATCATGACCTGAGCCGAAGTCGGATGCTCAACCGACTGAGCCACCCAGGCGCCCCTATAAAGTATAAATTTAATAAAACATATCTAAGCTCAAAATTCAAGTGTATATCTTTCTACATCAGAAATCAAAAAGAAATGTGAATTAGCAGTATAGAGAACAGAAACTAGTCTCTGGGTCCAAGGACAGACTTATGTAGCATAATGTAAAAGAAGCCTATTCACACATACAGGATACTTTTCAATGTTAAAAGCCACAGTTTGCACTATCATGGATGTCTATGCACCAAATAACATAGTGACCCCTTTATTAAACAAAACTACAGGTGATGTGAGAAGACACAAATAGAAATGCATTATTAAAAAAAAAACTAGGGGCGCCTGGGTGGCGCAGTCGGTTAAGCGTCTGACTTCAGCCAAGTCGCGATCTCGCGGTCAGTGAGTTTGAGCCCCGCGTCCGGCTCTGGGCTGATGGCTCAGAGCCTGGAGCCTGTTTCCGATTCTGTGTCTCCCTCTCTCTCTGCCCCTCCCCCGTTCATGCTCTGTCTCTCTCTGTCCCAAAAATAAATAAACGTTGAAAAAAAAAAAAAAAAAAACAAACTAATGTGCTAACTTTTAGTGCAACACAGATCATGGGGATGAAAAAATTTATGTAAGACTACAGATGACCTAAAAAACATAATGAGTCAGGCCTTGTTCACTACTTGTAAACTTATGGTTATGTATTGAATTTTATGCACAGATAATAGAGAATACAAGTTTTTCTAAACACACATAGAATATTTGCAGAAACTGATCATATATTAGATAAAAAATAAATCATTGGTAGGGTCAATAAAATATAAATATTATTTAGAATACTTTAATCACAATGTAATAAAACTAGAAATTAGGGGCACCCAGGTGGCTCAGTTGGTTAAGCAACCAACTCTTGATTTCAGCTCAGGTCAGGATCTCATTGTTGTGAGACTGAGCCCTGCATAGGACTCTGCTGGGTGTGGAGACTGCTTAAGATGCTCTCTCTGCCTTTCCCTCTGCCCCTCCCCCACTGCTGCTCTCACTCTCTCTTGAAACAAACGAACAAACAAACTAGAAATTGGTATCAAAATAAAAAACAAAAAGGCCCTTCCACCTGGAAATTTAGAAAAACCTTACCAATAACTCTTGGCACAAGGGGAAATATAAATAGAATTTATGCAATTTCAAAAAATAATGATTAGCATTCTCACCAACAGTGCATGAGCACTGGGTGTTGTATGGAAACCAATCTGACAATAAATTTCATATATTAAAAAAAAAAATAATGATTAGTCACTTGGAATTTTCTCAGTTATGATCATGTTTGTAGTTTCATGTCTTTTTTTTTAAGTCCCAATAACTTATTTTTGCTTTTGTTTCCCTTGCCTTATTAGGAGACATATCTGGAAAAATGTTGCTACAGCCAATATCAGAGAAATTACTGCCTATGTTCTCTTGTAGGATTTTTATGGTTTCAAGTCTCACATTAATTTTTTTAACATTTTTTATCTTATTTAAAAAATTATTTTAGAGAGAGAAAGAGGAGGAGGGAGAGGAGCAGTGGGAGATAGAGAAGCCTAAGCAGGCTCCATGTGGAGCCTAATGAGGGGCTTGATCTCATGATCCTGGGAATATGACCGGAGCCAAAATCAAAAGTGGGACCCTCAACCCACTGAGCCACCCGAGCACCCCTCAGGTCCCGCATTTAAATCTTTAACCCATTCTGAGTTTTTGTGTATGGTATAAGAAAGTGGTCCAGTTTCATCCTGTTACATGTAGTTGTCCAGTTTTCCCAGCACCATTTATTGAAGAGACTGTCTTTTCCCCATTTTATATTCTTGCTTCCTTTGACATAAATTAACGGACTATATAATTGTGGGGTGATTTCTGGACTCTGTATTCTGTTCCATTGATCTATGTGTCTATTTTCATGCTAGTACCATACTGTTTTTTTTTAATTATTTATTTTGAGAGAGAGAGAGAAAGCACAGGGGAGGGGCAGAGAGAGAGAGAGAGAGAGAGAGAGAGACGGAGAGAGACAGAGAGAGAGAATCCCAAGCAGGCTCTGCACTGACAGTGCAGATCATGACCTGAGCTGAAATCAAGAGTTGGACACTTAAGTGACAGACACCCAGGCACCAAAACTGCAAGTTTGTAGTATATACTGAAACCTGGAACTGTGATACTTCCAGCTTTTCTCTTCTTTCTCAAGATTTCTTTGACTATTTGGAATCTTTTGTGGTTCCATATAAATTTTAGTCTTATTTGTTTTATTCCTGTGAAAAATGCTGTTGGTATTTTTGATATCTGTAGATGGCTTTGTATGGTCAGATATTTTAACAGTATGAATTCTCCTAATCCATGAGAATAGAATATCTTTCCATGTGTTTGTGTCTTCAATTCTTTTAGCAATATTTTATGGTTTTTAGTTTCATACTTTGGAGAACATTATAGGCTAAAAAATCGTGTTTTTCTTTAACTTTGTAATAATGTGACCTATATTTCATATGATTGCATTTTTGGATCCCACTTATCACATTATGCTGCGATTTTTCTGTGCTTCATTATATGATTAAACAACAGTTTGTCAACTATTGTACTGATAGAGGACTAGGGTGTTACTGACAAAGCTGTTGTTGATATTGTTATGCGGGTCTCCTTGAGTTTATACAAATCACTTAAATTGTTCTTTTAGAGTATTTCCATCTTCAATTTATTACTCATTGCTCAATTACTTTCCAAATTGGTTTTATACAAGTAACATGTTGTAAAACACAGGATTTCCCATTTTGTCACAACTTTACCATCAGTTGGTGGTAAGCTCTTTAGTTTTTTGCCAATTCAAAATATATGAAATGATGAGATTATGATGAGCAAAAGAGACTGTGGTTAAGAAGAGTGAGCACACGCACACAGTGCCTGTCACTCACTGTGTTATTTGGAAAGGTTACTTGGCTTCCCTGTGCCTCAATTTCCTCATGTGTAAAATGTGGATAATAATCATACCTAACTCATAAGGTTCTCATAAGGATTAAGTTTATATATGTAATATATGTATATATATAATATATAAATTATATTTACATTTATATAATTTACAAATTATATTGTATAATTATGTTTATATAATTTATATATTATATAATTATATTTATCTATAAATACATATGTTTATGCATATTTATATACATTTATTATACATACAGTAAAACTTTGGATTGTGAGTAACTTCTGCGAGATGAGCAAACATTTCTAATAAATTTTAAATTGATAAATGAGCAATGCCTTGAAATACGAGTAGTATGGGATGCCGAATATCACATGATCACAATAGAACCAATGGTTCTCTCTCTCACTGTGGGATTGTGGGTCATTATCTCCCATGCTCGGATGCTCGGTCTCAGGCCATGGTGTTTGGCAGAAATAAGTGATTTTTCCTAACATTGGAAGGTGCCCACAACTAGCAGTAATGTATTTTTTGTCACTTCAAAGCACCTATGGACAGTCCTCTGCTTTTCTATTCAAGAATAAGGTTAGGAATGCTTTGCTTCATTCTAGGTCAGGTTGCCTGCAGATATAGATCCTTTCCTCCACTGCCTTATTGCTAGTTACATTAAATATAGCTTATTAATACTGTATTGTAGTCAACATCCTTGTGAGCATATACAATGGGTCCCATGTAGAAAAAGATTCCATTGAGCCAAGAGATAAAATTGATTCTGTAGTGATAGTGAATGTCGTCCTACACAATAACCCTCCTTTCTCTTGTCTCCCTCACACCAGCCATGAAGGTTTTCAAAGGTAAGTGAAGGTTAATTTGTTTATTTTTCTTAATATTTTGTATTTTATTTATTACCATGTATTATATTACAGTATTGTAATCATTTTTATATGAATGTTTTTGGGTTTTGGAATGAATCATCTGAGTTTCCATTATTTCTCATGGGGAAATTCACTTTGATATGTAAGTGCTCTGGATTACAAGTATGTTTCTGGAACCAATTATGCTTGCAAAAACCAAGGTTTTACTGTATATGTTTATATATATAAACAAAACACTTAGAACAATGCCTATTGTATGGTAAGCACTATGCAAAGTTTATCAGTTACAATTAACTCTGATAATTTCCTTACAGTAAAAGAAAATCCCTGATTATATGCTGAATCTGATTGTTATGCCTCTTTAGTCTATTTAAGCTGGAATGCTGCATCAGATTTTCTTTGTGTTTTATGACATTAATATTTCTGAAGAATATAGACCCGTTATCTTACAAAATCTTTACCAATTTGGGAAAGTCTGATGTTTCTGTACACTTTGACTCAGGTTGCACATTATTTGTTCTCAGAAAAAGCTTCTCTGACCCTCTTTCAGGAGATATGGAGTCAGGATGGCCTTTTCAAAAGTTTTGAATTGGGTTGAGGGAGCTGGGTCATTACACTCTCCACTGAGCAGGCTGCCTTCAGGAAGGCTGATTTGGGGAAGGCACTCTTTTTAGCAGAGGGTAATTTCCAGAGAGATATGACTGCTGAGAGCTATTAGGGCCCCACACTTCCAGCAGCTGGGCAGAAAGCCCCCAGTCTTGAAAGGGGAGTCAAGAGATACATCAGAACTTCACTACACGAGTAATGCAAGTTGATGAAAAATATGAACTGTATTATGCCTTTTATGTAGTCTTAAAATATGTAAACCAATGCTAAAACATGTAAATAGTAAAACAATGTGTCATTTCAGGCACATATACATGCAGTAATAATATGAAATCATGAGCATTAAATGCAGCTTATTGGTTACATCTGGGGGTGTGTGGTTAATAGTTCAAGGCAAGGGTGTCCAGAAGTGTACCTACATTAGTAATGAACCTTCTTTAAACATTTAAAAAAAATGTTTTATTTACTTTTTGAGAGACAAAGCATGAGTGAGGGAGGGGCAGAGAGAGAGGGAGACAGAGGATCCCAAGCAGGCTCCAGGCTCTGAGTTGACAGGCTGACAGCAGCAAGTCCGATGCGAGGCTTGAACTCACAAACTATGAGATCATGACCTAGGCCAAAGTTGGATGCTAACTGACTGAGCCACCGAGGCTTCATTCTTCAAATGAAGAAAAAAGATTTCTTTTTTATAATATTTGTTAAAAATTCCAGTAAAATTGACACACAATGTTACATTATTTTCAGGTGTATAACACAGTGATTCAACTTCTCTGTATGTTCTCTATAAGTTATCTGTCACCATACACTATTACAATATTATTGACTACACTCCTTATGCTGTGCCTTTTGTTCCCATGACTTATTTATTCCATAACTGGAAGGCTGTATTTCCCATTCCCCTTCATCTATATTGCCCATCCTTCCACCCCTCTTCCCTCTGGGAACCATCAGTTTGTTGTTCTCTGTTTTTTGTTCATTCATTTGTTTTGTTTTTTAGATTCCACATTTGAGTAAAATAATATATTTGTCTTTCTTAGTCTGACTTATCTACTATTTCTGCTTCAAAGGTATCCTGTTTTCCTCATCTTATTTAATCTCATAATGATACTGATATTTCTCATACTGAGACATTTGCACCTAACAAGAATCCAAGAACTGTTCATCTGTGAGTTTTTGAAGGACCAGTTTAAGGCTTGTTGAGCTCGCTCCAGAGACACGGGGATGGGATGGTTGAGATAAAAACAATCTTGTCACCATGGGTCCAAGTTTAAAACTTCAAGTATCTGAAGGATAATTACTTTGAGAGGCATCTTCAAAGAGGAGTCTGTATATTTTTGGATCTCATGGGTCTAGTCAGACCTATATATATTTACTACAAACAGAATGTTTTCGGTGGGATTTTCCTGTATTTGACGTCAACCTGATCCTTTTTGGTCCATCTCAGCAATGAACACACAGGGTTATCACTGTGCTCTGTATTTTATATTTGCATTGGTCCTAGTAATGGTGACCGACCTGTAGGTCACAGATGTGTATGGAAGTTTCCCCAAAATAAAACAGAATAGCTGTTAGGTGTAAATAATACAGGTGTCTTTATAATTTAAACAACTTAGCCCCAACCTGTAAAAACCCAAGTTGATTTGAGTGGGATGATTTATGAATAAATAATAAAATGGAGTAAGAGGAATATTATGGATACTTCAGCTTCTCAGTACTTACTGACTGGTGGAATCAGACATTGGTTGCTTTCCTTTACAGACTTTTACCTAATCCAAAAATTCTATTTCATAGAAGACACCCAGAGAGACTGAATATATAACCAAAGTTTTCACAGAACCTGGCAAATAGCAGAACCAGGACCAGAACCAAGATCACCTGTCTCACAGGTCAATGCTTCCTTGTCCCCAGGTCATTTATGTGATTTTGGGATCAGGAAACCAGAAAACTTATATGAAACCTATAAGCTAAAATAATTTTGTCATTAAAATGAATAATTATTATTAATTTTATTATTATTCTTTATGATGATGATGATCATCATCATCATCTGGAACACAGGTTTAAACTGTCAAAATATGTGACTGATTTCCTTCAGGGCAAGGTCACATGGCAATTTGGGGAAGAAACTCTCCAAGAATAATCAATCCATTACCCAAATTTCATGGAATAGTTTCCAAAAGGTTATGGTGTATTTTAATAACAGTATGGAAAATTACATACTAGTCCCAGTTTTAAGGAAAGGGTTAGAGTATGATCTATTAATTGCAGCTCGACTGAAATATTTGTGGTCTGTATTTTAGTGGGAAATTACTGAGGGCAATGGCATGAAATAAATTTGCCCTGCTAATAGAAAAACTCATGGTAGTACAGAATTGAAAATCCAATCATCCCACCTTCTTGTGAATAAAACATACAGATTGAAAGCTAGGGATGGATCCAACCATAGCACCTGAATCACACAGAATTATAGGTCTGGTTCACAAATTGCTACTTGGGATTGCATTTACATAATAATCAGTGAAGGACTATGCTGAGGCCAAGAAAGCATATGCGCCCAGCACTTTGAAGAGAACACTGTCCCTGGGCACCTCCTGGTACCTGCTGGAAACTGCTTAGAGTCCACCCTGATAGCTGTACCAAGCCAGATTTTGGGCTTTGGAGCTCTAGTTCCAGAGTTGAAGCTTGTTTTTATGATGCTATACTGCCTGTTCATCACCTGATATATTTGATACTTATATTACTTCCTGTCAGTCTCTGGGAAAAACACCCCTGATCCTTGACTGATTGACACTGTGAACTCATAGCAATAAAACTAAATTTCTGTTTAACATTACTGTTGGCTGAGACATAAATTCCTTATACCTACCCCCTGTTCCATGTATGGGCGTCTCAGCCACTAAACTGTCTACAGGTGAACTTGTAAAATCATTGATCTCAGTGTGTGTGAGTGGTGTGTGTGTAAGGAAGTGTCTGTGTGTGAGTGGTGTGTGTGTAAGGAAGTATATCTTACCTGTCTACTATGACACATTGTTGTGGTCTTATAACATCTGGCTTGTCATGTCTCAGGAGCTGGAGTTTGCCAATGGGAAGGCTGGGACTGCTAAACTGGAGGCCACCTTTGCAGATTTCTTCAACCTTCCTCATTCCTTCTCTTCTAATACATCAAGAGATTTCAGAAATGCTCTCCAACCTTCCAGTATCATTCCCAATCTTGGGAATGCACTCACTTAAATTCTTTCTCTCCTTTCCTTCTAACACAGTGAAAGCCACTTTGAAATCACAAAGAAAAAGTCTTGGCCAAAGGAAACATAAGCAATGTTAGAAATTTATGCTTTCCTGGCTTCATAAGAAATGGTTATGCTCTGGCCATACCTACTTGCTCCATGTAATTTGTCAGAATCAGATGAAATCAAGTTTCTTCCAAGAGAATTTGCAATGGTGGGACATTACAGGGGATGATTTCCATGCACACTGAGGATCAGTCTTCTTACTTTAATCAGGGAGAAACTGCTATTTTCTCTTTGTCCCCATGTGGGAGATTTCCTGGGCACTAATCATTGCTATCAAAGAAATGGAAGCTGTATACCAATGCCACTAAATTCAATTTGTGCTCTTACTTAGAGGTATCAATGTCACCTCCGCTGCCTCTGAGTTTCTCTTTCATCCCAAAGATTATAATAATAAAGGCAAGAGACAATGTATACATCAGTGGAGGGCACAATGGGTGGTAACACTATAACCTTGGCCCAGCACTAAGGCCTCAGCCACATTACTATTATTATGAGGGTCACTGTTGTCATCAGAAGTGCAGTTGGTATCCTGTGATCTCAGGCTTTTACAGAATTTATTTGAAAATACTCTGTTAACTTATTAATTTCTTGAGGACTTCTTTGAAACCTGCCAAAGATATCCCATAGCTTTTAAAATCAGAATCATTAGGGTAGAAACTGGTCTGTATTTCCTGGTAGTATCTCTTCAAGGCCTAATAGACGGCCTGGCCCACAGTAAATGATCAGTACTTGTTTTATGAGTGTGTGGATTAAGTCATCGTGCTGTAGGACTCTCCTATGGATCTGTAGGATTGGTTATATTCTGAGGCATAACCATGTATTTAAAACTGCCATTCCTGGGGCGCCTGGGTGGCTCAGATAGTTAAGCGTCTGACTTCGGCTCAGGTCATGATCTCACAGTTCGTCAGTTCAAGCCCCATACTGGGCTCTGTGCTTTCAGCTCAGCAGCGTGGAGCTGCTTCAGATTTTGTGTCTCCCTCTCTCTCTGCCCCTTCCCTACTTGTGCTCTGTCTCTTAAAAATGAATAAACATTAGGAGGAGGAGCCAAGATGGCAGAACAGCATGGAAGTTTTTTTGTGTCTTGTGTCCAATGAAATACAGCCAGATCAACACTAAACCATTCTGCATACCGAGAAAACTGATTTGAGGATTAACACAACAACCTGCACAACCTGAACCACAGAACTCAGCAGGTACACTGTATGGAGAGGTGAACTGGGGGAGAGAGAAGCCACAGAGGGCAGGGAGCTGTTTTTGCTTGCAGAGAGAGGATGGAGATGGGGTGGCTGAGTGGGGGGGAGAAGAATATGGGAAAGGAACCCCCCACCAAAGCAGCTGGAGAGAAAGTGGAAAAGTGGAAACAGCCACAGGGACTGAACTAAAAAGTGAGAAAGGAGAAAGGAAAGGGTTTAAATTCCACTAAGACTCTACAAATGGGGGGGGGTGCAGAGTCTGAAACTCCATAGCACAATACCTGGCGGTGCTCTGGTGGGAAGGGCGAATCCCCAGGAGCAGAGTGAAGTCTGGGGGTCTTCAGGCCACACAGGGAGAGGCGGTTCACCTGCTGGGAGGACATCTAGTAGAGGCTGTATGGCTCCCCCACAGGCAAAGACCCCAGTTGATCTGGGAGAACAACCACATTCACTGGTACTGGAACAAGATCGTTGGAGGTGAAGCGTGGTGCCAGACATGTGCTGTGATTTTCCATAATCCCTGAAGCACTGCTGCTATATTATCATGTGAGGTTTTTCTGGGGTGGGCTGGTACCTGGCCACAGTCCCTGGGCATCGGCAAGAGCATAGTCCTGTGAATGTTCCTGGGTGTGGCTGGCACACGGCCATTGCTTGATGAGACTCTCCCATAGAGGGTCAGAATGGGCCAAAGCTGCAGTCTCTCATAAATAAGGGGTCGGGAAAAACAGCCCTACCTGAGATAAAACTCAGGAGGGAGGTGCTGCCTGGGGCTTGGTCATGTACAGTGTAAAAGTGGGGAGTGGACAGAAGCTGAAGAAAAAGGATGGGTGCACGATTGCGGATCAGGGAGAACAGAGTTCTGATACTAGAGACTGGGTAGCTGGGTAATGCCATTTTCACCCCTCCCACGCATTTGCATACATACCTACAAGCTCCACAACTATCCACCCCAGTAAGCTAAGCAATGCCATCTAGTGGAGAACGGAGCCATTACACTAACCCCCGCCTAACTGGGCCAACCTCACTCTTCAGGAACACAAATCTCTACCTGCTTAGTTTACAGACTATAAAGTGCTTTATAGTTTGACTTCTAGGGGAAAATGAAGTAATTTCAATCAGATTTCAGTCTGTTCACTGGTCCATCTATTCAATTTTATTTTTCCCCCCTCTTTTTCATTTCTTTTCTTTTTCTTGAATACAGAAAGAGAAAAATTTATTTTAAATTTTTATTAAAAATATTTTTGTTTAATTTTTCTACTATATTTTTTTACTTTTGTGTAAATTTTTCAAATTCTATTTTACTACCATCATTTCATTTTATTCTATTTCAGTGTATTCATTTTCTCAAATTTTCAAATGATTTCCTTTTTTTTTTGCATTCGTTCTCCTTTTTTTCCTCTAATCTATCAAGCTCCTTTCAACACCCAGAACAAAAAACACCTAGGATCTAGCATCATTTATTTGATATTTGTGTGTGTGTGTGTGTGTGTTGTTTCTAATTTTTTAATTTTAAGTTTTTTTAATTTGAATTCTTTTTTGACCTCATTAACTCCTTTTCTCCCTTAAAAATGATGAAATGAAGGAATTCACCCCAAAAGAAAGAGCAGGAAGAAACGACAGCCAGGGACTTAACCAACACAGATAAGAGCAAGATGTCTAAACCAGAATTTATAATCACAATAATAAGAATACTAGCTGGAGTTGAAAATAGATTAGAATCCATTTCTACAGAGATAAAAGAAGTAAAAGCTAGTCAGGATGAAATAAAAAATTCTATAACTGAGCTGCAATCTCAAATGGATGCCACGGTGGCAAGGATGGATAAGGCAGGGCAGAGAGTCAGCGATACAGAGGACAAATTTCTTGAGAATAATGAAGCAGAAAAAAAGAGGGAGACTAAGGCAAAAGGGCACAATTTAAGAATTAGAGAAATCAGTGACTCAATAAAAAGGAACAACATCAGAATCATGGGGGTCCCAGAAGATGAAGAGAGAGAAAAAGGGGTAGAAGGGTTCTGTGAGTAAACATAGTGGAAAACTTTCCTAACCTGGGGAAAGACATAGACATCTAAATCCAGGAAGCACAGAGGACTCCCAGTAGATTCAACACAAACTAACCATCAACAAGGCATATCATAGTCAAATTCACAAAATATTCACGCAAGGAAAGAACCATGAAAGCAGCAAGGGAAAAAAAGTCCTTAACCTATAAAGGAAGTCAGACCAGGTTTGCAGCAGATCTATCCACAGAACTTGGCATGCCAGAAAGGAGTGGCAGGAAATATTCAATGTGATGAATCGAAAAATATGCAGCCCCAAATTCTTTATCCATCAAGGCTGTCATTCAAAATAGAAGGAGAGATTAAAAGTTTCCAGACAAAAGTTAAAGTAGTTTGTGACCACTAAACCAGCCCTGCAAGAAATTTTAAGGGGGACTCTTTTGGGTAGAATAGATGAAAAATAAATAAATAAAGACCCAAAGCAACAAAGACTAGAGAGGACCAGAGAACAACACCAGGAACTCCAACTCTACAAGCAACACAATGGCAATGAATTCATATATTTCAGTGCTCACTCTAAATGTCAGTGGACTAAATGCCCCAATCAAAAGACATAGGGTAACAGAATGGATAAGAAGACAAGATCCATCTACATGCTGTTTACAAGAGACCCACTTTAGAACTAAAGACACCTTCAGATTGAAAGTAAGGGGATGGAGAACCATCTATCATACTAATGGTCAACAAAAGAAAGCCGGAGTAGCCATACTTATATCAGACAATCTACACTTTAAAATAAAGACTGTAACAAGAGAGGAAGAAGGGCATTGTATCATAATTAAGGGGTCTATCCACCAAGAAGACCTAACAGTTGTAAACATTTATGCTCCAAACATGAAAGGACCCAAATATATAAATCAATTAAATCACAAACATAAAGAAACTAATTGATAATAATACCATAATAGTAGGGGACTTCAACACCTCACTTAGAGCAATGGACAGATCATCTAATCTAAAATCAACAAGGAAACACTGGCTTTGAATGACACACTAGACTGGATGGACTTAACAGATATATTCAGAACATTTCATCCTAAAGCAGCAGAATATACATTTTTCTCTAGTGCTCATGGAAATTCTCCAGAATAGACCACATACTGGGACACAAATTGGCCCGCAACAAGTACAAGAAAACTGAGATCACACTGTGCATATTTTCAGACCACACTATGGAACTCAAGATCAACCACAAGAAAAAATTTGGAATGGTAACAAATACTTGGAGACAAAAGAACATCCTACTAAAGAATGAATGGGCTAACCAGGAAGTTAAAGAGGAAATTAAAAAGTACATGGAGGCAATGACAATGATAACACCACAGCCCAAAACCTCTGGGACACAGCAAAGGTGGTCATAAGAGGTACATATATAGCAATCCAGGCCTTCCTAAAGAAGGAAGAAAGGTCTCAGATACACAACCTAACCTTACACCTTAAAGAACTGGAAAAAGAACAGCAAATAAAACCCAAACCAGCAGAAGACAGGAAATAATAAAGATTAGAGCAGAAATTAATGCTATCGAAACCAAAAAACAAAACAAAAAGACACAACAACAACAACAACAACAACAACAACAACAAACAGAATGGATCAATGAAACCAGAAGCTGGTTCTTTGGAAGAATTAACAAAATTGATAAACCACTAGCCAGTTTGATCAAAAAGAAAAAGGAAAGGACCCAAATAAATAAAATCAAGAAAGAAAGAGGAGCGATCACAACCAACACAGCAGAAATAAAAACAATAAAAAGAGACTATTATAAGCAAATATACACCAATAAAATGGGCAATCTGGAAGAAATGGACAAATTCCTAGAAACATATACACTACCAAAACTGAAACAGGAAGAAATAGAAAATTTGAACAGACTTATAACCAGTAAAGAAATAAAATGAGTAATCAAAAATCTGCCAAAAAACAAGAGTCCAGGGTCAGATGGCTTTCCAGGGAAATTCTACCAAACGTTTAAGGAAGAATTAACACCTATTCTCTTGAAACTGTTCCAAAAAATAGAAATGGAAGGAAAACTTTCAAACTCTTTCTGTGAAGCCAGTATTACCTTGATTCCAAAACCAGACAAAGACTCCACTAAAAAGGAGAACTACAGACCAATTTCCTTGTTGGACATGGATGCGAAAATCCTCAACAAGATATTAACCAACAGGATCCAACAATACATTAAAGAAATTATTCACCACGACCAAGTGGGGTTTATACCTGGGATGCAGGGCTGGTTCAATATCTGCAAAACAGTTAACTGATTCATCACGTCAATAAAAGAAAGGACAAGAACCATATGATCCTCTCAATAGATGCAGAGAAGGCATTTGACAAAATACAATGTCCTTTCTTGATAAGAACCCTCAAGAAAGTAGGGATAGAAGGATCATTCCTTGAGATCATAAAAGCCATATATGAAAGGCCCAATGTTAATATCATCCTCAATGGGGAAAAACTGAGAGCTTTCCCCCTAAGGTTAGGAACAAGACAGGGATGTCCACTCTCGCCATTGTTATTCAACATAGTATTGGAAGTCTTAGCCTCTGCAATCAGACAACACAAAGAAATAAAAGGCATCCAAATCAGCCAAGAGGACGTCAAACTTTCACTCTTCGCAGATGACATAATACTCTATATGGAAAACCCAGAAGTTTCCACCAAAGAACTGCTAGAACTGATTCATGAATTCAGCAAAGTTGCAGGATATAAAATCAATGCACAGAAATCAGTTGCATTCCTATACACCAACAATGAAGCGACAGAAAGAGAAATCAAGGAATCGATCCCATTTACAACTGCACCAAAAACCATAAAATACCTAGGAATAAATCTAACCAAAGAGGGGAAAATCTATACACTGAAAACTATAGAAAGCTTATGAAAGAAATTGAAGAAGACACCAAAAAGTGGAAAAAGATTCCATGTCCTGGGTAGGAAGAGCAAATATTGTTAAAGTGTCAATACTACCCCAAGCAGACTACATATTCAATGCAATCCCTATCAAAATAACACCAGCATTCTTCACAGAGTTAGAACAAACAATCCTAAAATTTGTGTGGAACCAGAAAAGACCCTGAATAGCCAAAGCAATCTTGAGAAAGAAAACCAAAGCAGGAGGCATCACAATCCCAGACTTCAAGCTATACTACAAAGCTGTAATCATCAAGACAGTATGGTATGGACAGAAAAACAGACACTCAGATCAATGAAACAGAATAGAGAACCCAGAAATGGACCTACAATCATATGGCCAACTAATCTTTGACAAAGCAGGGAAGAAAATCCAATGGAATAAAGACAGTCTCTTCAGAAACTGGTGCTGGGAAAACTGGACAGTGACATGCAGAAGAATGAACCTGGACCACTTTCTTATACCATACACAAAAATAAACTCAAAGTGGATGAAAGACCTCAATGCAAGATAGGAAGCCATCAAAATCCTCAAGGAGAAAGCAGGCAAAAACCTCTTTGATCTTGGCCTCAGCAACTTCTTATTCAACACGTCTCCAGAGGGAAAGGAAATAAAAACAAAAATGAACTTTTGGGACCTTATCAAAATAAAAAGCTTCTGCACAACAAAGGAAATAATCAGCAAAACTAAAAGGCAACCAATGGAATGGAAGAGGATATTTGCAAATGACATATCAGATAAAGGGTTAGTATCCAAAAACTATAAAGACTCTATCAAACTCAACACCCCAAAAAAAAATAATCCAGTGACGAAATGGGCAAAAGACATGAATAGACACTTCTCCAAAGAAGACATCCAGATGGCCAACCAACCCATGAGAAAATGCTCAACATCACTCATCATCAGGGAAATACAGACCAAAACCACAATAAGATACCACCTTACACCTGTCAGAATGGCTAACATTAACAACTCAGGCAGCAACAGATGTTGACGAGGATGCAGAGAAAGAGGATCTGTTTTGCACTGTTTGGTGGGAATGGAAGCTGGTGCAGCCACTCTGGAAAACAGTATGGAGGTTCCTCAAAAAAATTAAAAATAGAATTACCCTATGACCCAGCAATTGCACTACTAGGCATTTATGCAAGGGATACAGGTGCTGGTTCAAAGGGACACATGCACCCCCATGTTTATAGCAGCACTATCAACAATAGCCAAAGTATGGAAAGAGCCCAAATGTCCATCAATGAATGAATGGATAAAGAAGATGTGGTACATATATATAGTGGAGTATTACTTGGCAATCAAAAAGAAGGAAATCTTACCATTTGCAACTACGTGGATGGAACTAGAGGGTATTATGCTAAGCGAAATTACTCAGAGAAAGACATATCATATGATTTCACTCATATGAGAACTTTAAGAGACAAAACAGATGAACATAAGGGAAGGGAAGCAAAAATAATATAAAAACAGGGAGGTGGACAAAACATAAGAGACTCTTAAATATGGAGAACAAACAGAGGGTTACTGGAGGGGTTGTGCGAGGGGGGATGGGCTAAATGGGTAAGGGGCATTAAGGAATCTACTCCTGGAATCATTGTTGCACTATATGCTAAATAGGATGTAAATTAAAAAAATAAAAATTTTTAAAAAATGAATAAATGTTAAAAAAAAACATCCTGCCATTCCTTTTAGAGTGTAATCCATTGTTTTCATCTGAAACATCAACAAGTTTTTATCCAAACAGTAGGCATACTGGCAGTCTTCCCCTATAATTCCCCAGACATATCTGGATCAAGCTTGTTATAGATGATGATGATGATGATCATGATGATTTTTATTTTAGAGAGAGAGTGCAAGCAAGGGGTAGAGGAGAGAGCGTGAGAAAGAGAGGATCTCAAGCTGGCTCCATGCCCAGCACAGAGCCCAACACAGGGCTTGATCTCATGACCCTGAGAGAACCACCTGAGCTGAAATCAAGAGTTCAACACTCTTGACTGAGCCACCCAGTTGCCCTAATATTAGATTATTTTTAACAAAGGAAGGGGTGAGAAATGAGTAAGCCATTAACATGAAATAGCTTATAATCAATGTGTGTGTACGCATGTGTGTGCATGTGTGCTGCTGAGGGGTGGAATGTGGAGAAGAAAAAGAACCCACTGAAAATAGAAAACTAATCATATAGCGCAGTGGCAAGAACTTCCAATTGGAGAATTATGTAACTAGATCATAGAAATACAAGAAATTCTGTGCCTCAATTTCCATACTTATAGAATGAGCTGTTAGCATTAGAAAATTTGGGTTCCTGCAGTCACCTCATTAGTCACTCTGTTTCCTATTTCATCTTTGCCCAGTCCCTTTTCTCTGTTTTTGGAACATTATCTCCCAAATGCATTTCTGCGTTGATCAGTGAGTTTCAGGATAAAGTCCTTAGCTCAAAATAATCTTGTCTCTACTTTCTCTTTAACATCTATCTTCAAATGTGTTTCTAGCCATTCCATTATGATTTCTAACTCCCACTTAGTTCTGTCATAGCTTAGCATTTACATATACTGATCCCCTGCCTGGAACGCCTTCTTTTTCTTTTTCACCCATAGTTAACTTCTACTAATTTTTAAATCATGTTTTAAGGCTGAAAATACACTTTGCTTATTCTTTTTCACTAAAAGACTGGTTAGCTGCTCCCTTCCTGTATTCTTATGACACCACATGTTTACCCTTTCCCTGATTATCAAGGACTTGTATTACTTGCCAAGGTATACAAATGAATATTTCATATATTTTAAAGGGAGTATTTTTCAAAAAAATTTTTAATGTTTATTTATTTTTGAGAGAGAGAGAGAGCACGAGTGGGGGGTGGCTGGGGGAGGTCAGAGAGAGAGGCAGACAGAGAATCTGAAACAGGTTCCAGGTTCTGAGCTGTCAGCACAGAGCCCGATGTGGGGCTCAAACTTGGGAATGGCAAGATCATGACCTGAGCCAAAGTCGGACGCTTAACTGACTGAGCCACCACGGTGCCTCTGCATATTTCATATTTTTAAATTAAGTATTATTATTACTCACATTGTTACTGCTTTATTTTTAAAGAATAGTCACCATTAACTGAGCTCCTTTTATGCATAAGGGGGGAAAGTATAAACAGTGTCCGCTATAACATAATTGCAAGGGCTGAAAATTTCACATTTAGATTTTGAAGAGCCTTTGTCAATCTCTGTTTTGGTCTGATTTTCATTTAATGACTCTCTTTAACTGGTGAGGGTATTACTGTTTTACTTAAGATGTAACCCCCTGAGGCAAGGGGGAGGGAGAGAAGGGAAGGCTAGTAGAAAAGCACTGTATACAGTGTCAGAGTGGGGAAAAGTGTCTTCAAGTATCCTTCAGCACCATCATCCCCACCTGCTGCAAGAAGATCTCAGCATAGTCACCTGAGGAAAGCTTTAGGAGTTGTAAGGCTCCACATAAAGAGAAGTGCGAACCTAGGTGCTGGGCAAGGAATGCAAATATGTATAAAAGTGTAGCTGGCCAGGAGCATGAGTCTTTGACTGCGACTCCCTCCTGAGACAGTAAGAAACTGGCTGTGTACCAAATCTGGTGTGGGGAGACCAACTTTCCTCTGTGAGTCCTGCCAGGTAAAGCCTTTGTAATTGCCTATGGCTGGGTCGGAAAGATAAAACAGAGTTTTTTAAGCAGGGGTTTTACTTCTCATTCTCTATTAGGTTAGTTCCAGGAACTTCTTCCGGACGATGTATTTAGATTGGCTTTAGGAGAAACTAAGGAGTGTTTGGCTCAAAGATTTTTCTATGTTTTCTCTAATAAACTCTGGGAATGTGGTCAGTTCCCAGTGCAGACCTCCTTTTTAATGCTGCCACAAGACCAGGTAGCCAGGAATAGTCTTCCATATTTAGACTGCCTCAGTCATGGGGCCTTCAGAGTTCACAGCTCAAGGTTTTGTGTGGTCCGCTGAAGGTTTTCACATTGACTTTGATATAAGAGAGAAGCACCCATTCCCATTCCCCATAGAAGGGGATATTATGTCACAGTACTGCAAATTTCCAAAGACATTCTTGTTCCAAGCTCCTTCAACCTCAACAATTCTGTAAGTAGAAATCTATAGATCTTTTATATATATATATAACCACAACACCAGTCTTTTGTTATCTTCTTTGCAAGTCCTGCATAGTATGTCAAGCCAATACTTTTTGAATATGAGAATGTTTTCCATATTACTTTATGCTCATCTTTTTGGGAAGCTGGCCAAAACTGAGATAAAGTGTATGCATCTCATTATACTTAAAGCACTGCTAAGAAGGAAACCACGTCATATTCAATCCTGATTTTATAGCTGAGGAAAATAAGGCCCAAAGAAGTGAAATAGTGTTTTAGCCAATGTTATGCATTTTATCAGGGTGCTGGGAAATTAATTGTTTATATTTAATTCCAGTAGTCATCTCCATACCAGTTTTACTAACAGTATGATTTAGGAGAGAATAAATAAGGACTCTGAACCTCTGTTTCTGCATTTTAACCTTATTTTCTGTTAAAATTATATGAAATAATGTAAGTAAAGTTGTTAGCAGAAGGTTGATCCATTGTGTACCCAGAAAATATAAGTAAGTAGTCTCTTTCCTTTACCACTTTTTTAAATGCTCATTCTATAAATCCACATGTATTTCTAAAAATCCTAAT